>NW_009259707.1:4987843-4992008 GCF_000687185.1 Egretta garzetta | reverse complement strand
CTTCTCTTAAGTGAAGAGTTGTACAAGCCACTGAACTCTCTCTGTTTGTGGAAGCAAAAGCACATTGCTTCTCTCAATAAAGAATGCCAAATTTTGCACAGTCTTTCAAGGCCTGTACCTGCTCTCACCATATTCTGGGGTCAAGCCTGCATTGGTTTCAATGACACAGGCTAAGGCATCAAAAAGTTAACAACAAAAAGGAGCAGGGCTGAAATCTGTTTAAATTTAGTGTTGGTTAGATCAAAAAAACCCAAAGCATAAAATATTGGTGTGGAAACAATCCAGTGTGAAACAGCCTATTAGTCTGTGATTGTGGGGAGACCATAAATGTTTCATTCAGTACGCTCTCAGCACAGAAGTTTTAGTATCAATAACTTATGTCTTCTTTTTATTCTGTTTTCATTTGTACTGCAATTTTTGGCCAATTTTTCATTATGCTATGAAGCGTTCTTGGTCGTTTTCTGTGTTGATTTGCAACAGCATTGCCTCATTAACAAATTACTGTAAGAGAGCGTGTATTCAGAAAGGAAGGGGTTTATCATCCTTTTATAATCTTCCCACTCCTTCTCTTTCTTCCTGTTATCAAAATATTGAGGAAACAGATTATTAAACTCTCTGGCATTTACAAACTTCACTAATCTACTGGGCTCATATATGGAAATGAAATAATTGAGGAAGGAAAAATAAGCTTCCGAAGTGTTTATCAATACATTATATTAATGCCATCTGTCCCACAGCTATGATGTCAGACTTTTTTTCCTTCTTCATTAAGGCATAGTTCGTTTTCACGAACTGCTGCTTAAGATACTGCTGGAACACTTAACAGCTCCCTCATTTGTTTGGTAGTTTTATAGGCCTCTTGTGCTGGAGCAGAGGTACAACAGCTTGCAATGCAGGAAAAGAAAAGATAAAACTACCCCGCTGTGCAGATTTAGTCAATTTTCACTGGCTCTCGCATAGAAAACAAATTGCAACCCCTCACAAAGAGTTCTCTCTCTGCACTGGCAGCCCTGACAAATGCAGACAAAAATGAGTAAATCAGGCAACTTCACATCAGGAGGAAAAAAATGGCTACTGCTCCAACAGCTGCTATCATAATTAAGAACAGATTTCATCACTAAACTCTTGCTGGTTGTGTCTGCAGCAAAACAAATACACAGATGTGGCACATTTGCATACTGAAAAATGTGCGCCATGTAACTGAAGCAAATTTGCATTTTCAGCTCTTAAATATTCACTTTTTAATATGAAACAATGGGGGTAGTTTGCATGCTAATCCTCTGTCGGTGCTCATCAAACTCATTCAGTCAGTATAGGAAATATAATGCAACACCAATACCTCGTAAGTTCACATTTCAGTGGTGCAATCCAATACCAACATTTGTTAGCATGTCCAATAAAACACAATTTCAAGCCGCTTTCTCAACTGTCCTCTAGCATTTCTTTTTGTAAATGACATGTTTAAAAAAGAAGAAAAAAAGGGGGAAATGTGAGAGCAGCTTCTTTTAATCATGGCATGCACTAAATTTATCACTCCTTCATTTATCCACACGTTTTAAAAGGTCACCTAGCATCATCTCGTAGAGAAGAAATGCAACCCTTTTAAAGTAAAAAGGGTATAGCATCATGCCCTGTGAAAGTAGGGTGGGATTACTAATGCCACAGTGACTGAACCCTCACAACTGCATCGTGTCCATCAGAAATTGCATGGAATATCTTGAGAGCCTCTCTTATAACTCAAAAAGACCCTTAGCTTCTCTTCTCACACCGAAGATACATCTTTCTGAGCTGTGGCTACCTCATAGCTAAATAACCTAGCTGGTTTTATGCAAACTCTCATAACAGTATTCTGCAATTGTTTCTTGTCTGTAAATCTGTGATAATTAAAGAAAGAGAATGTGATTATCGAGGTGCAGAGACTGTTTAAAGAGTAAATCGGCAGATCTGCTGATAATTTGAAGAACAGTTTCACCTTACATGTATTTTAAGCCATTCAGTCATGCCAGTACGCTTTCCCTAGCGAATACATTTGTTCAATTTAAATCCCTCTGCAGAATTAATTTGTTTATTTTAAGTATTGTGCATAACTAGATGATTAAGTTTGAACACAGTTATTTTTCAGACAGGTGCGCATCTGATCAAAGAAGCCTGAATACAGCCCTTACTGTAGGTACTCAAACCTCCATGTCCTCAGTCCTCCTCTTCTGGTACTCATTTCAGAAGCTGATACGCTGTGTATTGCAGACAGCAGGATTTAAAATCTGCACGTTTCAGTGACATGCACCTTTACATGGAGGGCTTGGGACTTGTAAAGTGTTCCTCTAGATATCTGCATGCACACCTTTGGATGCTTACAAAAGAAGGTTATTGCTTGAGAACCAGTTTCTAGACGGTGAACACCTTTAGAAAGTAAATAATTAATGCCACTGCATCATCAGTGCTATTTCACAGAAGTATATATCTGCAAACGGTAAATGTCAAGATTTAACGGCAAACCAGTGTGCAAAGAATTCAAATGAAAGCTCCATTAATAATGAGGGGGCCACACAGCAAAGAAAGCAGAATGGTGCTGATGATATGTACGCTTTTCCCCACGTACCATTCGTGCGTGGTTTTGCAGTAAGGGTCTCCAGATAACACAAGCTACTGCCTATAACCTTCCAGGTGCCTCCACCACTCTCAGCCAGTGTGGCAACACCTCCAAAATTATTTGTGCAGGCTCAAGGATAGCAGTTGGCCACTTTCTGTTGCTGTTCCCTGGAAATGCAGAGAGCTGGCCATGCCCTCCAGAAGCAACGGGAGATACCCACCAGAAGGCAACAGTACCAGCAAGCAGAGCCCAGGTCTCCTGAAAGTAACCAGTGCTGCAACTCAGTGTCCTCCTGCACAGGACTACACTGTTCCCGCACCAGCCAACCCTTTTCAGCAAGGGACAGGAGAGGTGTCACACTGCCTGGGTCATGCTATATTTGAAGACATCTATAATGCCAGTACTGGTGTGCAGGGTACTAGACCTTACGTGGTGATAACCTGTCCCTTATAATAAGTGGGCATCAGACTTGATGCATAGGTGCACAAGCAGGTGATTCTGTATCTGTAACTTTGCATACATAGAAAAAGGAGGCCAAATTAGGACTTCTGCAGTCAAGGCTGAATCTGTTCCACAAGCAAAATTCTTCGGCATTTGAGAATGAGCCCTGTGTTTGAACCATGAAATACCTTTGCAATGAAACTTGTTGGCCTGATGTCTTGAAAAACACAGTTTTCCAGATCTGTGCATAACTTTATTATTTCTTCTTTCATAACAGTATTTTCATCTTAAATAATGCCTCTTAAAAGCTGGTTCTTAAAAGGAAAAGGGTGCAGAAAACTTTAGATACGGTGAAGGGCCTTTCCCATCTTAATGACAATCAACACATAACAATAAACAAGTAACTCCAGGATTTTGGGGAGTAAACAATATCCGAACAACCTGCCATATGAATCAACTATGGTTTTGCATATCTCATAGCTGTAGATGTGCAGTGCAAGTGACATAGGAGAAACAGCAAGAAGCCCATTTTTGTGCACATCTGGATTCTGTTTTGGTTATCAAGTTCTCATTCCTGTTTGTCTGGCCGATGTTGTGTGTACATTTTTAAGAAGAGTTTACAGAGGTTTCCAAGGGAACTCAGGGTCACGGTTTCTTTTTTTTTTTCATCTAGTCTGTGGTCCACTTTATCATAAAGGTAATACCAGTCAGCGGTTCAAGCCTTTTGCAGTTGTTCCTTTTTTGGCAGTAAAAAAAAGATAAAGAAGTAGCAAACAATCAGAAAACGTAGCAAAGGCTATATAATAGGTGAATTTGCTTTCCTTTATGTGTTTAAATTTATTAATTTCTTATCAACCAGTAAATTAATCTCTGCAAAGCTATCTCCCCACAGCACTTAAGTATTTTCCATTACATCAGAGCAAAAGGATTCAGGAAAAATTGGTGGGTTGGTTTTAATATCAGAAATCAGATAACAGCTCAGCTCCAGGACACTTGTATGAGTATTCTCTGGTGCATGCTGCATCAACAGCAGTCAGGGAATTGTTTTGCTTTTGAAGGACACAAAATTTGGGACTTGGGATATGTACGGTCTAGATAGAATCATAGAATCATAGAATCATAGAATCATAGAAT
>NW_009259707.1:4956965-4987577 GCF_000687185.1 Egretta garzetta | reverse complement strand
ATTTTTGTAGCCCTCCTCTGGACCCGCTCCAACACTTCCATGTCCTTCTTGTGCTGAGGGCTCCAGAGCTGGACGCAGGGCTCCAGGTGAGGTCTCACCAGAGCAGAGTAGAGGGGCAGAATCATCTCCCTCGACCTGCTGGCCACGCTTCTCCTGATGCAGCCCAGAGTACGGTTGGCCTTCTGGGCTGCCAGCGCACATTGCCAGCTCATGTCCAGCTTTTCATCCACCAGCACCCCCAAGTCCCTCTCGGCAGGGCTGCTCTTGATCCTTTCTTCCCCCAGCCTGTATTGATACCAGGGGTTACCCCGACCCAGGTGCAGGACCTTGCACTTGGCCTTGTTGAACCTCATGAGGTTCACACAGGCCCACCTCTCCAGCCTGTCCAGGTCTCTCTGGATGACATCCCGTCCTTCTGGTGTGTCAACCGCACCACTCAGTTTGGTGCCATCCGCAAACTTGCTGAGGGTGCACTCGATCTTGCTGTCTAAGTCATTGATGAAAACATTAAACAGCACCGGTCCCAGCACGGACCCCTGAGGGACACCACTCGTCACCAGTCTCCATCCAGACATCGAGGCATTGACCACTACCCAAGATACAACATTGTTGGCATGAAAGTCAATGAAAGCTTAGTTCAAATGTAGTTTTACTCAACTTATGTATAAACTACAATCCTCATGTTCTTAAATATATTAATATCTCCAAACTGTTCATCAGTGCCAAATTTATTCTGTCTGTACGCAAAGAATTAAAGACCAGGGTGGAGGTATGGGCTAGTCAAATCTGCACATTTTTGTCAAGCCTCATAACTTATATGCATTTTGAAGTCTGAAACAAATATTTGATTGCAAGTTATTGGGTCGGAGGTAGCCTTCAGTCGCCAGGTATTGTTGTTATAATGGAAAAATGGTAGCATTAGTTTAATGTATTGTAATAGCACAGGGTAATGATCCTTAGCTCAGTAGTACTGAAACACCTTGACAACAGCAGTTGAAGTCAATGGCAGCATTGCAAGTGCATATAAAAGTGCAGTCTGCAGACCATTAGGCATAATTTCATCAGATCTTTATTGGAATAAAAATTGCACCTAAGCTTCTGTTGTTGTGTTGGCAGTTTAGAAACGCTGTATCTGTGTACATGAATTTTACAAAGACCCTCTGTTAAACCAGAGATTAAACTACTGTTAGGGTGCATGGATGCTGGGAACTCATTTGGGTGACTTCTTTGCATCCAATAAGAGATCAGCAAGTAAAGAGGTAAATCTCCACAGTTGGTGGCATGAGGCCAATTTATAACCTGTAGGGGCCTTGGTCCATGGTACGTACAAATGCAAAATACATACATTTTGAGATACTCTAGATACTGCCTTTTCAATCTAAGCACCTCCAGGCTGACAGAGCAGAGAGATTTACACAAATCTGCCTTCCCTCGAACAATTCCACGGGTCTATTTATTAGGGGAGCAACGAGGTCTATGTGCAAACAGCACCCTTGCAAACCACGCCTTGAAGGCTACGCTGTGTGCTTACCCACGTACACGATGTTTTTGCACAAGGTTTAAAAACAGATACAACTCTGCTAAGAAAAGTCCCAGAGACTCCGAGCTGGTCACGTAATAGTTCACCTCTCCCTCGACTGCGTAGGGAGCGCTGTAGCCGGCTTGCTCCCGGAAGAGGTGGCGGACATACCTGTGAATTCCCAGCTGGGCTCCGGGATGCATCCTGGCTTGTCTCTGAGGGCAGGCAGTGGCTGCTGCCAGAATTCCCGGCTCAGCCTTCCTCACTGCAGAAACCAATGTATGTAGTTGTGGGCTGATGTAGCCCCTGACCCAGCTCTTGGCCTCCAAAACCATCACAAGCTTGTCGACCATTTCCTGGTGTTCTACTGGAATTGCTTGACTTACTCAAAATAAAACAAGTCAGATAAAAAAACTTTAAGTAATTTACCATTTTTCTGAAGCCTAAGGGGAAATAATGGCTGCTAATTTACTAGCTGAGAGAGGCAGCAAAGAGAATACCATCCTAAAAAGTCTTAACAAAAAAATACAGCTTCAAAGAAAAATTTCTTAACAAAATGCTTACATTACCAAAAGCCAAGAAGGCAAAGGAAATTCCTCTAGAAAATAGCCTCATGCCAATGTCAAAAGTCATGACAAGCCAGGAATAAAAGAAAATGAGGAGAAAGTAAAAGGAAAAGGCTTAGCTTTGTGTGGTCTCTGGAGGCTGGAGAAGATAATTGTCAACATCTTTATCATCTGGACACAGCTATTTCAACTATGCAAAAAAGAGAGGGCCCAGTGACCCCAGGCTGAAATTAGCACAAGGCCATTATGCATGTCCCCATTACTCGGTGGAACTACTTTCCATTTTTATCTTTCAGTAACACACTTGGGAATTTTAGCACCTTGAAGCTCAGCCAAAGGATGCCAGCAGCCGGGAGTCACCGCAGCCTGCGTGGCAATGGCACCTGCGGCACTGCGCGGGCAGTGGCTGCTGCCAGAATTCCCGGCTCAGCCTTCCTCACTGCAGAAACCAATGTATGTAGTTGTGGGCTGATGTAGCCCCTGACCCAGCTCTTGGCCTCCAAAACCATCACAAGCTTGTCGACCATTTCCTGGTGTTCTACTGGAATTGCTTGACTTACTCAAAATAAAACAAGTCAGATAAAAAAACTTTAAGTAATTTACCATTTTTCTGAAGCCTAAGGGGAAATAATGGCTGCTAATTTACTAGCTGAGAGAGGCAGCAAAGAGAATACCATCCTAAAAAGTCTTAACAAAAAAATACAGCTTCAAAGAAAAATTTCTTAACAAAATGCTTACATTACCAAAAGCCAAGAAGGCAAAGGAAATTCCTCTAGAAAATAGCCTCATGCCAATGTCAAAAGTCATGACAAGCCAGGAATAAAAGAAAATTAGGAGAAAGTAAAAGGAAAAGGCTTAGCTTTGTGTGGTCTCTGGAGGCTGGAGAAGATAATTGTCAACATCTTTATCATCTGGACACAGCTATTTCAACTATGCAAAAAAGAGAGGGCCCAGTGACCCCAGGCTGAAATTAGCACAAGGCCATTATGCATGTCCCCATTACTCGGTGGAACTACTTTCCATTTTTATCTTTCAGTAACACACTTGGGAATTTTAGCACCTTGAAGCTCAGCCAAAGGATGCCAGCAGCCGGGAGTCACCGCAGCCTGCGTGGCAATGGCACCTGCGGCACTGCCAGCCTCTGCCGACTCGCTGCAGGAAGCCAGCTGCCTCCAGTGAGCAATTACAACTTCCAAGCCTGACATTAGCTCTGGAACAATTACATGCTTTGTGCAATGGGTAGATTTTATTTAGTGAAAAAAAAAAAACAAAACAAAACCACAACCAACCCACACCACACCTTTTCCCAGCTGATCTTGCCAAAGTCAAAACAATTCCACCAGGAAAGGGTTGTTCAACCAACAAAACACTATCACAGAGCTGCCAGCTCCATGCCCAGAAAGTCAAAAGTAGGTAGAATCATAGAATGTTTTGGGTTGGAAGGGACCACTAGAGGTCATCGAGTCCAACCCCCCTGCAGTCAGCAGGGACACCGCCAACTAGATCAGGTTGCTCAGAGCCCCATCCAACCTGGCCTTGAATGTTTCCAGGGATGGGGCCTCCACTACCTCTCTGGGCAACCTGTTCCAGTGGTTTACCACCCTCATTGTAAAGAATTTTTTCCTTATATCTAGCCTAAACCTACCCCGATTTAGTTTAAAACCATTACCCCTTGTCCTAACGCAGCTGGCCCTACTAAAAAGGTTTTCCCCCTCTTTCCTATAGGCCCCCTTTAGGTACTGAAAGGCCGCAATCAGGTCTCCCCGCAGCCTTCTTTTCTCTAGACTGAACAAGCCCAACTCTCTCAGCCTGTCCTCATAGGAGAGGTGCTCCAGCCCTCGGATCATTTTAGTAGCCCTCTTCTGGACCCGCTCCCACACTTCCATGTCCTTCTTGTGCTGAGGGCTCCAGAGCTGGACGCAGTACTCTAGGTGAGGTCTCACCAGAGCTGAGTAGAGGGGCAGAATTACCTCCCTCGACCTGCTGGCCACGCTCCTCCTGATGCAAAGTCAAAAGTAGGCTTGATTACATAGGGAGGCATCAGTCTGTTCTCACATTCACAATACATCATACCAGTGGGGAAAAAATGGCAGTTAGCGTGAGCTCCACATCATTTGCTTTCGCGCAGCTTACTCAACACAAATGTCTTCATTTATTGCCTCCCCCTGCAAGGCCTCCAGCTCACACTAGTGGTTCCCCTCCCATCTTGTTCTGCACAGCTGCTCTATTTCTTTCCACCCATCTCACGCATATGCCCGAGCCATCCAGCCAGATTTCTTCAATGTCCTGCCCTTCTCTGGGATAGAAGTGTCCTTTCAGCTCCAAAGAGTGCCCTTCGTTATCACTAAAGGAAATGCAGCGCATCCTATCTTCTGCCCCTTTGGAGCCCTTTTGTTGGTCTACCTTCTCCAGCAAGCAGAGTACCAGAAGAACATCTCCCATACCAGCCGGGCCGCACTTTCAGCTTCACCTTCTCCATCTTCTCCTCCTTGTCTCACTCTTCCTCCTAAGCGTGGTCTTTGCTCACCCTATTAAGAGTTCCTCCTCCTGAACACTATTGATGTTTTCCCATTTGGGTACTTCTCTCGGCATTGTCCCTATCTCCTTTCCCCAGGTGCGATAGGTTAATTTAGTTTCCAGGTTCCTGTTAACCTTTCCTGTGCCTTTCCAGGGCTGATAGGCTCTATCACAGGATACCTCTCGCTGTGTGCTTGTACAGCACCTTGCATAATGAGTCCTGGCCTCAAGCTTTTCAAAAACATTATCAGGAATCTAAGCTTCTTGTCAAACCCAACAGAAAACCATCCCGCTGTACGTTTGTTGAAGAGTATGTGGGAAAGGCAGAATACGCAGAGCTGACCTGTCCTCACGGCTCTTGGCACCATCCTGTGGTTTCCCTCCATCCTGTGCATTAAGCCTCAGTTGCAGTCAGGCACCTCAAAAGCCTACCTGAATCAAGACAGTTTAATTTTTAATCTGAGCATATCATGGTTTAATCAATAATTTTTTGTGTGTGCCTACTACTTGTTACTTAATCTGTGAAATACAGTTCGGGGGGGGGGAAACCCAGCCTATAAAACCTGTTGGTGTAAAGATAAGCACTTTATTTAATATCCAATTAAATGTGGTCACCGGAGAAATCACAGCTTATGCAACTTTATCAGAAAAAGATTAATCTATTTCAGGCTTAACCCAAAATGTCATAAAAGAACTCATGAATTTAGATAGGAATCCACTTATTATCCAAAGACATTTTCCTATTGAGTAAGAACAGCCTAAATTGCTGCCTATATTTATTCTTGGTTCAATCAAATTTCTGTACTCAGTAGCTGTCATTGATTTTTAGGACAATTATCAAACAAAAATGATGAACAAACTGAAGGAACATTATAGAGTCTTTTTCAACTCCACAGTAATCATTAGAAAATGCACAGCCCGCTCATTGATAATGGTTTAACGGCTCACAGGGTGACATCATCACATTTAAAAGATAGTCACACCCGGAAGGCAGAAGATTTTTTTTTTTTAATAGCATTACAATTTGCCATTTTAAAGTTAATTGTATTTTGCTCGGTGTTTCAAACTACACGGGCTGCACTGAAGTTACTTTGTTCACATTACGTGATCATGCCCAAAACCATGATTTTAAAATAAGGAGGCAAATAGTTGAATTTATTTATTTAAATTAAGAAGACTTTCTTGCCTGTCTAGAAACTGATACTCTTCAGTTCATTAGTTGAATTTCCCACAGGGCCTGCAAAGGCGCTTCTCATTTCTATACTGTTTGATTTGTCTAGTTGATTTATTAAAAAAAAAAGTATTCTATATTAAAATTATTGAATAATAACTATTTGGTTTCATCTTTCCACATTAATTATTATATTTAGCAGGACATGCATTTCACAGTACAGAAAACTTGTTTTTTAAATAAAAAGGGCATAGGTGTATCTGCAGAAGCGGCAGAGCGGCCACGAGCTGCTGGGGCGCAGCACTTTTGATTTCTGACTGCTGGGCCAACCTAAGGCAAAGGGTTCAAGTGCAATGGCTAAAAATCAGTATTAAGCAGTGACGTTTAATGGCCTACTTAAAATGAGTTCAGTGATCCAGCCCCATTCTACCGAGTGCAAAAATACCTATCTACAGTCAGTGCATAAAGGTGTAATTTTAAAAAGCTACAAGAGTTTAACTCACATCGGATTACAGCACATTTGCTGAACTGTATCTCCCCCTCTACACTGTAAATTACTTTGCGTTGCTCTGCAAATATGGAGCTCATTTGCAAAATTTGCATGGATGTCAATTTAGTACAAATTTTGTACTATTTGGGGGACCATTTAGACAGACAGCACCTTCCTGTCACTGAATGAGAAGCCTAAGCTTCAAGGAAGAGGTAGTGGATGTCCATCAGTAGACCACCCCCATGCTCTGAAGACACAAAAATCCAGTCTGAGGAAAACAGCAGCTTTATTTTGAGAGCCAAGCTCATAGACGGGACGATGGGAGCGGGAAATGCGATCCAGTCCATTGCAAGAGAAATAAATTAATCCGGAATTTGGGTCTGTTTTAAGGACAGGCGAGAACCCAGCCTGGGCACCGCACCCAGGCAGCGAAGAGCCGAGCAGGTGGGAGCTGCTCCAACGCCGGGCGCTGGCAAAGCTGCCGACCCGGCCAGCTCCCCGGTGCCAGCAGCAGCTCCCGGAGGCGGCAGACCCCTGTGCCAGCCCCTGCCTGGCCGCGGCGCCAGCCTGCATGAATCTGCCAGCCCTGCCAGCTGCAAAGGCTCTGCCGTGAAGTGGCAGCAGCAGGATTCGCTCCTCCATGAACCTTCAAAGATTTGTGGCAGGTACTTTTTAGCTGAACTTCCTCTGGTGTCAGCTCCTCATCCCGTGCTCTTTATATAGCAGCAATTAGCATATCTGAGAAATCCCCATTCGGCGTGTTTTATGGTCTCTTCTCTGTGTATTGAGATAGTTCTGTAAGTTATGTGCAGGGATATGCCATAATTCCTAATGTACAATTGTCAGGAAATCACTCACGTAGATTTATTCACTGAAGAGTTGGTGATTCTGAACAGGGAGCTAGAAACTTTAATTACAAGAGAGAAAAAATGACTCAAGCACCTCAGACCGGTCAAGAAGCTCCTCTGATGCTCTGAAGATATGTCCTGAAGTGAGGAGATTAACGCAATGTAGCATTTCTGAATTCAAATGCCACCTTCTGCCACGGACTGTTATTCCATATTACTATTGCTGACTTTCTTCCAAGTAGTAACTATATCAAAAAAACAACCACAAGTCTTACATCTCCATTTCTGGAACAAAAAGAAAGATTGAGGAAAAAAGACCGTCTTCCTTCAAGCAATATCTTCTTGACCAAAGGAAGTTCGTACAATATAGAAAAGAAACATCCCTGTCAAAACCTGATCTTGCTGCCACTGAATGCAATGGCAAAACTCCTATTAATTTTTAGTGGAGCATGTGCAGTGAATAACTCAGATGGAAGTGGTAAACCATAAATGACATAATCACTCAGGAACTGTCTCTGCCTCAAGTGACCTAAATGATAGGAAGAAATACAGTGAGAAACATTAATTCAGAGTTTAGCAAGAAGCCTTTACTTATGCTTCTGCCTTAACTTCCGTTTCCGCCGCAAAGTTACGGAGGAGTTTCACGCGCCACTCTGCTACGTGGCAAGCTGTAGCGCAAACATCAGAACACAGAACTGGGGGTTCAGTCCCTTCGGTTTTGCTCTCTGCTTTGACACCGATTCACCCTGGCTGCAGTTGCTCTGGGCCTGTGGCCAGCCTTAGTCTGGGGACAGGGTAAGGGACACGATCCAGCTGCCCTAACCTGTCCTCTACCCCAAACTCCCACATCATTTTCCAGATGGTTCCTCAGCCCCGATCAGCGGCAAATGGGGCCAAGAGGAGCACGCCTGGTCTGTGTTGCAGCTGCTGGTGGCGCCGTCGAGAAAGGTGTCCCCATCCTCCCCCACCTTGGCTAACTCCTCTGTAACCAGATTTAATATCCTCTTTTCCGAGTTGTCATTAATGCTTATGAAGGGCTTTGAAACTCCCGAATGGAAGAGATTACAGTAGTAAAAGACACAGTGGTTTTGGTTTATTGATGAGAATGCAACTGGGTATTATCAGAAGCTATAAACCCTCTGAGTGGGGGGAAAAAAAAAAATAAAGACCTGCTGCGTTTCAGATGTCAGCTCTGTGTAGAGGCTGTTCACTGACACTCGGCACATCCTATGTGAGCCTGAGGTTTCACCTCTTCCACCTCCCACAGAAGCGACGTCTACACGAAAGCCCAGCTTTGTGCATATTGCTGTATTGCTTACGGGGGGAGACGGGTAATGCGTTTGCCTCTTGAGACAGCAATATCACATCTGTGAAGAAGGTGACAGCCACCATCTAAATTTTTGTCCTCATGGGAGAGGACAAGCTTCTTCAGAAATAACTGCAATCGTGCAGTTTGATTCTTTGTCAGGGGTGTCCCCCGGACATAGGTCCATTCCCATCCGGGAGCAGAAACCACACGGGAAGGAAGGGTGCTCCCAAAGGCTTCCTCATGGGAACAAAGACACTGCAGCAAAAAACTAAAGTTTTGGGGCCTGCTCAGCCATTTCTAAGCTACTGAAAGATCTTGCATGCAGACTTTATCATGAATTATGACTGCCGCTTATGGTATTTTTCAAACTGTCCGTCTCACATTGCACTTGGTCCTCCCATGAGGACAAAAATTTAGACTGTGACTAACCCCTCCTTTTCGGTGGGTTTCTCAAAGCATAATTTCATTCTTTTCTCTTTAGGCTCCCACGTAATTCTTTTCTCAAGACTCCTCCACTCTTATGGGGCCCAGCTCATTCTTATGTCATCTCTATCTGTGCATGCTTAACTTTTCCTGCATGCTAAACGCTTACGATTTGGTGCAAGACAGACATTCATTATCTGCTTACAGTATTTTTCGAACAGGCCCTCTCACGCTGCATTCGGTCGTCCATCCCATGCCTTTTTTCTAAGCAGCGTACTTCTGCTCTGGACTGCTACTTCCATGAAATCAGAAATTAACCAGCTAATATGTTTTCTTGTATTGGATGTCTCATAATATGTTTTCTCGTATCGGATGTCCCTGAGATTGTAATTAAAATCGGAGAAGGCCTCTTAGAGAATAATGCGTAACTGCCAAATCACAGCCATTCTGTATACTTTGTATTAATATTGGGTTTGACCACGTTTGTAATCAATAACCGTGCAGCTGTCTTCCCCTTTGCTGCTTCAGGTCTGGAAGTTGTAGCAGTCACACAAAGCTGTCCCTGGCCTCTGCATCTGAATGCCGTTGTACAACTAGCTTTAAATAAATGCAAAATTTGATTAACAATAGATTACTCTGCTGGTATTTGAATACTAATCTCTTATCATGTGCAGGAAAAAGCCCCATCATCTTCAACACCTCATTTCAAAATAGTTACAAAGCAGAAAGAGCATTTTAAATCCCACCTCTCCTTAAACATGTGTTAGTGATAAGAGCTAACAAGAAATACTTTTGGTTTTCCTCTCTTTCCAGCTACACAAGCTTCCCTCCCAGCCATTTGCAGTAAATGCAGAGGAATATGAATAGCAGGTTTTGGTTCTGAGAGCAAATCCTGGATCTCGGTATTCCTGATGCTGTAGCTCACTGGCCTGAATGCTTTTTGTGTATTTATCTTCTGAATAAACCTGGTGTAAAGCCACCTCACACCAAACCTCCATGGCTCAGAGAAACAGTGGGAAGGGAAGAGAGTGGGGGGTGTATGAGGGAATTTGGGAAAGGAAATGCTTCTCCTGAACCGTGTAAGGAGCAACCTCAGCCTTTCTGGCATGCGGATTTTAACTCATGAAGTAGAAAAGGTACCATATTTCAGAACATGCGATTGTTATATATAAGATACAATTAAGAGATTTGGAACTACATGAATATGTAATGGACACATTTCTTTACAGATGCATTTTTCTCCAGACAGGCCGGTGCCTGCTTTAATTTGGAAGCTATCCATTTTCATACAAAGTTAACCAAGAGTGACAGGAAATCAGACGCCTACGTTATTTATCTTTTCTGAACTTAAAAAAAAAAAAAGCCTTCTGTTAATTACTTTTCTAGGAAGCTATTTTGTGATACCACAGGGATAGATCTTCCATATTCAGAAGTGCTACGGAAATGACAACTTTACGACGTGCAGGGTGAATAAAGTATGTTACGTGCAGATATTTAAGGGTATATTTGTCTTCATTTACTGTAAGTGAATATGTGACCAACAATAAAGAATTTAACTGCTTCTGGCCTGGCTGGATGCATTTACAACAATTACTAGAGGTCTGACCTCTTTAACCTTATACATCAAGTGGCACATATGCATTATTTATTTAGCTGGAATTAACAGTGATCTGTGAAGCTCGCTGTATTTTCCTTTGGCGCTCTTGCTCATCAGGCATAGCTGACCCCCGTGAGCATGTTTAGCGGTGACAGTTTCATGTCACTCTGATTCATGAAAGACTGGGGAAACTACAGAACAAAGCAGTAAAATATTGTTCGTGGGTATTAAAAAAAAAATATATCCTAAACCACCTCTACATCCTACACGATCCGTCGTAGATGACTGTGAAGACAAAGAGTAAGACAGACATGCTCTGCCCTGCTATAATTATTGGGAAGGAGAAGGTGAGTTGGCGTTAGTAACTGCTCCGCAGGAGCAAGGGGGGCTTGGACTCCACACCTGACTGCCCACTGACACAACGCCCTAGTGTTGTGCAATGTAAGGTCTGAGAAGCGGAGTGTGTCCTGTATTTCCCTGGTAATCTGCAATCCACAGCAAGCCCACCCTCGCTCTCGATCCATACCCTAACCCTCTCTAAGCCCTCCTTCATTTAAGGAGCCAGGAAGCAGATGGGGAGGAGATGCTCAGCCCAAACCTTGCTCCAAGGACAGCTTCTTGTGCCTGCAGGAGCACTGTGCCGCAGCGTGGCGGAAAAGGTCTGGAAAGATCCAGAAAAGGACCGCTTTCTCCAACTGCTGAACACCCTTACAGGCCCGGGAGCGATCCATGTTAAGGGGGCCAAAGGTGGAAAAGTGGTAGCAATGCCATGTGTCTTCTGAGGCACTTTTCACAGAGGAGGTCTATTGGTCTACTTTGTTTCTGGTAGGGAGGATTTTTATTACATCCAGTTATCATCATCATAAGCACTACAATGGATTCAAAAAATCAAGACAAAATGTGCAATTAAAAACTGGTTTTTGTAGTTCTAGAAATCTTATTTCCTTCATCAATAACTTTAGTGCTTACCAAAAGGAACTAAAAAAGCAATTACACAGGATTGTGGACATTTTTATGCATGAGCTTTTGTATAAACTCCAGAGCTGATTCATAAACCAAACCATCCACTCTGGGGGTGGGGAAAAAAAAAAAAAAAGAGCAAGAGGACCACACTTTTCTCACAATAAACCATATTCTTACATCCATTGAGCTCTGCTTATCCCAAAAGTGGTTACTCTTCCAACTTTTGAAAAGATGGAAAGACCACTTTTATCAAAGGGAGGATCTGAGTTATGAGAGACCCCACTGAAGTGCTCGAAGTAATTTTTCAAGAATTAGGAAAAAAACAAACTCAGGGAAAACTTGCAAAAAGGCAGGTGCATACATTAAGGAATTCCCTTGACAATCATAAGTTTACATCCAGTTTCAGGAGATTTTTCTCTGGTGATAGTCATCCTACTGGTGAAAAACAATGAGGAACAACAAGTGATTCACCATAGCAACAAACGCAGAGCACATACCATATGGTAATCAGTCCATACAGGAAACTTTAGGCTCTATGTAAATAAATTCTTTCTTTTCAAAACCCAATAGATAAGTTTAGCAAGCGCTTTCTGAGAAAAAGATGTTGATATTTAATTCAAAAGGGAAAAGAAACTTGTCTCACTGAGGGGTAGAAACAGTAAAACCAGGGAACTCTAAAAGTCAAGTAAAGGTGTCTAAACAGTATTTTCCTTCTACAAGAGCTGCCACACAAAAATAACTGGAGAGATTATGCCCACTGTGTTCAATGAAACTGCCTGTACACACGGTCGCCGTGTGCCTCGGTGACTGCAGAACGTGAGAAAGGCAGAGGCTTGTGTCACAATTCGAAAACCATACCAAAAATCCATCTGCGCATTATGGTCTCCTCTGTGTTTGTTAAGAGTGTTTCAAACACCACTCTGCCTATTTAATTTTTTTATTTAACACCCTCTTTCCTTGCAGTCCTAGTCTGTTGAACTCTCCTACATAAAAACAGGCAGTAATGCACAGCCCTCCCACGGACACGCTCGTAGGTCCTGAATACCCCACGACTAGCAGGGATCTTTGCACCACACTGCTCTTGTTGTCCAGCCCTTCCTGTGTAACGTGGGAAAACATCCTTTATTTGTGGGGAAGGTCAGTGGTACCATGACAGGGATGAATTGAGCTGTGTCTTCTTGTAAATGCAGCTTGCTAACTTGTTCCCATGAACATCTGGGAAAGAAAATATCTACAACTGGCTCACACTTACAGTACTTGCAGTACTCGAGTGCTGTGATTGCTAACTGGCTTCTCAAGCACTGCAATTCTTCAATAAAGTTGATAAATGGTGGAGGAGTATCATCAACACACTTAATCCTGCACTTATGTCTCCAGCCTCTTTGGGCATGTCCTAGAACGGTGCCAGAAGTCTGGACCTTTTTGCTAATGCATTCAATCTCTCCCTCCCTTTTCATTTAAAAGCATCTTCTACTGCTCTTCTATTTTCATTTCTGCCTTTCTGGGACAGAACTGAACACCCTGGGAAGCAGAGAAGAAAAACCTGGATTCAACTCTTAGTCCTGCAACAGTTCAACAAGCTCCGTCACAGCACGTCGAAGGTGGCATCGTGCCTCCGGGGAAAAGCACTCACTCAGCTCTCCTCTAAACCCTTTTCCTTCCCCATGAGACGCCATCTCCCCTCTACTTTCCTGTAGATCCAGACGTGCGGTATTTCCAGGGGAAGCACACACTGATCATGACCATCTTCCCAATTTAGTCTACACTGGAGGTGCTGTTGTCAAATGAGATGTAGCTGCACTTGTTTTTTCACACATGAACTTCCACCTTCAATTTTAAACTGGAACAAACTACTTATTATACATGCTATGCACCAAAGCTCTCCTTAAAAGAGTCTGGTTTTGAACAAATTGCTGACATTAAGTCCATACTTGGGAGGGTTTTTTCAGAGGGAGGGAAGAAGGGGAGGAAAAGCGGTCTGGGGTTTTTTTGCTTTCCATTAATATATGGGGATAGAACTGATAGGCAAAAAAAAGATTGCAGATTTAAAGAACACTTGCTAGCGCGTGTGCCAGATGCTGATAGCTATATATAGCCACTCGAATGAGAATGACTGCAGAGGGTATCTTATCCAGGAAAATAGGAATTTGCCTGAGTAAGATCAGGGCAAAAGTAAAAAAAATAAAATAAAAAAAAATCAACATTTAATCTATTGTGCATTACTTCTGCTGCAGAAGAAGTTGTGTAAGTACTCTGTGAAGTGGAATAAGAACATGTCCTCATGATGACCTTATCTACATTTCACATAAATGCGTTCCCAAATTTAACAGAAGCAAATCTATCCTTTTTACCATTAGACTGCTAGTCATTCTCAAATACAACCTCGATTTCCTTGCTCCATTACCCTTAGAGAAGTAAGCAAAGGACAATGGATAAGGCTTCTCCGGTGTAATAAAAAAGCAGCATGCAGCCTATAAGATGAAATTCAGAAACAGAACTCAGAAATAAAGAACATGATTTGCCATCTTAGGTTTTTCTCATTGTCTCACTCAACAAAATTTTAGAAAAGAGAAACACCTGATTTTCCTGCCTCTTTTCCTCTGTACCCTGGTATTAAATTTTTCTTCCCTTCTATCCAACACAGTGTTTTTTTTACCTACAGCAATATAATTTCTAAGTAGTTCAAAATATGAAATAGCAGTACTTGAGATGACAAGCCATCATTTCCACAGAGCAGTATGATAATTTTGGAAGGATGGGGAGGTTGGGTATGGATTCTAATTAACACTGATGAACCTGGCTCCTAAAGATTAAATTCCCAAATGAGTAACTGCTACCTTTCTACACACAGGTCTACCCAAGTTATTCTCATTAAAACAATTAAAAAAAATTATAAGCTTCAGTCTGTGTCAAGATATTGAAGGCTTTCCAAAACTGATTAAAAATATTAAATGAGGTATTGAACTACATTAAAAATCAACCTTTTTCATGTATTGAAAAGTAATGGTCCATAATTTGTATTCAAGTGATTTTATTTCCAGTGAATAATAATTGTACTGCAGCCAACTTTGTGCCCTGTTTCTCTGAAAACCTCAAGGGATGCACAGGAGAGGATTTTGTATCCTGTTGAAGACACACACACACTTGCGTGACATTGCTTCTTATTCCTCAGTTCTTACAGGGAGGCTTAACTTCATTTCATTACGTGTTTATTTTCCCACTGATGGTTCCTTCAAACTGGTAAACACAAATGAAAGTGCATAGGTATTAGATATACTGGTAGACTCTGGAAAGTACTGTAAGCTAAATGCGAGTGCATGGAAACAGGGGACTCAACCTAAATGCAGTAGTAAGTGGACTTGCAAATCAGGACATCTTTAACAACATATTCTTGTTGCCTGGCTTTCTCTGGGGAACGTGAAGTTGCCTATGGCCACGTGATGGTCAAAATAAAACCAAAATGTCACACAGAAGTGCCCATCGCTTCATGTGCCCTGACTCTGCAGAAGCTGGGGAAATGGTCCTTTCCCACCATTCTCCTTCTCTGCCTGGTCAGGCTAGGCAGCTTCTCCTCT
Source organism: Egretta garzetta (assembly GCF_000687185.1). NCBI lineage: Eukaryota > Metazoa > Chordata > Aves > Pelecaniformes > Ardeidae > Egretta > Egretta garzetta. Next base: position 4,972,599 of record NW_009259707.1, on the reverse strand, counting down.
GCCGCCCAATTTTTCCTCCTTCGAGTCTCATGTTTTATGTCACACCTACATCCTGCACTCACATCTCGCTTCCCCTATCTGCATCTTTTTTCCCTTGCAGCCTCCTGTGCAGTCCAGTTTTAAGTTCAGTTAAGCAGCTGTAGAACTTGTCTAGGCCAAGTTGAGAAGTACAGGCTTTGGACCACGATATCACTGTGAACACATTTTAACAGCTGAAAGTAGAAAAAATATGTGTAATGACAAAATTAGGCCTGCAGACAGAAAATGAAGGCTATAAAAGTTGTCCAGGTGGTGGTGATCAGTGGCACAAAGTCCTACTGGAGGCCAGTCACTAGTCATGGACCCCCACAGCCAATTCAGGGGCCAATGCTGTTTAACATCTTCATTAATGACCCAGATGATGGGGCAGAGCGTACCCTCAGCAAGCCCGGAGATGATACAAAACTGGGAGGAGGAGTGGCTGATCCACCAGAGAGTCGTGCTGGGGGACCTGGACAGGCTGGAGAAGTGGGCTGACAGGGACCTCAGGGAAGTTTAACAAGGGGAAATGTAAACTCCTGAATAGGGGGAGGAATAACCCCAACACCAGTACAGCCTGGGGGCTGACACAAGATTTTCAGGGAAGGATCCGGGGGTCCTGGCAGACAACAAGCTGACCACAAGCCAGCAACACCTCACGGTGCCTCCTACACTGACCCCCAGAGCACACTGACTGCCTTACCTAGCCCACCTCAGCCTTTTATTTCAGCAGGCATAAAGCTCCACCACCTGCCCTCCAGATACCCTGTCCCCAAGCTCTCTGCCCCTCTCCTGCTTCCCATATTCTCCTGGCTGCTCTTAGGCAGCTTTCTGCCAGTCTCATTTCTGTTTCCGTCTCACTTCCCAGACACCACTGTAGCCTGCTTGTCAGCCTGCTTTCCCTCACGATCATCCTATATGGCATCTCTACTCTTCCCATGGCCGCTAGGGAGACAAGGTCTTTCCTGGCCATCACCTTTAGCACCACCCTGAACACGAGAGGCCTCATTTTGCCTGCAAATGTTCACAGGACCATGACAGCTTTTGTGCTGAGAGCAGCTTAAAACTTCTGTCCCTAACAGGGGACAGTGAACATTTGATGCAAAGGAGAAGTTTTACGAGTTTGAAAGCAGAAATTTTAAAAAAGCACGGAAATTCTTACAAAACTGTACTCGGAGACATATGATACAAATAACAAGAATGGAAAAATACTTTGAAATAAAAAGAAGTGTGATTGAAAATTACAGGGAGGGTGGATTAGCCCACACTGACTGAAAAAAATTTCAGTCTCGGTTAGTATTTCTCCCTGTAGCAATACCAGTGGGCTACCAATTTCATCTTGTGCCACTTGGGATGGAAAATGTTAGAAGAACAAAGGAAATGTCAGGATAAGGAAAAAAAGCTGGGCACTTTTATCACCAGGACTCTCAGCCCTCCAACATGAGATCTAAACATTTTCTTTCATTAGCTCATTTCAAACCCAACATCTATAGTACCTACTGTTTTTCCTCTCAGTAATTTGTCCATTTTTTTTTTATAATCTCTTAGCTCTTTTTAAACCTACCAGACAGTGGGTTTTGTCCACCTCCTTCGACTTAAGTTAAATGTTTATATTATGTTATCAAATACTGTTTCATTAATACTGCTTCATTAATACTGCATCCCATAAAAATCTGTGAGAAGTTGGTGGACACTTTAGTAGTCACCCCGCAGTCCACTCTCTCCTACCATAGCCTACATTGCCATCAGTGTCTAAGCAAGTTATTTTAAAGCAATCTCAAATAGGCCTACGTGTCTAGAAACCGCAGTGTAAATTTACCCATATGCATCAGCATGGATTACATACAACAAATGAAAGCTTTCTTTCCTGAGGTAGGCGAATTTGGAATGCAAATGGCAAATCCTGAATTTCAGACAAACAAATGATTGCCTATCAAAACTCCCTTCCAAACTAGTCCTTAGAGTATTGCATACATGTAAAGGGGGAAAATTTGAAAGATCCAGACAATTGCCACAGGCATCTTTAATTCTAACAACACTTCCCACTTGCAGATAGAAGCACAAGTCTGAAAGAGGTAATATAGCTAAATGGATATTAGTACCTGCCATTACCTGATCTATCTGCACAATTACAGCAGTTTGTGAATGCTAAATTTGCTTATCAAATCTGGCTTAGGAGCCTAAAACAACCCCTTTTCAGGGACAACATATCACCTACATGTTGTTTGGAACTGATGGAACTTTAACTGAGAGAAAAACCACATGGGTATAATGCCTGAAAGAGCTGAGAGAAGTAATTGCTTCCAGAGAGATTTCTTTCCCAAACCAAACCAAAGGGGGAATACAACAGTCAACTCAATTTCTGAAAAACAGGCATTAAGAGGCCAGAGAACTCCACCAAAAATTAGATTTTTCCTCTCCTTTAACAATGCCAGCAACAAAAACGTTAAACATCTCAAGACACACCACGGCTGTCAAATAAGAGTAAACAAACATTGTCTCTGCTCTGAGAAAGTCACAGGGATTCCACCGAAGGGAGTCGTTTATTCCTACAAATACTATAAATTGTTTAAGTCATGGGAGCTCCACTCATTTGCACAAGAGGATGTTGTGACCATCTTTGTATTGACATACAGGCCCCTCAATACACCCCAGAAAAAAACCATCACCCTTTATTCTGCCCAAACCAACCATTTCCTCCCCACCCACAAAGATCAAACAGAAAATCACAGACTGCGTAAGCAATAAAGCAAGGTGTCCTAGTGGCATAAATGGGATGTGAAATAAATGAACATAAAATAAGTCCAAGAAGAAATCTTTCATATCTACTGCTGATAACAGAAATGTTGTCTGGAAGCTTTTTCAGACATGTTCTCATCCTTGTAGCATGGCTGGGTTTCTGCAGATGGTGATTCTTTAAGGAAGCAAACCTCAGTCTTCTCAGAAATTGGTTTGAAACAGAAACAGATACTATGAATTAAAAGGAGAGTCTCCTTGCTGTATTCTCACCTATTCCACAAATTTCATGTGGTTTAAGTAATTTATTTAGATTGCAAAACTACTTTGACAACACTGAGGATGGCAGAACTACTTCTGATCCCAACCACTTCATTTAATCATTGCCAAAGAGAAAGAAGTCAATGAAATATGAACAGTTAGGAGTAATATACCCACCTAGCCAAAAAAAAAAGAAAAAAAGAAAAATATCCAGACTTCGTATGTGGACACTCGGGGAAAAAAAGTCAGTGAAATAATATATACCACTAGAAAATGTATCATTGTAGGAGGTGTTATGGTCCTGAAGACAGTGTGCATTTCACTGCTGAGATATCTTTACATTACTGTGAGACTGCTATTTGCAATATACTATGTCAATGTTAAAAAAAAAAAATAAACATGCAAACCAGTACGTTAAAACTGTGTAAAGAGACAGACACAATTTGCAGTTCTAAGGCATCATTGACCCATCCAAGGGAGCATGTCATAAAAAGCGTAAAAACCACTTACCTCTTCTTGCTTAGGAATGCTGAACTTGGCTATCTTTGACTTGGTCCTGGCTGAATCAGGCTTGTTAGAAGGCACTCCCCTATACGACTTGGTTGTCTCTGCTGGTAACTTCAGCTTTGGAGACTCATCAGGAGCCTGGTCTTGACCGTCCATTGGCCTTACATAAGCTGTTGGTTTTTGTTGAACCAGACTGGGCTTCGAAGCAAGAGAGGGCGGGAAGTTTTGGACGCAGTGCCCACCACCATGCTTTGCTGGCCTCTCTTGCGCTTGAGCTCCTCCTTCTGAGCTACAACTGAGCTTTGCCGGCTGCTGCACTCTGTTGACGTTGTCTCCTAGCGTGGCCCTCAGTGAGCTTTGCTGGGCAGTGTTGGAGGAAGAGGAGGAGGAGGTGGGACTCGATGCATAGCGTTTTAGTTTCTCCAGACTGGATTTTTGGTTCGCCAGTTTGAAGTCACCCTTGTGCGACTCCATCGACCGGTGCCCGTGCTTGCTCGCTCTCTGCTGGCCATCCGAAGCGGCGTTGTGCCCGGCCTTCTGCCAACCCATCGTGGTGCTTTTGCTCTGCTGGGCAGATAGGGCTGCTGGTGTGGAAGAAGTAGTGCTGGAAATGGGAGGAGGAGGCGGTGGTCTAGAGTCTGCAATAAGATGGTCATCGGGCTTGGGGAGAGACGTCTGAGGAACCCCAGGTTTTGGAACCCCAACAAGGTGGCTCTGGTTTGATCGATCAGTTAGCAAGTCTTTCATTTCATCATAGTTGCCCAGCGTATTCTGGATGCGATTCGAGAGCTCATCCCCCTTGTTAGTCTGCAAAACAAAAATCGAGCATTCTGCAACAGTCTACATAAGAAAAACAAAATTCCCTGTATGCTTCTGCTGAAATCCTTACTGAAGTAGCGCTGCCTTATTCAGCAGCTGTATTGAGGGATGAAATCGAAAATCCTTATTGTCTCTGAAGACACTTGTCAACATCTTAAATCTACCCTGAACTGGAAAAGCTATAAAGGGCCTTAGAGTATATAAAAAAAGAAATCTATCACTGGTATCATGCTGTAGTTAAAGTATATTACCTGGAAACTAGAAAATTTATTATTGCAACTACACAGAATGGTTTGGATTAAATCTGACCATGATAAAACTTTTCCTACAGCCCAGTGCAAGCTCTCCTTCAGCCATGAATGAAAACACTGCATTCCCAATCTCCTTCTCTGCCTGCCTAAGTTTTTCACATGCTATCTGGGAAGCCACACAACATCCAGTGTAAGCACTGAACGAAATCACCAGTCTAAGCCAACCAAATATTCTGAAGGGGTTTGAAGACAGCTCGTGGGACAATGGGAAAACTACATATTATTGTGTCCCTTCTTTGAAAATGCTCTGACAGGATGCTCGCTCCAGGACACTCTCCTCTTTTTAAAAAAAAAAAGGTGAACAGAACCCCCCGAATTCTTCACATTGCTCAGTGCTTGCTGTGTGCAGCAGGGGGAACACAGCTACCCTCCCTCCCCTTTAAGATTAATCTTTGTCTTTAAAATCATCCATTTACCTCCTGACTGAAAAGGCAGAAGCTCCACAAAGAAATAAAACAAGCAAATAAAACGTACTGCAAAAGATTGAAAACTTGCTTTAAAAAGCCATTGTAAGCAAAAGGGTGTATCATTAGCATTTATGCAGCAGAGATTTTTCTGAACCCTGCCAAGATTCAGGCATGTGATGTTCTTTGCTCTATGTTTTCAGAGGAAGACAGTAATGAGCCAGTAGTGTTCTTCTTTCTCTCTTCCAGACATGGGGTCTGGATGGGAAAACTCCCATTGGCTTCAGAAAGCCAAGCTTTCATCTCAAGACTCTCTATTTTAGAGGAAAACAGAAAGAAGGAGAAAGAAAGGAGTAAAGGGAGTGGAGAAGACCCCCTTAAAATTCTGTAAAAAAATAAGAAAGATGTAGCAGCAACATCAGCTACTCTGGAAAACTGGGGGGATTTTTGTTTTTAAGCCTTCAAATAAAAATGAGTCACTCAAAAATGTAAGGGAAACTCCCCTATTCAGAATCTTTTTTTTAGGGTTTTCTATTTGAAAACCTGAATCCAAGCAAAACCGCGCTGTAAATGAGTGCAGTGATTGCCACATGCTACCTTTCAGAGGACTGCAGTGGAAGCATTCCTAAGTCAGACAGCAGAAGCCATTCTGTCTTGCTTGAAGCTTGTCCCCTCGAATTTCAAGGACACTACCTTGTAACGACGTATAATACATTACAGATAGCTTTCTGATACGCATTCGTTACAACGCTAACGGAGTTGAATGTATATCAATAATACATATCAAAGGGAAGAGGGAAAGGAAAAACTCAAAAGTGTTGCATCTGAAACATTGCTTTGCAAACTTGGAATAAGACGGCTCAACCACTACAGCCTGATCTTCTCTCTGCATATGCAGCTGTTGTTGTCACAAGGACAATAACCTGCTTTGAAAAGAAATATGAACCATTAATTCACAGACTTGAGCAAGTGGCTTAAAAACCAGGGTGTTCCTTCGCTTCGTATCAATCACATCAATGTCCTAATGAAGAGGAAACTATTGATGAGGCTTCAAAAGCGGGAAGCATCACATATATCTAAAAAGAAAGAATGTTGGAGATCTACTCATGTGTCTCCTGGGGTCAATGAAATGGCTTCTACACTTGGGCATCCCCTTGACCAGCAGAATTACTTTCCAGAAGGCACAGAGTGGATCTTGTCTATGCTTCCAGTGGATCCTCCACCTCGTGTAGATACCTTGTAGAGAGATGTGCTTCCAGCTTCCCTCTAGGGAGGGAGATCTGCCCTTGGGCCTGCACCCAGCCTGATTCAGCCAGCCTGTGTGTTCAAGGTCTCCTTCCCTGCCAGGAGCATGGCAAAAGGACCACCAAATGGGACGGGGCTCCTGACTCCCACACGTCTCCTACAGCACAGACAGCTTGTGGGGCAGCTCTCCACGTGGCTGCCTCTAGGTCCACGAATGTAAGAGAATTTATGTGCAAGTTCTGCCCCTGGAAAGTCCAACTTCCCTAACAGAAGGTCCATTCTTTCCGATGGCTGCTATTTGGATGGGAAGTAAATAAAAGCCTAATTTCAGATTATCTGCAGACTATCCCTAGCCCAAAGAAGTCAGCAGATTGTCTTCTATATGGATGTGAAGTGAAGGTCACACACCTCATATGGAGAGATCCCAGATAACCACAAGAATAACTGCAGTAAACCAATCTAATGCCTGGACCACGGCACATCTTGGCAACTGGTTGGTGTTGTTTATTCCTTCTGGATACACTGGGGACAACCTGAGGTTGGAAGATTTTGTGTTGAGCTGATCTCATCCAGAAGAGTTCACCTGCATCCTTTTGGGAACAAAATGGGATCTGAGGTGACTTGTTATGAGCTTTAGATGTAACAGTTTTTCCTATTATTTGCTCTGAAATATTACTGTCTTACTTAATCATTCACACAGGGAAAACATGGTCACAAAATGAGTAAGTAGGAAAAGCATTCTGTGCAAGCATTTCTAACTTACAGTGCTCCGATATTCTTCTGCAATGCAAGATATATCCATGCATTTGAAGACTACAAGATTCAATACTTAAATCTGATGGTTGGATGGAAGATCATCAGAATTTTTTTTTCATTAAAAATACTGACATGGTTAATGAGGCAAGGTATTCTGTTCAGTAAATATCCTGAATGAAACTTCTACTTTTTACCCCCTGTAAAAGACATTTTAAGTAAAAGATACTGGATTTCCCGTAATCCTTCATAAAGGGTTGCTATGGATACTTTGAACAGGATAAGGGGCAACCCGAAGAGTCAGGCTTTTTCAGAAAATCTGATGTTACAGGAGTAGTGATACATGTCAAGGTGAGAAAGGACATAAGATTTAAGAGATTTCCAGTCTGCCTTTGATTTTCACATATGGCCTTCTGAATGGCAAATCCTTTGGCTTTAGCTCATGTTTCTCAAGCTGTGCAGAGGAATACTGAATTTGATCAGAGCTTGCAGTGAATGTCTGCTGTAACTTCCTTCCCCTCTAGAAACACCAAAAACTTGAACATGATCTTTAAAGACAGTAAGGTGGGTTTCAGTTTTGCTTTTGCAGAAAGATCAGAAAGCCCAAGCCACAGCTCCGCGCCCCCGCACTGAAGGTTCACAAATGCATGGATGAGTTCAGACGGCGCAGTGGTCCACCACCAGTGTACACATGGCACACAGAGTACGCCACTGCTGAAGTTTTGCTGTCCAGTACTGTCAGAATGACTGGTCACCCCAAGAAGCTGTGATTGTCACATCAACAGAGCTGTGGGTGAGTTATACTGCTGTCCCAAGCTTTGCCTTTCTCCATGTTTCCTTGACAAAGCCACCTGTAGGATGGGTTTCTGCAGCACCTTCTTTACATGCTTGGCCAAAATAGGGACACAGTCTTTAAAGATAAGAAACACAGATGGAGCCATTATTCTGATCACCCCATAGGATACCCACTCAGTATCCTCTCTGCTTCTAGAGACAGCAATGATTTTTCATCCACTCCTATTAAAGTTGATGAAATTACACTGCAGTTGCATAGAGATGCCTTTGGACATCATAACTCAGAAACCACTGGTGTGTCCATGATCCATGAAGTCTGTTACAGGACAGTCAGTACATTGGCACACGGGGAATATAATCCAAGTGCACAAAATATTCCAACTATACCCCTTTTATAAGTGACTTGAGCTTCGGTATTACCAACTTCAGGTACCACAGACAAAATGGTATCAGGGACCCAGAAAAAGGACAGGCCCTTTTTGTGAGGGGTCTATTTGATTGGACTGACCAAATGGAAAATTATTAAGTTCCCATTGCAGCAGAGCCCTCACAAAATGCCAAGACACAACTGACTTAAGCTTTTCAGGCTTTTTTCCATGGATTAGCCCTTGATTGGTCTCACAGTAGACTTTTTCAGGTAGAGACTTGAGGAGTTCAAGACATTTCCCGTGGTTTCTAAACGCCTTTGTAATGAATCTGAAATTCGGGCAGCTGGAGGTCAGCTTCAAGGCAGACAGAGCTGCCTTCTATCAAGGGACATGGTTTGAAAGTGGTAGATCGTTCTTTTTTATTAGGGACTAGAAACAAACAACAATCTGGAAGAACAGCAAGCTAAAAGCTGACCCTGGAGCATGGGCAGAAACACAGGAGCACGGAAGTCAGGTGCAGAAGCCATGCGCCAGGTCCCAAATAGGACTCCTGGAAAGAGGCACTAATGCGCCCAAAGCATCAAAGACAAGTGATGCAGTATGGAGGGAAAGGCTTCACAACGTGGTGGTTGCAACAGTAACTTGGACATTACTGGAAAGGCATGGAAGATGATACATGATGATGCTTTGATGCACGTGGGCAAAGTCACTGGCTTAGCTGGGGGAGAGGAGCAGCCCCCGTGGGATATCGCTCTCTGGTCCTCTTCACAAGGCCTTGGTTTGCAGGCTTCTGCAAAGCGCAGAAGATCCTGCTTGACCCTTCTAACCGGGAGTGGGGAGACATGGCTGTGCCTCATCACGCTATTGTTATCACGAGGAATAAAAAAGGGAGTTGAGACTCATAAGTTACTTCTGCCTTTGGTGAGGACAAAACATGTCTAGCAGGCAAATTTTGTTGGTAATGCTCATAGGGGAAAAAAAAAAAAAAAACAAGCGCCAAGATATTTCATTGCATTAACCTTGGCCAGAGCACAATGTTTACTGTATTGCTTGACCTTCACACACAATTCTAACACAACTGTTTTCTTCTAAGTGTTGCAAAACCAGGGCACCGTCACCTTCACTTCCTGGCTTTAATTCCATCTCAAAGACTGTTAAGATATTTCTAGTTTATTTCATTCTTGTGTGCTGCTGAACATTATAAGAAGCTTTTAAATATATATATATATATAAAAATATATGCACACACACACAGATATAGATATAAAATCCGATTCTCAATGAACTGTAAATGTTCTCTGCGAATTTTGTGAGGCTAGCACTTGGGGGAGGGTGCGGAAACCCGGACAATGTCTTCTGCAGGCTGCGGTTTTGTACCGTGGGATAAATAAATAAATAAAGTGCCACCCAGCTGGGAAGCATCTACCTTGTACGGTTCACTGAAGAGGGAGTAACTCGTGTTAAACGCGCCATCCTCCTGCTGGGCCTCCTGATTTCTCCTTTCCCATTCTTTCCTTCGCAGCACGTTTCTATCCGGCTCGTAGACACTGCAGCAAGAAGAGGAATAGCTTTTTAAGAGTTAAAAGTTAGTGGGTAAGATATAAGCCAGTGTGAATTTAAAAGCAAAGCACTCTGGTTTGCAGACAGATGGCAAAAATAAGCAAGAACATGAATCAGATGAATGCCAGTCCAAGCAGGCTGGGGAGGCTCAGGTCTCCGGGAATGCTGGTGCTTTCTTCACACAGAGAATAGATAATTAAATTCTTACAGAAGAATAAAAAAGAAATCACAGGGCAGGATCTAGTCCGTGCAGAACTTCTCTGCTTGAAATGTGACAAAGGAAATATCTAAGCAACTTTGACAAAGACTGAGAGTACTCTTAAGGCAGATGGTAATTACAGTTATGAGTAAATAGAAATTATGAACATATTTCCACTTATGACATATCCTCTGAGTGTTGTATGAGAATGCTCCTTTTTTCACATGGATGTGTTTCTGTAGTGATTCTTTCATTAACTAGCTCCCTAAAGAGCTGTTAAAACTACATGCTGTAGTGGTTTCCACAGTTAGGCTGCTTCTTCTGATCTCTGTTAATCAGCCAAGTCGTGAAACTACTACTGAAACAATTCCTCTTTCTGATGGATTTGACACTATCACAACTTCAGAGCATGAATAAATGAGTACTGGCACGATAGTGTATGTATGGCTGGTAGAGTGTAGCTGGAGAGAGAATAAAATCACTGCATTACACAACAGTATTAATTTTTAGAAATGAGCTAGACTGGCTCCAATATAGACATCCAGAATAAAAATTAACTAATTTTTTTCAGAATTCTAGTTTAATGCATGACAACATAAGCCAGAGAATCCTTCCCCTGAATATCCGCAGAACAACACGGGTTTGCACATTTCAGTCTGTTATGTTTTATTCTCCTCACAAAGGAAACCAATGTGTCTAACAAGGTTTACATGTTATTTCAGGACAATGTGACGAGGATGCCGATTGCTTATTTTGCTTAGCTCAGCTAATGCCTTTCTTCTGGCACCGTAAGTCTGTAAAGTAGAAATATATATTAATGTCATGTAAGTGCACCATGTGTTAATAAGAGAAAGGTTGTCTTGCTAACTAGCTTCCCAGTTAGCAAAACATATGTTGCATCGGCTACCCACGTGACGTTACCTAGGATGCCTCAGGCAAGGCAGTCAAAAGGCCAACAGCTATCTGATTCTAATTCAAGACTTGAGAGAGCTGAAAATACATAGGATATGTCAGACGCTATTAGTATTTAAAAACAATGCCTTAGCAGTCACCAAACGAAGGCAAAATCTGATGTTTGCTTGTTAATGCTGCTAACTCAAACTGGACTGCGGAGTACCCTTCTGATGGGTCTGAGGGCATCTGAGGGCAGATGCCAAATGCCAAGCAGGGCTCTCAAACACGGGCGTTTATTGGGAAACACAGGGTTTCAGTAGAGCAGGTTGGAGGCAGCTTCCAACCAGCAGTTTGTTTATTCCGCTTACGGGTGGTTGAGCTTTTTTGGGTTTTATGCCATATTTTTCATGAGCAATGCACATTATTCACGCCAGCACCCCCTCTTTGAAAAGCAGTGTAATGAGGAGGCAATCGTAGGGGTGGGGGTTTGGGCGTGGAAAATGCCTTCCTCCAGGAAGAAAGGTATAGCAAAGGCCTTGGCCCAGGGTCCCTGTGAGCAGAGATCATCTGCTGCGCACTGCCAAGGCCAGAGGCAGGGCAGTTGTCATTTACTGCTACGTGAGCAATGGTGCTCAGTCACCTACATCGTGCTCTCTGAGTGTACTCCCATCGGTACCAACAACCCCTGCATCTAAAGTAGACTTTCTGCCACCCTGAATAATCATTGCCGGGTTGGGTTTTCCTGGAGTTGCGGGGATCTGCAACTTCATCCTCAGCCACGTTTCCCCATCCAGAGCCTCTTGACTCTTTGAGACGCTTTGCATTCGGACTCTAGCCTGCAGTCAAATAGAGATGGGCAGCTCCCTTGAGATTAATTATAATGCTGATCTCTACCCGGTTTCTAGGAAGTAAACAAGTGCAGCATTTCACTAGGCCTCATACAAATTTAAAAATGCCCTGGTGCGCTACTCCTAAAGTGGAAGGACATTTTTATCCCTTTATTTGATGGAGACTTATTTGATGAAGACATGCAAGTCGTCAGATCTCTGAACCCCCTACCCGAACGGGAAGTGCACTGTTGGCAATGCAATGCACAACCTGCAATAATTCAGAATGATTATGCAAATGGCAAAACCGAGTGACAATGCCTAATAAGCCATCTATAAGCAGTAAGTTCGGAAAAGCTACAAGTTGATAGTTGTATTCTTTTGGTAATACCAGATGGCAAAATCTCTGGCATTTGTGAGGCTGCTCTGTATTTGCATGAACATTGCAACAATCACATTTCCTTGAACATATGTCACGAAATGTATTTATTTATTTTGGTTTGAGGAGAATACTGCCAACTGCTATAATTGTCTTTATTGCAAACACTTCAGTTAATGGAAAATGATTCTTTTTAATAGTTTTCTTCCTTCTTTTTTTTTTTTAAATTTGTAATTTTAAACAATCCCAAATGCACATGTACCTTTTTAATTGTTTACAGTGTGTGTCTTTTCCATAGATAAGCCATGAAGAACAAGTTCATGAAAATCTCAAGATTTTTTCCTCACTGGGGCATGTGTGCATATGTGGGTGCTGTATGTATATATATATGTTATATGCATCCTTGCACACCAGTGTATTGATGAAGAGTTTTGCTAGCATGGGTCAAAATGTCGAAGCAGTTTTGCAAGACTTGGAAACCAAAGAACATGCAACCATTCATCTCTCAAAAGTAAGTGTCATTTATATTTGTTTCATACAGGTCAGGCTCCAAAAGGATGAATTTAAATAGTTTTTAAATGGTATATTGTTATTTTTAAAATGCTGCATCTGTTTCAAATTCCTGTTTAAAGGACATGAACTGAAGCATGAGTAACAAGTCACACACTTGCAAAAGGTATATACGAATATAAAAATTACACTCTCAAATTTAGCACTCCGCTTTAAAAGCACACTTGTGATTTATCTCAACCCTAAGATCTGCCAAGAGACATACTGGAATAACCAATGACTTATGTCTAAACACCAGTGTCTCGGGCTCCAAAGCACTTTCAGCACACACCATCACCACTGCACGGTCACAGCAGCCCTACCTTCTCTGCTTCTTCTAGGATACTTCGAATAATTTCACTCAAGTAGATTTTCAGATCAGAAGTCCAATGGACCACCAAGCCTCTCAGAGTAGGTATGTTTAATAAATTTTGATCCATTGTGATAATTTTTTGAAAGATTCCCTTGCTGGCCACCCGTTCTTTGGCTATGTGCTAGGTGAGCGCGTCTCCCCATGAGACCAGCCTGAAGAGGAGAGCCCAGGCACACTGGTGCCCAACGGGAGGGCGGCTGCAGCACCAGCCTCCCTGTAGTACTGAGGGAAATGCTCATAGCTTTCTTCACGCTACTCCTGCCACCAGAAGGAACCGCTTCCTTTAGTCCTTAATTAGAAATAGACAGAGACGGCTCAAGGGACAGCCTAGGAGCAGAGCAATAACCTTACCTGAAAAACCTGGGACTGGATTTAATCTCCTACAAAGTCCAAAGAGTTATGTAGTCTCAGGCTAGGCTGAAAGCAATCACATAAAAAGCCTAAAGTTTTAGGTGTTGAAGAGAATCCTTTTCTTTCTTTCTTTTTTTTTTTTTAAAGCACACTATTTCTGACTCAGTTTACCTCCCTCAAACATCGCTACTTGGAACAGCTCAAATAAAAAGGTCTAATCTCCATGATGGACTGGGTGGAGACAATGCACCAACACAGCCTCCTGTCCGTCAGTTTTAGGGAACACCCAAGTTTGGCATTCAGAGGAAGATGTCCTTTTCCACAAACAAAAGCGCTGCACCTTCACCGAGGAATTACACGCCTTGGCGGATGTATGGTGCGCATTAACGATGCTGCTTGGCCTTCTCAGAAACCACAAAATTGCCCCATCACCCAGGGGGCATTCGGGAAGGCTACCGTTATTTTGCTATGAGATCACTGTCCTCCTCACAGCTGGCATCTCTGAGGCTGTAAAAGACAGGGGGATGTAAACTGAGGGCAAGCTCACCAGTGCTCCCCTTGCCTCACACCAGTTTATTTTCTGGCAAAGGAAGAGGGCAGCGACTCAGGCTGACAGAGGAAGGTGTTACCGCACGTATACGCACACCTGGTGACAATTACTGAACTCGTTATGGTTTACAGCAACCTGCAACCTCACCTTTGCCTTTCCAGACCTTCCAATATCATTTTCCAGTCCAAAGATTTAGTTCATTATTCTCTGAATTGACAGGGCCTTGCAACACCCCCTCACACACACACACACCTTCCTTCTACCTCCCCACGCACATAAATATTGTGATACAGATTTAGCAGGAGTAGCTTGTTTGCTTGCAGTTAATGTTCTTGACCCAGGAGGCTGATCTCCCTCACCCCAGCAGCTACGTGCGGCGCTTCACACAAAACTTCCAGAACCTGAAGTCCAGACATATTAGTAACAAAAGCAGAGCCTCACGCTAACACGCAACAATTTCTTAAATTGGCAAAACAGCAGTTCCCGCGGGCTCCCGGCAAGTGTTAGCTAGGGAATTCTTAGGTACCGCTTGTGAGGGCTGAGCTTTTTCCCCAGATTTTGTTGACTTCCTCATTTGTGCCCACCCTGACCCTTCTTCTTCCATAATCAGCTTAAGAGGCTCCATACAAAATGCTGTCAGACCGCAACACCCAGGGACACGATACCGTCCCTGAGCTGCCAGGTGGAGTCCCTGAACATCCCCTGGGGTGCACAGAGCTGGTCATGTTCCAACCAACCAACCAACGAGAAATTCCAAAACACAACCCACATCGTAAGCGACTAAAAGATACATGCGTTTCCAGAATAAAACCAGACCCGTGAACAAGTTTTCTGTGAGGACACATATATCTTTGAAATTAAATTTTAGCACACGGTCTTTTCTGAATTATGAACAAAGTTGGAACTGCTTCAAAACCACGAAGAACAGGCAGTATTTCAAGAAAATAAATTTTTAAGTGGTTTACTGATTATTCTCAACATTCCCCCACAAATTGTAATCTGGCACACAAGTCAATATACTAAATTTCAGGCTGAAGTGAGGACATTTTCTTTAATATTTAATAGTCTAATTCTCCCCTGAATAACCACATTTCTGCCCAAGTAGCTAAATAGAGTAACTCCAGGGAAAAACTTATACAACACAATAAAAAAACCAGTCCAACCCTCATGCAGGACAGTGATTATGAAACTGAATTCAGAATGGAGATTGGATGTTGAACTTAAACATGCTGTCATTCCCGTATCTTTGCAATATTTTAAAGCACAAAAGGACTAACCAGCCTGAGACCTGGTAAAGGCAATACCCCCAAAACATTTTTAGAAAACAGTCTTAATTCTGACAATTTATTTACAACAATTGAGGTTATTTTGCTTGCTGAATCGCTGTGCTTAACATGGAAGCACTATCATTTAATGCCTGCTTTCCATTTTACTGTTCAAGTCCATGATTTTTGCCGGCCAGTTTCTTGGTATGAGCTCCATTTTCAGCTAAGTATAAACCCCACCTGTTTGAAAACTAATTGCTAATGGGTTATGGGGAGCTCTTAGAGATGGCAACCTTATGGTTTTGAGCATTAAATGTTTTCCTTAACGACATCTGAACTGTCATCGGTTCGATTATAACGAAGGTGCTGCCTTTGATGAACAAGTGGCATAATCAATAAAATACCTCCCTAGGTTGCAACCGACTTTTTTAGACTTTTTATCTAGCTTAAACAGCAGAAGTTAATTTGAG
>NW_009259707.1:4948702-4956954 GCF_000687185.1 Egretta garzetta | reverse complement strand
AGCAATTACTCTGATTTACTGTTTTCACTTTGATTGAACATAAAGATGTAGCAGGGTCTCAAAAAAGCAGTAACTTAACAAACTGTGCTCCTATCCACAGACAGATAAAGTACCTACTTTGCTATTTCAAAGAGTTTACCTCCAGGCAGCAGCACAGAGCAAACATCAATCAATGACATGTGTCTAAGATGAGATTGATGTTTACTCTCACAGCTTTTCATCTTACATCCAATAAATTATTTTTCCTTCACCAAAATGCCTGGTTAAATTTCATTTTTCACTTTGCAGTATCAGTTTTAAAACTTTAGCTTCCAGCAATTTTAAAGCTAGGATTCATTGACGCTTCAGCTTTTACAGCCTGTTTATGATTTGTATTAACCATGAAACACTGCCGTCCAAACATGAATATGATCAGGGGGAGCTGAGCCGGGCCAGCCGCTTGCGCGGTGGCAGGTGCGGGCTGGAAGGTGCAAGATTGCTTTAATTATCTGCCTGGGAATTCCGAGTGCAAAATGGGGAGCTGTATTTTCAGGGGCAGATATATCGCATCCACCAAACAAATGAATGTATACGTATCATATCTGCAAAATCAGCACCTGAGTGGTCAAGGCAGGTCTTCCAAGGGCTCACGCTGGGCAACTGGAAGGAACCAAGGAAAGATTGATTGCGGGTGCAGTTATTATCTTACGGGTACTCACATCTGACATTCACAAAATGCAACTGCTTTGCATGCAACCTGACTGAATTTTAAATATGTATTGAAATATGGAGAAAACCTAGGGTTGCAGATGAGAATGGGATCTAGGTTGTTGAGTCAGAGCAATAAACATCACAACAGAGGAACATTAAAAAAAAATCCAATTTAGTTCAACATCTGCTTGTACAAGAGCACCTCTTCCAGCTCCGCTACAGACAGAACATGCACATTTTCTTCCCTTAGTGAAGTTTTGCCCAGTGACAGAAACTGAGACATAACTCCTTTTTCTTTTTTTGATTTCAGGAAAAATAATTTCATCACATTATAAAAATCTACCAGTCCATACTTACAGTGTACACAGATATCAAAAAACTCACCACTCAGTATTAATGGGTAATTCTATATTCAATGCCTTATTATTTTCTTTTTGCTATTAAGTGCTGGTGCTTTCTTTTTATAACCCTAAAACTGCTAGCAAAAATCCCTAAGATGGATGAAGATCTAATAATGACACTAAGCCAATCTAGAAATAGAACATTACTGTTACTTTTATTTTTGCACTGCTCTAACAATATATCGTTTGAAAGTATATTCACAAGTTACAAATTCACCACTCTTCGTAATCTTCCACCTGGAATGGGTATTTCTTTTTCTCCAAAATCCAAAATTATATTTAAAACCTCCAGAAATTAAATAGGTATCTTAGCTGTCAAGAAACAGATACTGTAAGTGAGATAAATTATTCCTTCTGTATCCTCATCCATATTGTCCAAGTGGAGAGAAAAAAAATACCACGACTGAAGAGCACAAGCCAGACAAAGCACAGTGAAGCCCCTTCCTTTAATGTCACTTTTATGTTGCAATTCAAAAATACAACAACTGAGGGGATCAATAAGGAATCTTTGTTTCTGCCCAACCTAACACCGCTGAATTCCCTGGGCTGCTGCGCGTGGCCTTACCTAACTTGGTGGTGCCTGTATCTGATCCAGTTTCTTCTTACCTTGCTTCCCTGCCAGAGATGTCAGACACAACGCCCCACTTGTCTGTTTTTCTCCACAATGATTTCTGCTTTCCACGGAGTCCTTATGCATGGGAAACTGTTCCAGTTATCTACTGCCAAACTTGTGTGGTTTTTTTTTTTTTTTCCTTGAAACTTCTTCTTTAGGCTCCTTACAGTCACAATTACTCAAAAATGATAGGTTTGTTGGTTTTTTTTATCAGCCATCCAGCTCATCTCTGTAGAGGGTGTGCACACATAGGCAACTTATTCATATAGTCTTGGTGCATATCCTGAAGACTGTGTGACTGAATGTTGCAATAAACTGAATTGACTCCTATCATTGCATGATTTCTAGGGATGTTCTGAACATTTTAAATGTAATGAAAAAAATCTGGCCTTTTAAAAATCTATTTGACATTTTGCAGCAAGTGTTTAATACTTTATTAAAAATGTTTGTTGAGCTTCTCATCGATGTGTTTGCTGAAAACTGGATTTCAGTCGATAAAGATCTTCAGTGCTAGTTTCAGCAGTAAAAAAATGAAAACATCCTGAAAATTGTGAAAAATTATGGTTTGCCTCTATGATATTTTTCTTGAAAAAAGATCTTTTTCAGAAAAAAAAGCCACCTCCTTGCTCCCATTTTTCCTCTAGCAACTTAAATAGCCTATTCTTTCCACGGGGCTCTGAACAGTTATCCATCTACCTACAGCTAATTGCAGGACTGAGAAGCACACCGAGGTCTACTTCACATAACACACAGAAATGGAAAGCTCTGTAACTGGCAGAAAAATGTTCTCAAGCAATTCAGCCTGGTGCAACTTGACTTAAATCAGCAAAAGCAAAGACTTTGAATGAATCATTAAGGCCAGATCCAAGAGCACTTTGCCACTACAGAGATAACAGCGGTGTCTATTAGAAAACATTCCTGGCACAGCAGCAAAAGGAGCAAAACTTTACAGATTTCCATGCATGACAAAGGTGAGTAGTTTTAATTTAAGTTGTTAAATGCTCTTGGTGCTGCTAAGAACCCCTATGAAACATGAGTGAATGGCACACCAGAGATTCAGTACCTAAACGTAAAGGTTGCGAAAACTCTTGCCTCTATTTATATTCTGTGCACTTTATTTTAGCTCAACATTCAAAATGATCTGATGTCCAAAGGGCACCAAAATACAGCATTGAAGCCCAGGACACAGGATTGCAGCCTTATGTAGCATATCGTACTTTAACGGAAAGCCAAAGTCCAGTATTTCATTATGAATGTGTCAGCTGTTAGCAACCATCAAACCTATGACTCATGAAAATGTCTATACGTGTTTTATTAACAAAGCAACATTTCCAATTTGCTCTTACTATAATGGATAATGACTGAAGGTTCATCAGGGTTAATCAAGAAAATGATGTAAATTTTATATTGTATTATGTTTCACTTGGCTTAAAATGGAACTTGGGCGACAATCTTTTTTATGTGTTTAATCATGATTTACAGCATTATGGAAACCACACAACAGCCCCAGTGTGAAAAAAAAAATTATGAACAAGTCAGTGCATAAGTCATCAGATTTTATGTATTCACAGAAAATCAGTTCTTAGGATCTTCAGCGGACAGTCACTGAGTTTGGTTTCTGTAGAAATAGAATCGATATGTTTTGAGATGCCTTGCTTTAATTTATCTTTCTTTCATATTTTATAGATAGAGGGAGACCTTATTATAGCATTTCATATATTACAGAGGAACCATCACTACGTACAGGTAAGGCTGAACTGAGCTTTAAACAGATGATGTTAGCGTGTCTACATGATAAAAGTAAATTTGGATTATATTAATAAGTGCACATGCAGATAAAGCAACAACCAAAATATTTAAACTCTATGCCAACTGTACAGATATGAAAAAAAATCAGCCACTGTAGATGCCCAAATAATAAATCCACTAAAATCTGTGCTTTTGCTTATATGAACACCTGAAATGTAGCTCACTATATGAAGAAAACGTGATTGTTTTTAGCAACTGTTTGTATCAGAGTCTGTAAGCATAAAATCTTATTATGGGGAATTATGGGGTTCCATCTGCATTCTGCTCAACAGAGGTAAAGAAATAGAAAATGGAATGAGAGAGAGAGAATTCCACATAGATATATATAAAAAAACCTAAACCTAAACCTCAATCTATCTACCTAGCTAGCGTCTATGTAGATAGCTTGCTTTCACAGAACAAAAAGGAGCACTTTAATAAGTCTGGGTTCAAGAACCTAAGAAAGTTGTGGTTTATATATACCTTTAAGCTACAAACAGTGAAATAATGCTTATATAGAGGATGTTTCACTCTCCTTTCACGAGAAACTAATACTAGCCAAACACATTGCATTGTAACATACAGCTACCTAGCTTCTCTAAAAGACATTGTATACAGTTAAACTCCAGCAAAAAGCACGTTTATTCCCAGTTCCTCCTTCTGAGAATCATAGAATCATAGAATCATTTAGGTTGGAAAAGACCTTTAAGATCACCAAGTCCCACCATTATGAAGAATGCAAACTGGACCTCAGGTTTATGCTTGATCAATTAATATTATCACCTCATCCTCAGGACCTGTACAAGTGAAGTGCACAGTGCACAGAAACCATATGAAATTTAGTTCCTTTTTCATCACATCCTGCTTGCCCTGGGTGGCTCTGTCATATTTTGACGTGTGGCCCCAAGAGATACCCAATCAAAATTAGGAAGAGCAGTTAGTCAAAGCCAGCATACCCATGCTTAAAAGGGCAATTTATGTCCACACATGCATAAAAATGCATACATGTTAAAATGATGAAAAAATTAAAAACTTCCAGGTCCCATGACCGGTGTAATTCATGTAAGCTTCTTACACATGCTAGTTGCAATTCATGCTGCTTACGAAGACGACTCTGTCGTAACTCATGCTGCCCACCTGCAGAGAAGCACCCATGCGCTCCCTTCCTTCAGTGACATTCTATGGGAAGTGAGGTATTTTGTCTCTCAGTATAGAAAAAAAAAAAACCAACAAACCACATTTGAAACAACTTATCTTCTTCGTTTTGGTTGGTGTCTCTCCCGACATTCTGCTTCTGCTTAAGAAGAGTGCTGGTGACATGGCCATGCCACAAATCCAAAACAAAATGTAACGTGTCGGGAATACAAACCCCTAAACATAATGAAGTGCCAAATAAGCTCCTGTACTTTAACTCGCAGAAACAGCATGGCTGTTCGAGTGCCTCACTTTCAAGTAGGTTAAAATGTCTTTAAGTATTTCCAAAACGGAAGGAAATGACATAAAAATGACAAAAGATTACCCAGAAGCTTTAATGGTTGCGATAGATGCAGAAGCCATTCCAGAGATGCCTGTGCAGGGGCAGAGGCAGATTTGTGTCACAGTAAATTATGAGGATATCATTTACCTGTACGGCATAAGGTATAAAATTATTCTGTGTTTCATTTTGAAAGTGGTAAGAGGTATCTAAATTCCATATATTGTTATAAAAGCATGAGGAGGGATCTAAATTGTATGTATTATTCTAAAAGCACAGGTTTGGGAGATGTCTACAATATTTCTATTTGGCTCTTCCATAGCAAAGATCCCCTTTTATTATGCTAGGAAGCTTAGAAATCTCTGGGTCATTTTTCCTGAATTTTTTTTAAATATTTCAAAATATTGGACTTCAGTTTGGCCTTCTCTCATTCCAGTGTTCAAGAACATCATATTTCTGTGTCCTCCCAGAAAGCCCACTGAAACTGGCTTCATGAGAACAACTCAGGAGGACTAAAATCCTTCTCTGACAGGTTGTGCATAAAAAAATGCCAGAATTTCATTTTCTCCCATTTCACTATGATAATAGAATGTAATCAAAAGGAGTTAAAACTGGCTGAAGGAAATTCCCCTGATATTCCAGTTCAGAAAAGCCAACAAAGTGGTGATGCTTAAGATAAGAGATCTTCAGCAATGGAAAAAAAAAAAAATCCATGCAGGAGGAACCCATCCTGCATCTTGGTATTGGCAGATTATCAGCCTATGATCCTATGATCCCCCAGTCCTCTGGGGATGGGACAGGATTGGAATGGATAGGCTTTTGAAGACAAGGCGAGCTCTGCCCTGACCACTACCCATGAAGTTCACTGAAACTCATGCTCACATTGCTAAAAATCCCGCACTTACAAGAATGCTGATCGTGCAGCTTGGGTTTAGCTGCTCCCAGGCTCTCTAGTCTTACAGGTGATGACAACCAAAACCCCCGCATTAGATACCCAAGGTCTTTTTAAGAAGCAACACTTGAACCTCGGGGAAGGTGTTTTAACATTTTAAAGACAGGGGATGACTCTGGTAGATCTAATAGCTCTTTTTTTTTTCCCACCAAAAGCCAGCCCACCTCTGCATGTTGGAGAGGTGGTGTTCCTGGAGTGGGCTGTAACACAACCGAACGGTGGAGTTATGCTATCAGTGTTACTTGCTGGCAGAAACCTGAAATAGCGCTGAACAGAAAGGTGACAGAGCTGCTTGCTGTCCCCTTCCAACCCTGCTGGATGGGCCCGCTGTGAGGAAAAAATGACGTGGATGAGGGTGGGAGAGAGCACGGAACTAGACCACTGCAGGTGAACTTGATTTTTATTTGAATCTAAACAAAGCATGGTATAATTCACACTTGGTAACTGGAATATCCCAGCCCAAAAATAAACAGAAGCTGTTATTAGCAAGAGAATATTTTGTTGCTAGCCTGCTGTGTTAAGCAGAAAGCTGCTACTACATTTAGCCTTCCTTAAAATTTTCCTAAGCAGGAATCCTGATACAGCTTCTCAGTAACATAGATAATGGCAGAGAATTATTTCCTTCTAGGTAATGGAAAGCAAAAGACTTATGTAAAGATATTCCATTTGGGTTTTTTAACACAAGTAAAAGAAAATAAGCTCAGTGAATTTGTTCAATTTTAAATGTGGGACTGTTCCTTGGAAAACTGTAGAATAATTGTAATACCCATGTTCTATTTTGCTGTGAACCAAAATAGTATCTTGGTAACTCAATGACAAGAGGTTTGTGAAAGATTTCTGAGTTTTTACGTAATCCTAAAGAACACTTTGCTGTTCCTGATGTGGGAATACCTAGCCTACCTAATTTGACACTAGTTTCATACCATGAGAAAGAAAAAGAAAACTCTATTAGAATCTCAGGAAAGAAACCATGAGAAGGATAATGCACTAAATTAAGAGGAATTGACCACTTGGGTAGACATAAGTATCAAGCTGAAGATAATATCATTTAAGCTTGTCCATGTCAAATTAATCTGTTCTCTAACAATTTCAAAGCCTAGGTTTACCATCTTATGACAAATCTCATTCTATGTACACAAAACAGAAAAACCATACTGCTCCATGTATCCCCCTGGGACCAAATGAAACAAAACAGAAAGTCCAGAACTTCAGCTCCCTTAATGAATCTACTTTGCCCAAACACTTGCGAAAATTTATAACCCTCAAACATTATCTGATTCTTGGAGAGGACTTTATAGAGTTAAGAGCCTCCTGCTTCCATTGTGGGAACCTTTGCATGGTGTAGACTATTTGATGTCCACTGTTACGAAACCTTGCACGGAGGAGCAATCTCTCTGCAACACAGCTTCAAAGCCATGCAGAACTTACAGCTAAAACACAACAGAGATGTAAAAACTAGATCAGTCTTTGGGAGGAGGTATAAGACAGTAGGTTCCCTGAACCTGATATGACCCAGAAAGTATCCTGCAGCAGAAGAACCATCTGAATGATTCACGGTCCCACTTGGGCCCCATTTTAGCAACCCAAGCACACAAAACATCTCCTATCCTCCAGGTCTTCCTTTTGCTCTATTCCTGTTGCCCATGTATTTTTGATAACAAACTTCATCCCAAACTGACCTGCAGCTGGGCACTGAGAAAATGCACACGCTGGCCTGGGGCTCACTGCTGCAGGAAAGAGGTGCTGGAGCCCAAAAGAGAAGAAACAGATGGAGAAAAGAGTGAGGTATGAAAAAGGACAAATTGCGTTTGTCTGGTTTAGAAAAGAGAAGACTGGGACACATGTGATAATGATCTTCCCACCTATAAAAGCTTGTTGCAGAGCAGACAGCAATGAATTGTTTTCTCTGTCTGCTAGGTCACATGACTTAATTTGCAGCAGAGGAGATTTAGACATGATTTGCCTTTGACACGGTCCCCCACAACATCCTTCTCTCTAAATTGGAGAGCTATGGATTTGATGGGTGGACTGTTCGGTGGATAAGGAACTGGCTGGATGGTCGTGTCCAGAGGGTGGTGGTCAATGGCTCGATGTCCGGATGGAGACCAGTGACGAGTGGTGTCCCTCAGGGGTCCATACTGGGACCGGTGCTCTTTAACATCTTCATCAATGACTTAGACAGCGAGATCGAGTGCACCCTCAGCAAGTTTGCGGATGGCACCAAACTGAGTGGTGCGGTTGACACACCAGAAGGACGGGATGTCATCCAGAGAGACCTGGACAGGCTGGAGAGGTGGGCCTGTGTGAACCTCATGAGGTTCAACAAGGCCAAGT
>NW_009259707.1:4935005-4948225 GCF_000687185.1 Egretta garzetta | reverse complement strand
GGGGGCTGGAGCACCTCTCCTACGAGGACAGGCTGAGAGAGTTGGGCTTGTTCAGCCTGGAGAAGAGAAGGCTGCGGCCTTTCAGTACCTAAAGGGGGGCTATAGGAAAGATGGGGAAAATCTTTTTAGTAGGGCCAGCAGTGACAAGACAAGGGGTAATGGTTTTAAACTAAACCAGGGTAGGTTTAGACTGGATATAAGGAAGAAATTCTTTACAATGAGGGTGGTGAAACACTGGAACAGGTTGCCCAGAGAGGTGGTGGAGGCCCCATCCCTGGAAACATTCAAGGCCAGTTGGACGGGGCTCTGAGCAGCCTGATCTAGTTAGCGGTGTCCCTGCTCCTGCGGGGGGGTTGGACTAGATGACCTCTAGGGGTCCCTTCCAACCCAAAACATTCTATGATTCTATGATTCTATGATTTTAGAAATGCTAACTTAAAAAGGAAGGGCTGGATGAAGCTGGGTATCTACTCCACAGCCTCCTTCATGGCTTCTTTATTTCAGAACAGTTTGGTCAGTTCTCCCCCCAACCTTGTCCCCACCAGCAGACAGTTATTGGTAGGTTTACTCCTTCTCAGCCAGGTTTAATACACAAAATAAACAAGGACAGGAAATCTTCATCCACTGAACAACACAACTGCCTTCCCTCCTTCCAGATGAGCAACAGTGCCTCCTTACATTATTGTATGGGATGCCTCTCCTCCGTAAGTACCTGCCTGTTAGCACTCACCAAAGTAAGACTAGTTCTCCCCAACAACGA
The DNA here is from genome assembly GCF_000687185.1 of Egretta garzetta. Lineage (NCBI taxonomy): Eukaryota > Metazoa > Chordata > Aves > Pelecaniformes > Ardeidae > Egretta > Egretta garzetta. Next base: position 4,947,465 of record NW_009259707.1, on the reverse strand, counting down.
AGAGACTTTTCCGTGAGGAATGCACATCAAACACAGATTACTTCTGGGCTAGGGACATATGGAAGTCCCTATGCAGCTGCTCCACAATCCTGAGGGACTCATCTGTGCTATAAAGGTTAGACTCAGCTGTCAGGCTGGCCTAGGTGTGCTTCTCCTGCCTTAGAGCTGAGGGATGCAATAATGGCTCTATCCAGCCCAGAATTTGGAATACTTTTTTTTCGGTTGTGATTTTTTTAATATATGGGCTAAAGGACAAAGAAATTTTCCTTCTTCAGTCACTGAATTCAGAATTATCTGTAAGACGTGAGAGTAGGAACATCTTTTCCACCATCTCCAGATGAACCATGCTTAGCTGCTACACAGACACGCAGGCAGTGCAAAGGGAGCCATGCAAAAACAAATAGAGCTTTTCCAAAATATCTCACATTGGTGACCAAGAACTTAAAACAATCTCTGACACTAAAAATTCCAGAAGGGGTGCTACTCACAGCAGCTTATATTTGCTGTTAGAGATTTACTTTTGATCCCTCAAACCCTGTGGTGCACGAAAGATCTGAATCCTCTTTCGCAACAACAGGAAAGGCAAGGGGCGAACAGGATGATTTTGTGACCAAACGTCGCAACTGCTCCCTCAGCCGCCAAACTCAGACTCCTAACACCTTCAGGTAAAATGAATGGTGTAACTCTGCTCATGTCAAGGGGGCTATTTTCATTTATTCTGCATAGGAATGGAATAAGATCTTAATTATGCCCGACTGGTATTGGTACATAAAGCCAACCACTAAGCACCAGCCATTCAGAGCCTACTCAGTAAGATTCTCGCTGGTGTGGACTTTGGGGACGCCCAGGGTATGTGGTTGAAAGCCACAGCTGGCAAGAAGCTATCCGCCTCGAAAGCGGTGTCCTGGAGCTCAAGTTCTCTGTAGACTGTACACTAAGAGGACTACTTTTTCACTTCCTCTTGGGATTTGCAACTACGAAGCGAATATAGTCTAGCAAATTCACCTTTGGAATAGGAAGTCATAATACTGGAATTCTCCTACCAGGTGTTGCAATTTATGACACATCAGAAGACACTGTACAAAAGCTAAATTAAACAAGGCTGATTTCCTTTTGATAGGCAAGCTGAAAAAGACTACAACTCCCTCCGGCCTCCACCAGAAAACATTTTTTACTCTTACAGGTTTAGAAAAAAATCAAGGAAGAGGAAAAGCAAGTTGTCTGTATGGTGTAGATACACTATGCTCTATTTTGGGATCTGATGAGACATTTTCTAAAATGTGAAAATTACAGCATCTTTAGTCCTTTAGTCACAAATTAAGGTAAACCTTTTTTTTTTTTTTTTTTTTTTTACTGGTTTGGATATTTTTGCTTACCTGTTCATGGCATTCTATTAGGTGCCATCATAAAAAGAAAATACTGTTGGCAATATTTATTTGTAGAGACAAACATCAATGCTAAGCACTTAGCAGTACATTACGGTTTTTTGAGGATGCACTTGGGGGAATCAAAGTATTTTATTGCACAATAGATATTATTCTGTTTGTACTCGCATTCCTCCAAACTTAAAGCATTCACAATGTTTTATTTCTGAGCATACATAACCAAGAACACTGACTGGGGTTATATTGTTAAGTATTCAAACAATTCCTGCACATCACTTACAAAAAGAATGCCTTTGGGTAAATATCTTTGCTTCCTCTTTTCTTTGCCTTTCCTTTGTCAGTGCCCTCATATGACATGTTCTTGGAAAAATGAACCACATTTGCTCCACTTACTGTTTAACAAAAATAAAGCATGAAAAATGTTATAAGCTATAAATAAAATCATGTAGTATTTGTATTGCACTAATTTATCAGGGGCTGAATAAATGTTAATTATACAGCTTTTTAAAAATCAAACTTGTTAATGTCATTTTTAATTTAGAATGTTACACTGTAAATGTTTTCCATTGTGTTAATTTACACCTGTTATTACAGCCTCCATTATTAGGTTTACACTGGAACAGCTACTTTGTGCCACTGAAATTTGCTTAAAACAGCAGAAACAATTACTAATTAGAAGGGCATGTTTACTTTAATTATATTTATTTCCTAGTCTAGTTTTATATGTAGCACACTATGAAAGTGTATGATTCAATTAGCCAAACCCATTTATCTTGGGCAATTCCTCAAATGAGCATTGCTTCGAAAGACAGCAAATTCTTTCAGCACTCCTTTGCCTCATAAATTTCATAGGTGACAATAATAAATACATATGGGCGATGGGGTATCACTTTCTATGTGACCTCACTGCTTTCTCCCATTTTTGCTAATGCGTATTCAGTAATTGCAGATTAACAGAATGACATTTTATTTAAACAATGAGCCCAACTGTTTTAATCAAAGATTTTAAACCAGTGGCACAGAGAACCATCTCCAGCATTCATAAACGCCGGATCAACACAAGATAAGCATTCAGCACATTCAGTTATCCGCGCAATGTGAAACGACTACCGAAGCTCATCCACTGATATCCAGAGCCAGCCTCATGTCTTACACGGTGCTTTGTAAATTTGCAAGCCAAGTGCAATTTAAACTTCTTGGGAACAAAAAGTTAACGTCTTTATCCTTTGCAAACACGACTCTTTGAGTAGTTTTTTCAGTGAAAGCTGTATTATCTATCCACTCTCACAGATTAAAAAGGAGAGACATAAAAATTCTTTACAAATTACTTCCCTGAAGCTCATTCCTAGTATTACGTTTTAAACCTGAAGTGAGGGTTAAAAAAAAAAAAACCCCAAAGAGTTATGTCTCTAATTGATAGTTGCTGCTCCTCATCTATGTAAATGATATTGGCAGGTAGTACGACACACTGTTGCTTTCAGATGACATTATTTCCGCACTTATAACAAAACTCAGTACTCTGAAAAATGAAACTGAAGATAAAATTGTACAAGCCAGGGGAAACCCCAATGAGTTCCACATCGCAAGGCTCTCCGCCTCATTCAGCCATCAAGGTTAATGCGTTTATACCTGTCACTGTCACTGCATGGGCACAGGCAGCCGTATGACATTCAGAGACCGCAGTGGATGCTGTCAAAGTGGCTACGAGAGGGCTAGAGCTTCCCAGGCAGGGGCAACCATCGCCTGTGGAACGACATGCAACAGCCCTGTCCATCAGCAATGCCACCCATGACGATCAAATACAGGAATTTTCATCATTGCACTTTGGACTGCTTGGGCCATACTTTGTACCTTCCACCACAAAGGGGAGTCATTCCTAGCTAAGCTGCTCTTTAACATACGGAGCGTAACAAGGGTGATGGCAATTTAAACTTGTAAAAAGAATTAAGCCAGTATCTGGCGTGGCAAAAGATCACACAGACCTACCTTCTCCTAATCCACTGCAACGCAGAGGAGAAAACAGTGTATAAATAGAAAGCCTGATGTAATTCAGAAAAAGCTGCTATTAAAAAGTCAGCATTTTAAAAAAGCTAACAGAGACATATCTCAGCTGAGGCAATTATTTTGTAGGTTAAGAGGAGAGAAATAGTGCTGCAATTGAAGATTTGTCTTCACAGGGGTTCTCACGAAAGTCAAGGCAAATCAACTGAGGGAATGAAGTCAGCTCCCAGCCAGATGAACATATATTATGGCAGCTTATCCTTCCTCCAAGAGAAAAAGGGATCAACTGTAGTGATGGAAGATCATTGAGAGCAGACCAAGCGCGTTTATGTGGGGGTTTAAGATGCTTTGAGGTTTGCAGACTGACTTCATGTATTTTATCCCTCCCCTGCTCTGATGTTGCCTTTATCCACGCTGCATGGTCACCGATAACGAAGGCTGACTTAATGGACACCACCTCTGGCCTTACACCAACACTTACGCCTTCTCTCTTATTTACCTGTGGGGTGCGGGAAGGAGAGGTTATTATGAAATGCACTGGCAATTTCTAATAGCTAACTATTTTTAATAATGAAGTGTAAGATAACAAATCAAGTCTGAGTCATAACTAATTAAAAGAAATGGGAATTGAAAATGAATGTAATTAGTCAAAATTTCTGAACAGTGCCTTTATTATGAAGTCAATAATTAAAATGGAGAAATCAGTGTTTTGTAACATAATCAAGCCCATCCACAAGCAACTTCTGGCCTTCCTTCAAGTATCTTGGTTTTGAGTATCTCTGCTTTTGGAAAACTTGAATTCCTATAAATGTTGGGTGCGGTTTTTTTTCCAAAGAAGAAGCTGATGAGGTGGACTTCGTTATCTTTGCTGGGACATCGTCAGGAAAAGCTGACCACAGTATGTTGTCGCTGCCTCTGTAATTAGGCTACTCTCTTTGCAACACCAGGGAAGAGGCATGCTCAATTAAAACTAAACTGATGCTGCTTGCATGATTTTCTTGAAGTCAGAAATATATGTACTTGTATGGTACATACAGCTGCAATGAATCTGAGTCATTAAGTGCTAGGATATATATGTGCAAAGCAGGTATATGCGTTTTAAAAAGAGGCCTGCAGGTGTTAAATTAAGCAGGCTTCAAAAGAATCTTAGCTTATAGGAGAAATATATTGATTCACTCTAATATTGTCCCTCTGACATATACCTTCTTGTAACCATGGGATGGCTCTTTCTAGGCTTGTTCAATATGGATGCCCCAAAAAGGGGTTTCTTATGTGCAACAACTGATTAAGAGCAACGACATTGCTTTTCTGACCAAACGTTCACCCTGGTCTAATCCTTTTCGCTCCACCACAACATATTTTGACACAAAAAAAACCCAGAAAAGCCTGGTATTTTCCTCAATGTTTGCAACGTTGGCCCAGGTCAGAGCTTTTTGATCACTTTTAGCCAACGTCCATCAGGTAACTTTACCCAGGCTCACTTCGTGGGACGCAGTGCGTCAGTCCCAGCTCTGCCCAGCCAGCCAGGCACTCTGCTTTGCTGGTGCAGCTGGGAACCAGCTGGGTACAAAGCACTGCATTTACACTCTTCTCCTCCTCCTCCTCTTGCCCCTAAAAGAAGACGACTGAGATGTGACTGCCTTTTCCAAAAGAAGAAGGGGATGACCCAAAGTTATTGCATCCCGTGGAAACCCACCACCACACGCACAGCCGGATAATACATGACACGGTCGTATGTTCATTATTACTCCTAGTAGAAAGTAATAATATTTTAACCCAGCCCTCATCCTCAATTTGGGGCTGCTGGATAAGCGACGACTCCCTTAAGCCGTGCCTGTGATCTGACGCTGTCTGAAAGGCCAGGCTGCTGCCTGGGGAGCCGGCCTGATGCTCGCTCCCGCTGCTCTCGTGCAAAAGGCTTCAATTTGTACTGACCTCAGCACTGAAATATTTCTCCCTGGGCGGGAAAGGAAATATCACAGACTTAAAGCCCTTCTCGCTCTGCGACTGGGGTGAAACTCTGCCACGCCGGCTTCACCCCCCACAGACCCACTTGGGTGAAGGGTGCACATCAAGGGGCAGCACAGTAGCACAAACGAAAACAAAGACACGGATTTCTTGAATATTTGCAAGGCACAGGGACTCCACCAACTCGGTGCTCTCGGTAGCAGCCCGCAGCACACATTTATGCAGAAGCCCGCTCCCCTCCACGGGCTCTCTGGCTACCTTGAGGCAATGCCACTCCACACAACCCCACCCACCCATGGGCACAAACTCACACGTACGCAGCTGCACGTGATGCACAATGGGGAAAAAAGCAAATGCAGAAAAATGGGAGTTAAAAGACGCCAAAAGATATACTTGGGGTCCACGGGGATCTTGAAAGCCAAAAGAAATGACAAGGAAAAAAAGGGGGTGGGGAGGGATATCTGAAAAGTGGCTGCATTCAAATATTTCCTACACAAACAATTTTTTTTTCCTAGAACTATTACATTATCTTCCAAAGAGCTGACACTTCAGAAACATAGACCTGAGTGCTACTGTAGTGATAAAGAAGCTACTGAAACACAACATTCAGGCTACCCTCGCCCAGTGGAGTTAAGGTTTCCTTTATTCCTGATTCACTCAGGAAAAAACCCAAAACAAAAACCAGATTCTTGCAGACAGTTGGAGGCCACTTTAAAATAGATATATGTGCCCATCTTAAAACCATTAACAAACCTCTTTACCATAGGATTCTGGCTAGCATGGAACACTGGGCAAGCACCATGGACTCAAATGATTAATAATGCATGAACTCCTCCGAATCAAAGGTAAAGCAAGCAAAAATGACAAGCAGAAGGAGAAAGCATCTTAAAAAAATTACCAGAGAGCTAGTTTTGGATCTAAAGGCAACACCAAGCCTGCCAACTTCTCAAAGAGGCTGCCAAGAAGCCAGATGCCATAACTGGAAGGATATTATCCAGAGTTTTACATCTGAGCCTCATGAGCGCCTTTGAAAAAGGACAAAAAAATGGATGCTGGCAAGAGCTCAACTGTTTAATTTCTATCCCCACCCTAAATATTTATTTAAAAGTTAAATTGAAACCATTGCAAAAATTAAAGACAGGATGTGTAAATACAATGTTAAGCATTTACAGTGACCCGCAAGGGCGAACTAGCCCTACCAAAGTATTGGAAAACTCTCCGGGAACATGAATTAAAGACCCGAGGTCATCCCAAACTCCCTGTTTGAGCTGGGCTTCAGAGAGCACTCGGTGTCCATGAGGAAGGACTTGTGATGACTGAGTTGACAGAAGTGGTGCCTGCCCCTGCGGCCAGGGTGGGCACAGGGGCACTCCACACAGCTCCTCTCCCACCATGCACAGCAGGCCCACAGCTTCTCCCCATCACACGATGGGTTACACCTGCTACACTCTGGGCCCCAGTGCAAGAAGCCCATTATAGGAGCTGGCACATGGCTGTCACTCAAGAATTATGCCCTTGGTTTGGCTATGCTGGAGGCATGTTTGATCACATCACGGAGGAGATGCTGACCACTCTTGAGACAGAAGCCAGCTGTAGACCATCAGAACAGTTTCTGTGGTCTACAGCTTTCTCCATTCTCATACCTGAAGAAGTCAATGCAATGAGGTAGGTGAACAGCCTGCAAGTTACAAGCTGCAAAAAATGAGGAGCTGAAGAGTCTCTAACCAGCGGACAGACCGAAGGTTGACTACCTCCACTCTGCAGCAACGTCCCGCAAAGTGTAAGGTAGCACTAACAAATTGGATCCAGCCCCTCTAATAAGAAAGAAAGCGACCATAAGATTTGGATTTTTAGGGTGAGTGAAAGAACATCTACAGAGGTCTCTATTGAACCTGCAAGCCCAAACTCTGATTTTACTTCATGTAGCCCCCATTTCATGAACATATAAGCACACACATTTAAAATACTTGAGTAATTCCATTTAAATCACTCAAACTCCTCCTGCGCATCAAGTTAAACACTTGCGCAGGGTCCTCTTAAGTCACAGTCTTGCACTGTTTATGCAGAAAAAATTTTGTAACCAGATTGATTTGTATATCCTGCCATCACTTGGCACTGAGCATTTGTATCCCTTGACGCTAACTGGCATCTGTCAAGCACTCTCCTATAAAAAAGTTATTCAGTTGCACACGTTTGTAATATGCAACTGCATATATTACTTGGGTAAGGGAAAGGCAGTTATTTTGATTTCTGCCATAAAATACAGCATAAGTGTAAACTATGAACTGCAGAACACAAAAAAATGTAATGACTTTTTCAAATACTGGCCAAGTAAGCAGTATTTTATGGAAAGGAAACAAATGTTCAGGTCAAAACTGCAAATGGAAGTGACCAAGCCTGCACTGGACTTGAAGGAGCACAAGATCCCCCTTTCCCCAAGACTGAGATAGGTTAACGTCTCATCTTATTTAACACACGCGCTCTGTCTCTCCTTCTGGACTTTCCACAGGCTCATTAGGATTCGTTAGGGCTTCTGAGGTTTATTTTTTTAAGAAAACACCAGGTAGCATGCAAAAAGATAAATTAAATACTGAATTAGCCTAAATCCCCCTTTTAGCTAGTTCAAGTCTTGTTTATAATGTGCATGCACCACTTTGCATTTACCATGAGGCTCCTCAATTAGTTCATAGACAAGTTAACCTTCTATCTCCCAGCAAATATAATTCATGCTCATTTTATACAACACAGCATTCTGCTGGCTATTATCCATCATTTACAAGTGTTATTTGTCTATAAAAATGACACTAAAAAGTTGAAAAATGATTCTGCTCTGCCTGCTTCTGGATGTGTTTTAACAAATGGTACCAATGCAAAAGGCTCTAAGTCATGTAAGAAGCAATTAGTCAAAGAAGCCATAAATATTTTTTAAAAAGGATATAAATGATTGCTTGCCAGATAGTAAAAGCTCTAAAGGTTGCTACATAATAAAAGACCGAGCCTACACATACATATCTGAGTAACTTTACCCTTGTGTGCAATCCCATCAGGATGAAGAAGGTTACTCAAGCAAGTAACATCAGCCAGGTGAGTAAGTGTTTGTCCTAAAATAGTTAAAATAGTATTCTTCATTATTTATTGTTAATGAAGTTAATCAAATTCAGCACTACTTACTCATGCATGCATTAAATAGAAACCTGAACATGACATGCATATTTATGGAACAGAGATTGAAAGATCATTATCTGTAGGGAAGAAAATCCAGCAAAGAAAAGGATGCGTAAAATGTGTCTGTTATCTTATTAGAACATAAACTGTTTTGCTGAAAACATAAATATTTATTTTAATTAATTCAATTAACCTAAATAATAGCTTCCACACATGACAACTATAGCTAATGTATGAATTTCATGATTTCTGATGAAGATGTAGGCCACAGCCAGAGCTACCATCAACCAACTGGTCTAATTGCATGGAAGTCAATGGAGTCTACCAATTTATACCCACATGCATCTGTAGCTCCTGACTAACAGCATCTCTTACATCAAACTGAAATATAATATACTGCACGCCACCAAAACCCCAAAAGAACAAAAAAAATTATTCTATTTACTTCTCAGTTAACAAATAAGGTGACCATCCCCCACCTTCATCTTAAAATTCTGAAACTGCATCTAAGGGGTTTTTTTATTTTTAAATTTAGATACCTGCATACAGGTTTAGAGGCCAGACAGATGGGTTTGGCAATGCCAGAGAGAGAAAAAAGGATGAAAAAACTTTAAAAGTGCAACTATTAAATATTCGTGCCACTGGCATTCTCTACCTTCAGTGAAGTTCTTGCTCTATATGTGGAATGAAACCTATAGTTAAGCACATGACTCCACTAGCTATCAGTTTTGAAAGAGTTCATTATAATGTGAGGGGGGAAAGACTCCCTAGGTTGCTAAATAAACAGCAAAATATATTAGGAAAATAGGAAAAGAAGACATATTTCTGCATGTTCCTTGGCCTTTAAAAAAAATGACAGATCAATTTTGTTTTAAAAACTATCTTACTGTTCAAAACACATGAAGAAAAACCAGTGCATTACCTTCAATCATACTTTCACGTTCTAAGGTGATTTTATTAACTCCTTTTTATTGCCCAGTTTAAATATTCTAATTGGCACACCGCACACTTGCAGTCACTAGATATCCATTAGACTTTAATGGGTTTGAAATGGTCTACGGTATTATGGGGCTGGCAGACCTACCGCAGTCCCATTTACAATGACGCAAGGTAAGTGGGGCATAAAACCACAATGGTTAATGCCACTGCAAGAATAAAAAAAAAAACTAAAAAAAAAAAAGCTCCCTCCAGTTCCTCCAGAGTGTATCCTTATGGATGGTTTTGCAGAGGCCAGGGCCCATCTCCACCAGCGGAGATGACCGAAACGAGGTCCACATGAGTGCGTAGGTAGCAGGACAGGAGAGGAGCAGGTCTGAGGAGCAACACAGCTGCTCTGCCCAGTGGGTGTGCTGGGGCTTGCTTCCACCCCACGAGCTGTACGCCCACCGTGACTGCGTCCTGTACAGAGTGCTTGCCCGACACACACCGCAGCTGTGTGTGCGCTGGTGTGCGCAGAGGCTCACCCCCTCCACAGGGGCTCGCCCCCACTGCAGGGGCTCACCCCCCCTGCAGGAGCTCAGCCCCACCACAGGAGCTCACCCCCACCGCAGAGGTCACCCCCACCGCAGGGGCTCATCCCCACCGCAGGGGCTCACCACCTCCGCAGAGGTACCCTGCCTTCCCTGGGGTCCCAGCCATGGCACGCCGGGCAGGAAAAAAACTGAAAGCGATGCGCTCTCCTCAAGACAGGTTTCTCTCCTCCTTCCACATCCCCCAAAATCACAGATACGGAGCATTTATGTGCCTGACACAAGAAACAAGTGCCCGATATGTTGCAAACCTTGTTCAGGAAGGTGGTTCTCTTCCGTAAAAACTGTGCCTGCAATGCCACCAAGGCCACTTGGATCCCATCTGGGGATCCCATTTGGGGATCCAAATTTTGGCCATTGCAGGAGAACAAGAAGTTCATGACTGTGAGAAGCGTGAAAGGAAGATTGAGGCAGCCTGATATGCCTGTTCAAGGAAAAAGTGAGGGCTGGGCAGCCGTTTCTGTGAATGAGAAAGCCCTTTCCCACTGATGCACTGTAGCTGTGTAAACGCCAGCCTGAAAAGAAAAAAAAAAAAAAAAAAAAAAAAATCCAAGTTCCACAGGATAGTTTTTAATTGAATTCATTTCCATGCAAGAGGTTTAAAACATCCCATGTTTTATGATACTTAGGAAATATTAATAAAAGCCTACACAAATCTGGAGATCTTTCTGCTACTACATAAATAATTCCCCTGCCTCCACTCCGAGGGAAGTGCAAAGGCCACGTGAAGATTCATCCCTTCTTTCCTTCTCCCCTTCCGCAGCTTTTCAGGGCCCTTCAATGTGCAGGAATTATCATGTTCTTCAGCAGACTCCTTTATTGAGTCAAAATAACTGATTCCACGCATTTAATCGCAGAATCCTCCTTTTATCCTCTAATTAAGAAGCGGTGCCTGTTGAAATGAAAGCGCCGTGCTTGTAAATATTTTCAGGCACAAAGGAAGAAGCAAAGCCAGCTGAGCAATTTGGTAAGAAGGGAGGGAAAAATATCCCGGCCCTTCTGTATTCTTTACAGTGATGAGACCATTTTTATTTGGGTGGTTTTACACAATAAATTTTAAAGAGTAGTTGCTTAAGTACATCTAAAGGTTAAACTTTCAAGCAGCTAATCTGTATGTAGGAACAAGTAACTGTCAAATACTTAACCTTTTACAGATTAAAACTGTCTGCCTAACAGATGTGAAATCATCATTGTTGTAATTGTTATAAGTAGATATCTGAGCATTTTCTGGAGATAGATCATTCTTTTTTTGAGCAGTAATTTTATGCCCCAGGTCACTTGCGTTTTCACGGCTGTGATAAAACCACTGCTTTCCATGAGAAGTTATATGCCAGGACTTTATAACTCCTGTACTGGTTTCCAGCACCAAAGTTATTGGTTGTAACGGGCAGTTTTAAATTATTATAAAATGAACTCAGAGGGTGACTGGAAATGTTTTATTGTTCACTTGCTGTAAGTGGTTGTATAAGTGACTTTTCACAATAGCATGGCCAGGGCACAGGAGGAGAAAACACTTCAATTTCTGATAAGCTGAAACGTTACTATCAAGTCCTGCTCTTTGACAACAGCTGATAAAAATACACTCAGTTATTAGAATATGTCTAAAATGCCATTACATTATTTTTATCAGTTATAAGTATTATGGATATAAGAGAAAAATGTTTCTACTGCAGTCAGTAAGCATGGAAATGGTATTTTTTCCCATATGCCACTTACATATAGCAGGGCAAACTGGCTTGCAGCCCTTCAGATACCTCCAAGCAGATACATATTCCTACATGGGTCTACATTTAGGCCAACGTCCTGCAACTAGACCAGGCATTTTCCTCTTTGATCATAGCGAAACGTAATCACTGGACTACCCAGCAGCCCAGCCAGCTTACAAACCCAGTATGTTACACTCAGTCATGGGGGGTCTGTGGGCACAGATTTTGACTTGGCCACCGTCACGCTGCTGGATGTGCACTGGGGAAGTGGACCTGTCTCAGACCGAGGTCCAGGCTTCACCCTCCTTTCCCCTTCAACTTTTTGTAGTTTTACATCATTTTGGCTGTAAATACCAGAGGTCAGGATTCTTCCGGTGTGAGATGCTGCACCGGGTCCAGCGCCGGCCCAGCGCCTGCCCTTCACAGGCTGGGGGGGCCTCCCCCACCGCCTCTCCTGAAAGCCCTCATTTACGCCAGCAGGAAATTTCCTGCAAGTATGTGTTTTGGGCTCCACGCCAGATACGCAACCTGCACTTTTTTTCTATCTACCAAGCAACTATGGTTTTGAAAAAAGAAAGATTTCCCCCCCCCCCCCCCCCCCCATTGCTTTTTAACCCGGATCTGTCGCACAGATGGATACGTATTGCGCGATCAACGGGGCTTCCTAGGGAAGCAAAGCGTCAGACCGTGGGGTCCCCCCCGTCCT
>NW_009259707.1:4915025-4934887 GCF_000687185.1 Egretta garzetta | reverse complement strand
TCCTTTAGCCACGCCAGCTGATGGCAGCCACCCGTCCATCGGCACGCAAGCACCCTCCGGATCAGGCCCAGCTCTGAAACCACCCCAGCCGCTGGGGTCTTCTCCCCAGGTCAGCGAAGAGGAGCGCGATGGGGGGGCTGCAATCACCGCCAAAGAGCTTATGCAGTGGGGCTGCTGGGTTACAAGACACAAGACTATGGTCTAGTTTGGGTAATTCCACTGCTCGGGGAAGATTTTTTTTTCCTACCTAGGTGACTGGCATTTAAATAAATAAATAAAAATAATAACAGTAATAAAACTGAGTTCTAACAATTGCCAGTTAGTCCCCCTAAGTATTCAAAGCCCAGGTGACTCGACATGGAAAAATGAGGTTTTGAAGAGCAACAAAAATGCCAACAACAAGCGCACATTCTCTTGCCAAGTACTCTGCAAATGACCCCCAGCACCTCAAGTTATCCAAAAGGGAGATGCAAAAGTTGGTAAGCGAGGTCATTTCCAGGACACAAGGAATCCATATGCACTGACCTGCGCTCTGCGTCGATGCGGTTTCCGTACAAGTTTATTTGTGAGCTGAACTTGAGCAGAGAATGCCAGCTGTGCCATATTGTAAAGTGGATTTGTCATGTGGATTTATCCATACTTTGTCCATTAAGTCACCCTTGGGAACAAGCACTAGTTAGAACTCTCTGATAGATGTGAAGGGGTTTTATACAGATGGGGGAAAAAAAAAAAAGGAATGCAGTGATTCCAAGAGACTGGAGGAAAAAAAAGAGACGTATTATTAGCACACCGAAAGGCATCTGAAATATAAATTATTTGAAAGCACATCACTTTATATATCCTGTTAATTACATGGTTAATATTATGGAATCTGACAACTCCCCATAGACACCAGGACTATTGATGAGTTCCATTTTATGTTAGAAATTTCTCTCTTCTTGTGCAGAATTACCTCTTTAACCTCTTTCAGTCCAATAAATTCACATTAAAATGTGACCAGGAGTGACAACCTTGGGAGAGGACTAACCTCTCCCTCTATCATGTCATTTTAGCCTCAGTCTCAAATTGGTACAGCACTCCCATAGCTATTAGCTCAGCTCTTCTCCTGCCTCCTGAGTAGATGAAGCAGTATGTCTAATTAATTTACAATCCTTAAGTACAAAGGTAGCTATCAGCAAAACTACATTAAAATCAACCTACCAATAAGGTAATTGTAAAATCATAATTTTCTGGGATGTTTTCACTAAATACCATCTTAGCTTTGTAGCTGAATGTTTTCCAAATTCTAGCCTTACAGCTATGCAAAAGTCAAATATTTCATATATTACAGTATATTGCACGCCACAGAAAAAAAAAAAATGACAGATACTCTTTAATACAATGAAATGCAATTTAAAGCCAAGTCAATAAGATACTAACCTCTTATCCTCAAATGAGGGCTACGTTATACATGATGGGTTAGAAGTTAAAAATGAAGAGAATGGTTCTTGCCACTCATAATTCAAAGACTGTTGTCAAAAGCTTTCTGTTCATAGAAATGCTATTGGTTTTATTCAGCTGGCAAAAACTGTGCAGTATTCTAAGTAGCTCAGACAGATAGCTTTTTTAGCTATACAGTTCAGAGCCAAATTTTCCTGAACAGCATAAGGACTTGATTTTGCTAATGTATACATGTTGCACTCTACCCGGTTCCAGAAATAACCAGCGTCCGTGAATGCAGGCGGGGGTCTAGGGAGGATACACGCTAACAGCCAGCTTCCCGATTTTGCTTTGTACTCAGGAGAGACCAGGCACAACCAGCAAAAAAAAAAAAAAAAAAGACCGCTGCACCGAGAAGCCCTCTGATGGCACAGAGCTCCAGGAGGAAGCTCTGCTGCTGCCCAGCTCCCTGCCTGCTTCTCGCTGGTGAGAAAATACTGGATACTGGGGGTGGGAGGCGAGGGGCACACTGCAGCACAGCAGCGATGGGCGAGATTCTCCACTGAGCTCCAGCCACCCTCGTGAACCTCTCGTTTTTGCCAGGGCCCAATAGCTGAGGGACATGAGGGACGACCGACCTTCTGCAGGCAGCCATCCTCTCCTCCCCCTCTTGAGCCTGAGGAGGACAGAGACGAGGTGTAACATCTGAAGCTCCCTTCACCCCACCATTTTCTCTGGTTGTCAGCACCCTAAAGGGTGTGTGGGGCCTTTCTTCTTTCTCCTTCTCCTGAATAAACCCTTTTCTGTCATCGTGCCATTCCCGCCTGGTCCAGGGCAGCAGGAGAGGAGCTGAGCTCATGTGCTGCAAGGAGCCATCAGCATCTCCCTTCAGGAGGACAGGTTGCCAGCCTCTCAGAGGCAGCTACGTGGTGGCCTGGCCTTAAGCAACCCTCATTTCCCACTATCACATTCCCACTTCTCTGTCACGTGCAGGGAATCCTGTACACCGCACCCTCCTTTTCCCCTCCTGCCACACCTAATGGGCACAAGCTAGTCCCAGGCTGAGTCCTAGCCCTTTGTGGTCTATGGAGCTTATGTGAAAGGCTGATGGAGGGAGCGGAAAGCTGGACCAGCCAGGGACTTCGCTGCGACAGCCCAGAGGTGGTTGCAGAGGAACAGATGAAGCTTTAGGTGTGAAACCTCATACTGGCTGCTCAGTGTCGTTTGGTGTGAGCGGCCCTGAGGAACGAGCGACCGCCGCAGGAACAGATAGAGATGTTCTTGCTGACAGGAACAGAACAGGATGCTTATTTGTCCCCATCTTCTTTCTGGAAGGAAATCATCTGCTACTGCTAACACTGAAATCTGTGCATCATGCTCTTGTCTGCACCAGGTTGAGGAGTATGACAGAAGTTGCCAATTACAGATAAAGGCTATCTTCAAAATTTGGATAGAAGCCGCTAATTTTGGCTGCTCTACCATAGAGTGGTTCTTCTCATTCTTACAAGAAATGCCTAGAATGTGGCACGGGCATTACATTAGCTATATTTTAAATCTATATAAGCAAATTCGGTTAAATAACTGCACATATGTGTGTAATTTTCCACATACCAATGCCAGCACCCTGCAGACTGTACAGCAGGCTACTCAGTTTACATCCTCATGTATTTTGCTTGCTCACATATAGGCAAGCCCATAGTTACTGATATTCTTTTAGAAATCTGACCTGCTGTCTACCAGGAATTATTATATATCTCACCAGAAAATACTGAATAGAGGATAGTTCCTGCACGAGAGCACGAGGGCACGCATGCCTTTACCCTTATGCACGGCACATGCCTTTTCCCTGGGCATATACCTGGCAGGTGCAATCCAGACCTTCATTTGTCACTCAGACACTGGTAATGGGCTCTCCAGAAATACTCTAAACAGATTAGATGAGAATTATCTTCTGTCTTTTTAGACCATCTTGGCATTAACAGCAGAACCGGGTATATCTGCCACGCAAACGTGCTTTCTCTGAAGAACTAAAAGATAGGACAAATGTTCCTGTCGCCTCTGAAATAATGTTTACCAGTCCTCACTAGCGAGAAGCAGCTGGCTTCAGTTAATCTGGTGGGATAACATTAAACTTAATAAATGTAATGACATTCTTCTAAAAGACTTGGGTAAAGGGATGAGCTGCACAGCTGGATGCAGAGTTAGGCACCCGGCTCCCCAAGTGGATCTCATGGTGCCGCGTTGGGTGCCAAAGCTCCTCATACTGAGAATGGGGAGAAGCCAGCATCCAACAACCAGTTTCTCAGTACCCAGAGGTTACGCTGAGAGCCAAACCCTATGCCTGCCAAAGGAAAATGTCAATGAGAAGTTACAGGTTTTGCTGCGATTAGACTCCACCATGAAAGCAGGACTCACAGCTTGAGTCCCATCTATGTGTCCTCTTGGGTGTTTAGGTCAGACAACAGGGGCACACCGTTGAGAAGAAAACCAAAGGGCACAGCCAAGCATAGTGTTTTGATAACATCCTGATGGTTAAAACACCAGCATAAGAAAATGGGAAGCCCAGATCCAAGTATATCCCCAGCATAGGGTTCACATCCATAGGCTCAGTCTCAAGGAACACACACTACTTTATTAGGCCAAGGCTCTTCTGGGTGACAAACCCTCCTCCACTCTTCCTGGAGCTTGACCCCAGTATGGATCTGGGAATGGAGGGATCATGGGACCAGCAGGAAAGTGGCTGAAACATTCAGCTGGAAAAGGGGGAGTCCTGAATTTGAGCCCTCGCCTCCCCAGGTGCTGTCATCCCAAAGCTGTATAATGTGCGAGGTGCAAGGAGTACAGACAGCATGTGGCCACAACCAATCTTGGATTTCTCCAGGCCCTTATGTATGGGGCTAACGAGTCTGCTAATCCTCAAATTGCCTCTAGGCGTGGGCGCCAGCAAAGCTGGAGATAACATCTGAGTGTGCTTCTGCCAGAAAATAAGGGCATCTTGGGTGCCTCATTGGGTTGTGTGGCGTTTCTGGATTGTGGGGTTTGCTATGCTAATTCTGCCTAAGCTGTGCACGTAAGCAACCATGTTGCACCTTGCTTAAAAGCTGTAAAGACTGAAGTAAGTATCTGCTTTGGTGGCACACAACCAGATAAATTAATCTCCTGGCATAAACTTGCACTGCTTGGTTCAACGAACAAAATCAAAATCCAGTCTCCAAATAACTCAGAGGAATTTCTGGCTGATGTGGCAATCGTTAGGCATATTAAATGACAGATATAGTGAAAGTGATTTTTAGTGGTTCGGATAGATAGGCAGCTAGTACGTTAGTACCACATTCAGCTTCCAACCTAGGTATGTCTCCAGCCTGCTAACAAGCATTCTTTGTGGATTACTTGCTGTACTTTGACCTTCCAGAGCTGCTTGCTTTTTCTTTACATCGGAGACCTAAGATTCTTCTGTGCTCCCTTAGTCTGTACTCCCCATAAGCAATAAAACTATGTCTCTTACCTTAACTGACTGACTTTCTCCGTAATCACAGACCTTGGATTACAGACTCCAGGTTTAGATGCATCACTCTGTATGAAGTACCGTACAATGAGCAATCTACTGCCCTGCTGTCATGCTTAGAAAATACAGTCTCACAGATAAGTCTGGTTCCACCTCTCCCCTTTTAAGCCTGTCAGGTACCCATGCCCACAAAAAAAAAAAAAAAAAGATTCATCCGGCCCACATCCTCCAGGAAGCTTTGGACATGTGTTCACAGCACAGCAGGGTCAAGAGATCCCCAAGCTAACAAAGACCAAAGCAGGGCTTCACGTATAGCACCATGCAGCCCTATAGGCTTTGGTCAAGAAGCAGCATAGCTGTAATCACGTGATGCTGAGCCCAAAATAGTTACTCCTGCCTCCTGGAAAAAAAAACATGGGACAAAGCTGACAAACACAGATGTTGCTCCCTATGAACACAGTTGAAGTGCTTACAGACCTACCGACGAGACGTTCAGTGCCAAATATCACAGAGCGTCACTTGAGCTAAATACAACCCCAGTGTTAATAATAATAATATCATTTGCTTTTATCATCACCCAGTGTATTTTTGTAATGTCTTTCAATGCATCTGGCCCATATCAACTGTATGGTAATTGAGTGTTGTCAGTAAAATTATGTAAAATTAATTTTGACACCCTTTCTCTGAAGTGTCTGTTCTGTTCTGTGTCCTTGGAATGAAATGTTTTGATACCAGCGATTTTCTTCAGAGACAATAGCTCCCCAAGCTCCTGTTGCTACCCCTCTAACTGCAATAGTGCTGAGTGTGTTATATCCAGGCTCTACCTCATCCCCTGATTTCCAGAGTTATTTTCAAAGATCCTTTTCCATGTCTTGCCATTATTAAGAGAAGGTCAGTTTCTGTTCACTTGAGTAAAAATATGACTGATGCTAATTTTCTGGTGTTAAAACCATGTATCACATGCTAAGAGAAGCATCGGGTGTGCTCTTTGCCTATCAGGAAAAGACTGATATCACATGTACTAAAGACTTGACCCAAACATGTCCCATATTTGGTTGCATTACTTTTGCTTGATTGCTGAGAGCTGAATCTTTGCAAGTAGATCATATTCATGAATGTGTCACGCCTCACTATGTCATTGTGCCAGAGACTCATTAAAGATCTACTCAAAGCTTCCTTCCTAATTTAAATTTCTTCTAGGAGTTGCTTTGATTTGAGAAATCTCTTTTGCAAAAGGAAAGCCGTCCATTGTTTGGACTTTAAAAGGAAATGTAAGTGTTTAATTGGTGGATGTGGTTTTCATTATACTTTCCATCTCCACCACAAACCCTCTTCATAAATTGTGACAAGTCTGTTGGCAGTCTGCTGTATCAGACTGGAGGTAGCTGACTTGATAAGCATGTCGCCCAGCCGAAGAAAAACATGAATTCCCTCCAACTTTGCTCAGAATTGCTAATTAGCTTAAAGGCAGTGTCCTGAATTGGCACAGAAAACCACTGTGAGAAAGTCCTAGGGAGATGCGTGACTGTAACTTGATAGGGTCTAGTAATATCTCAAACACTTTTTTGGTTTATTGAAATCATGTTGGCGTCTTTGCTCTGAATATACTCCTTATTTAAACACAAGTGCAGTGATTTGCAATCCAGTGAAGTCCCCAGCTTCATTTCTATGCAGCCCATATCGTGATGGTAAACAAGGCTCATTTACCAGAGAAAGTAAAGAGGGGAATGTTTTCATTTTTATATAATCAGTCACCCAGTCTTACGGGGCTGGGGTCCTTTTCCTCTCAAACGAACGCAGAGGTGGGGGTAAAGGAAGCACTGATCTGAGCAGTGTTGCCATTCTCCGCTGCCGTTTCTCAGTGGGGCTTGTTCCTGCTCCCACTCAGACCAAAAAAAACCCCAAACCCTTGTGTCTACACTTAGTGTTTCCAATAGCTGAGTGGCAAGGAAGCATTTCCAACAGGCAATTTGCAAGTGGCCACCCTGTTTTCCACCACATGGAGATACTTTGTGCCAAGCCAGTTGGCCTACGGGGCAGAGAGCAACCCTTGGCCTGTTTCAGTATCTCCACTGTGGCCTGAAGTTCACCACTTTAGAACATCCTCAGATGTGGAAGGAGAGGAGAATAAGTGGGAGGAGAGAGGAGAATACGCAGGGTGGGACTGTCAGGCTCCGATCTCTCCCCAGCTGGGACGCCCTGACCTCCACTGCCCTCAGGAATCATAGAATGTTTTGGGTTGGAGGTCCTTACACATTCACAGCTCTTAAACTAAAGCTCTCCTACAAAAGTAAATGTTTTGGTGCAACCTGAGAGGGTACTCAGGATGCTGATGCCCTGAAATGTTAAGAGCATTCACCTCACACACACAAAACCTTCATGCAAAGAAATTGAAGAACAGACTTAAACTTGTAAATTGTAATTTGCAAAAAAAAATGCCTAAGTTGACAAAAAGACCATCTTTATGGGTGCGGCGTTGTTTATATTTTCAGGGTGGTATCCTGGCTTGAATGAGTATGGGCAGGCACACTGAAAAATAACATCCAAGCTTTAGCCTCCCGTACATCCCACTCCCCCTGGACACACTCTGGACATGCTGACACAAAAAGGGGAAGTCAGCAGTTTTGCCAGGACTCCCAGGCAAGCCAGTCACGGTGGAAGCCTGACATCCAGAAGACCTGGAAACCGGCCAGTTTGTGCACAGCATGTCCATCCTGTATGCCTGCATTCAGGTGCATCACATTTATTATGCATGTGCAGATCACCTGATTTATTGCCATGGTTTATTACCAGGTGCAGCAGGGCCAGCAGCGTGTTCAGAACATGTTGGATTTACTGCACATACACGGGACATCTGCGAGTGCACACAATCACCTTTCCTCCCGAGACTTCCTAGAGGGAAATATGGGAACCATACTCAAACTTCTGGATTCGCTTTGGTTCTGTACTGGTCTGCAGGCAGAGGCAGGCTTCTGGGATGAAGTAAAGGCAGCTACTTTAGCATACTCTTAGAGCGTATTGTGAGAAAACTTGTTTGTACTTCTCAGTCCTCGAGAGGGAACTGTGAGCGGGTAAGGGCAAACTAGAAGCATTTCAATAGAGCTAGCCTGTTTCTCCACCACACAGCAGATACATTAGCACCTAATGAGTTATGATGACTTCAGCTTTAACAGATGACTTTTCTTCCGCCAACCAAATTACAGTATAAGCACCACTGAAATTTTATTAGCTGGTTTTGCATGTGAATATGAGTTGAGGAAACGAAAACACTTGAGTTACGTATTTGTTCAGAAAATCGGAACTCCATTTTCTTTAAGGCTTTCAATGAGAAGTACGTTTCCAAGTCATTTCTGGAAGTGGGAATTAGGGAATATTTGACTGGCATCCAGGTGTGGGCTCCAGGACTCACTCTGATCCAAAGCAGCAGTACTGGAGTAGTACTCCATAGTAGTCCTGTAATAGGTATATTTAATTAGTTCCCATCGGTGCCACCCATATATTTTGACGAGGCAATGGAATGCCTTGAAGAATATCCAATAGTTATCAGCGTTTCAGTATGCTGAGCCCCGAGGAGTGTCTCTCCTTGCTCGTTGTGGAAGGGTTCCCAGGCAAGACAAGAGGTTACCTGCATCTCCAGGTACGGCCCCAGGGAGCATTCTCACAGCCCTGAGACAATTCTTCAGGCACCATCCCTCCTGATCCTACCCAGAGCAGGGGGCTTGCTTCATTCACCCAGCCCGTGGCTTTCTGCCCCCCAGAACAATGTCTTATGCCTCCATCGCACAAGCACTTGGCTTCCCCACCATTCCTACAGCTGAACCTGTTACCTTCAGCCTGACTCCACAGCAGTTGGTTTAAGTAATTCTGAAGGTTCCAGTAGCACGTGCATGGAGGTGGCATTTCTTTGTGTCAGGTTATGGAGATTGCTCGAAGTGCACTCACTGCCTTTGATCTCAGGCTCCAGCCCTCGCTGGTACTGAGATACACCTTCCTACACCAGGCAACCTGCAGAACTTTAACACGTTGGGATTATGGTATCTCTAAACCACAAAGCATTACTGACTGAGACTTAGCTTCCTCATCTACTGAGATCTTCAGGCAAGGGCACTTTGCTGCTGCTACACATATCTCAGTTTGCACAACTGGACTTGACAGATGAGAGCCAGCTGAGATGCTGTGGCAAACAGCATTTCCCAGGCTTTTCTTTACAACTCTTCATTGGTTCCCACTTTCCTCACCACAAAGGCCCTTCATGGCCTATCGCCGTCATTATGAAAAGTCATTACCAAAAGTTGTTACACAAAGGCTGGCTCCAATCTTCTCTTGACCCGTTAGGGCAATTCACTCTCCAAGTTTCCAACTAAGACCTTCATGGTATCCCTGTGCTGTCACTCATGCTTGGGAGGAGTCCTCATAAGCATGCATAAAATCACTTCATTGTTCTTTTTGAGGTTCTTGAAGACAGTTTTGATTTTTCTCATCATGCTCATGCTCATGCATCTGGCAGCACTGTCAGGCTGGTGGTTTGCTGTGACCACTGTTTATTTGGATGATTAAAATACTCTGCCTTTTCTTTCCGACCAGTTTTGCCTATATCCTTCATTGTCTTTTGCCTTTCACTTTGCAAAGTTTTTGATCCCACGACTGGCCCTTCGTCCCGTGTCTGAACAGCACCTAGTGCAGCAAATCTGGGTCCCTACCTACAGAGGCAAAGTCCAACAGTAATGCACCTGAATAACGACAGCAGCAGGACGAAGGGTAAAATAACATAGCTGCCACCTTCTCCTGGAGTCAGCGCAGAGCACTGGCCATTCCAGTCCATCAAGGAAATACGGTTATGATGGGAACATGAGGCGTTTCACTATTATTTCTACTGGGGTAAAGGGTTAGGACATTTCCTCTTCTGGGAAACCTTCACTGTAGTTTAATTTCATATCATCCATGCTCCAGAATTAGCTGCAACTTTCATTATTTGACTATTTTCCTTCCTCCTCTTAACCCATATGATAATTGATTCTTTTTTTTTTTTTTTTTAGCTATAGGTTACTTTGCTATGTGCGAGTGTGTCACAGAACTCATTTTTCTAGTTACTTTGACAAACCTGACATCTTGCAGCTGTTACACATCTTGTTTCAATTACAACTCTAGATAAAAAGAATTCTTAAAGCCTGAAGGCTGCAGATGGCTTCCTGGTGAGGGGTTGACTCCAGCTTCATATTAAAGCTTTTTGGGGGTCCCTTTTCTTGGGCTGTTCTGTTCAGTCTCCTTCTCTTACGCCCTTCTAATTTCGCTGTTTCACTCACTTACTATAACCCCCATTCCTCTCTGGTCACAGGAGAGGAACTGGAGCACCAGTGTCCATCCCTGCCTCCTTCCCACCCAAAAGGTGCCTGGGGGAAAGTGAAGTATCTGTCGCTTGAACCTTATCTCCACATATCATGCAAGCTGCTTAGGGCAGGGCACAGCTGAAGGAGCACAAATCAGTGGAGTGACAACTCGGACCACCACTAATCCCTAATAAATTCTGGACTGTCCCACAGACTGGGGAAGCTCTTGACAACTGGTGATGCTCTCAGCATCTGGCAAACCATTTGTGTCTAATTGGGTACCCTGAGATATTTACACTGCGCTTAATGGTTGCAGAAGAGATTGATCACCCCATTCTTGGTATCTACCCAAAAAGGGTATATAAAATCCTTTGATCTTGCTAAGGCAGCAAAACATGTCTAACCATCAGCTATGTAAAGGTGGTTGTTATTAATTTGAATACTGCACAGAGAGGAAAGAACAGAAGTACCATATAATGAGATATATTAAGACTACAAAAGAATTAAGTGAAGCCGTTATGTTATGAATCATGATTTTATTGTTTAGCAGTCAGCTCTTGATGTAATTCAGATAATAATGAATGGGCTAGTTCCTTACACCTTTATTCAGGCAAAACTTCCATTGACTTCAAAGAGAAAGTTGTCCAAGTCAGGACTAGAGACTGCTGCATCTATCCCATTATTTGCAAATTCTTTTCTGAATATAAAGTGCTCCTTTATAATGGGCTATCGCCAATAACAGCAACATTTACATAATATAAAGCTCTTACATAAGTGTCTTTCATGTTCAGAAAAGACCTTTTATTCTTATTGCAAACTGCCATGTTAAAAGTTCTTCCGCAAACCCAAATATTTATTAAAGCATAGGAACATACAGAATTTCTCAGTGTACCGTTTTGATCATCTTTCCTGCTGCTCAACATTTTTCATTTCATTTTACCATAAATTTTTTTCTCAGGAGACCGTGTTATTTATTGATTATTAGCAAAGAGATGATTTATCATTGCAAATATTTCTCTTTATCATGGAAAACAGAGTGCCAAAAATGGGAAAATGTGCTAAGCCTTGTTACAGTCTAACAGATGCCAGGAGTATTTGAGGAAACAAATGAATAAATAGTCCTGCATCACTGTTTCTCTCACTCTGTAGTTCTATTTATAAGTTAATGCCCTATATAACATTTCAAACCGGTACGTTTAAGTAATTCTTAAACTAATTGCTCAAAACTTGAAAAATGTGCTTAAGCGTAATACTTTCTGTTCTGATCAAGGCAGGACTCCTCAGGTTTTTGACAAAACCAGAATTTTTTCTCTGATTATAAAGTATGCACTTCCATCTGGAACTTATTTTGATATTGTGAATCTTAATGCCTCAGAAAAGCCCACAGAACAATGGACGGGCACTACTGGATTGTTTTAAATTGAAATTAATTAATTATGAAACAGCTGCAATAGTCTAAATTACTTATTTCCCCTTTCGGTGAAAATGAATTTACAGGCATTTGCAAAGCATACAAAAATAAAGAGAGAGAGACAAGAAAGCCTGTAAGAAGGGAAGTCATGTAGAATTGTCTATGATCTGTATTTCAAGAAAGTAAATAATTAATACCTTGAAGGAAGCATATTGGAGATTGCTCTTTCTGTTAGACAGTCACACTGAACAGTAAAATAACGCTTTACATCTCAACAACAAATACAGTACAGAACTCAGTAGAGTTTACCTTTCCAGATAATCATTTTTTCAGCTGAAAACAGCTATTTTTTTCACATTACAACCAGACTGTGACTTGAAAGAAGCTTCTCAGTCATTTAGCCAAGACAGATGAGCAATGAGTGTTAGAAAACCTACCAAGGCATCAAAAGATCTACAGTCAAGGCCATTAAAGAATAGCTAATCTGTTCTAGTTCTAATTCTCAGCTAATGGGTTTCTTTAAATGTGCTTTACATCAGCTGTAATTAGTTCAAGATATTGCTACTTATATACTTCTAAGAACACACACACACACACAAAAAAGGTTGCATTTCTACCACGTTGTATGTAATCATGTTTGCGCAGCCATGCACCCAAGCTAGTAAGTTCTTGTGCAATGCGAAGCCTTGAAGAACATCGCAAAGAGATGCTTATTGCTTGGATCTGCAAATGCCAGCGCAGGTCCTGAAGCAACAGCATTTACCCATGCTTTCCTTTACCGGGCTTCTCTCAATGCCATTTTACCTCAGATGTTGCAGAATCGGCTGTACTAAATGGCCAGGGATATGCTAAGCCACATGTATGGGAAACATTTTTCCTACCAATGCTATGGTTTTTGGAACAGATTTTCATCAGCAGCAAACCCAACCCTTGCCACATTTATGATAGAGCATGACTGGGTTTTGAAGGTACTGACTTCTTAGAAAAAGGTTCATTTATCTGAGAGACCAGCGGTCTGACTCAGCAACCTAGGAGAAACGTACAGTCCTACGGCCCTTGTGGACCCATCTACTCAGTGAAAGGGGCAGAGAGGCACAAGCTAGCTGCAAACCCACTGGTATACCCAAGCACGCAAGGCAATGTGGTGATAGTAATTCAGATCAGTTGGGATCATGGTGGTTTTCTTGCAGAGAGCCTGAGTAAATGGACTAGCGCACAATCACCTTTTGTACTAAGAAATTCCAGACAATCTTCAAGCCTAGCCACAAACAAAGCACATTGTAACATTAATTTACTCTTTAAACTGGTGACATGTAGTTAACTCAAGGTCATCATCGTGCAGAAAATGTTACACTCTCCTTGCCAAACAAAAATGAAGAAATGCACACTTAGCTTTTATTGTTACTTTGTCCTTTAAAAGCAGTTGAGGACATGACGGGTTCCCTCCCTGACTACTTCAGAAACAAAAAATGCAAAAGATGTCTTCTGTTGGATGTCTATCAATTTAATTATCTTCTCCAGAGTATCTCTGTCAACAAACTCTGTCCATTTTTTCTGGATTGAGGTTCAACCATCTACTACACTTGCTGTAGTAGGACAAAGGAGCACAAAAACATTAAAATTGCGTCATTCCCCCCTAAAATCCATAGAGCTGATGGATGAACCCTCCTGGTTAATCAGAAGCAGTCAATGTCTGAAAGAATCAACTTCCTCTTGGTGCATCGCTAGGAGGTAGACACCACTTAGCAACATCAGAACAAAAGCTAAACCCCCACAGAGGAGGTTTAGGATATCTGCCCACACCCGTGTATCAGAACAGGCTCCCCAAAACCTTCACAGTGACCAAAGCAAGAAGTGACCAAGGATAAAAGCAGGGAGATGGGTGGTAGGAGAAGGCTCCCCAAAACCTTCACAGTGACCAAAGCAAGTGACCAAGGATAAAAACAGGGAGATGGGTGGTAGGAGAGACCACTGCTGGTATGGTTTCTGAATCTAAACCGCATAAATGCATACTTCACTGATGCTTTTTCTTCCTGATCCATCTGTTTGCCGTACTTGCATTTTTCGTACCACCACAGGTCACCAGAATACCCTGGCACCTAGGATGCACCACCATGGCAACACATGGACTAGGAAGGCCACCAGTTTCTCCCTAAGGCATTTCAAAAGTGATACATGCAGTAAGTAGTGATCACAGCTCAAAGCAGTCAAAACATACTCAGTGTAAGAAGATACCACCTCCATCCATCCTCTATTTGTCCACTCCTGCCATTCAGTCAAACCAGGCTGAGCCACAAAGGACTCTTTCTTTGGTCTGAAACATGTGAAAACAACCACACGGAAAGACTGGGTTACATTAAGATGTTGTGCGGCTTTGTCAGATACAACCCTCTTGTTTTTAGTTTTAAGTACTTACAGTTGTGGATCATCTTTATTGAGAAACAAAACATAGCAACAGAAAGCTTCTTAGCAAAGATTTCTGGTCCCTTCTGCATAATTTTAAGTGTTTCCTGACTGCTGAGACCACTGCTGCTGCATTGGAACTAATTTATTTTTTAAAAAATACATAAAGGATCTCTGAGGATAAGTTTAAATTGCATTCCTACTGTCATATTTCCCAAGATACACCTGTACCCAGGTCCTTGGTACATGCATGCAGGTTAAAATCTTCCTAAGAGGATAAAACACAGTCAACTTAAGTTACTAACACGTACTTTTTATTTGCTTAAGGTATTGGGAAAGCTGAGATACCAAGCTGTAAGAGAAGAAGACAAGTGCCTGTATTATGCATTTTTGCCTTTGAAGAGACACAGAAAACGCTTAGCACAGAATATTAATAATTGCCACCATGTTCACTTAACTGTTGCTACAGTTCATTCACTCCTTCTCCTAAATATAAATTCATGGTTTCCCACAAATTATTCAGAAATTATATCGATTATTACCTGAGTATTAAACTACAAGTGTCCTGTTTTGCTCTCCTGGGGCCTTAGGTAGCACCAGCAAGGACCAGCATAAGACGCTGGTGTTAACATTGATTTGAAGAGAAGGAAGAGCAGCGAGTAGCCTCCCTTGGTAACAATGCAAAGACAGCGGGTTCAGCCGGAGGGGGGACCGGTGGGCTCCCTGAGTGCGGCCAGCCCCCGAATCCAGCACCCAGCCACGGCACTGCAATGGTAATTCCCCAGCAGGGCAGGGTTTACGAAGAGAGAGTTTTGTTCAAAACCAAGGAAGCTTGGTTACAGCTTTCCCTTTTCCCTGCTTCCAGTTGTTCACAAAGAACTCGTGGCTTTCCACTGGCATTAGCCTCACAGCTAACCAGCCCGCATACACAGAAATTTTACCCGGGTTTCATAGAAAACACCATTTTTCTGAAATCTCATTTTGTGAGGATGTCACTTTGAAGTTACAACTTGATCAGTCTGTTAGATGAGGCACCATCTCACATGGAATTTAAATTCCCTGTTTTCTAGCTGTATGTAACACCAGTTTTTCTTCATTTCTATTGATTTTACTTTATTACTCCTATTGTTAATAAAGTTATAATCAGAGTTTAAGGTATTCTGAACATACGCTGCGAATAATTGCTGGAACTCTTTTTAGCCATGCTTTGTTGTTTCCTAGTCAGAAATATGATGCAAACAGATTAATTTGTTATATGAGGTTAAAAACCTTGCAATTAAACAGTTGCTTTCTCTAATGAGAGTATCATGGAGTTGAGTATGATGTTATTCTTAATATATGGATGACAAGACTCGCAGCCAGTATTTCTTACGTGTCCTTTTTTTTTTTCCCCTTCTCTTAACAGCCCATATTTCTCTTCTGCTAGTTTTAAGAAACCTATTTTCCTTGAAATATTCCCACAGAATTGGAAATGCCGCATGTACCTCATGCCCTCTTCCGAATCCTTCACCAATAACCTAGTAAAGTTTCTGCCTCGACTGCTGATGGAAAACATACCCAGAGGAACACACATCTATGAGCCTGAGTGTCAGGAGGAAAGCCCAAAGGGTTTGTTCTCCTCCTGCATCACGCATTTGGGCATGGGTGCTGAAACAGTCCTCGGGGCGGGGAGAGATGAAAGCACGCTCACTGTCCTACCAATAGAGCAACATTTCATTTATCAGACAAAAACAAAGCAAACGGTTAAAAAAATAATTGTTCTTTAGAAAACTGAGTACTGCAAACCAGAGGTGAGGGGCCAGATCTTCATCCGCTATAAAAACTGGCAAAGCCCCCGGACTCGGTGGAGGCTTAAACCAAATGAGGAGGATGTGGTACGTTACATCCAGCAAATGAGCACTCTCATGGCACAACAGACGTGTTTTTAAAATATGATTATTTAGCTGATGTTTATAAAGCATCACGAACATGAAAAGCTTGCTCTGCTTATTATTTGTAACGTTTAGCACACAGAGTTTGTTCGATGCCATAAAGGAGAAAAAAAAAAAAAAAACAACCACAACCAACAAACAATAAAAGTCATTCCTGACCCAAGGGGCTTCCAGCCTAAAAAGCAGCCATCAGGAGGAGAGAACACGCTGTGAAAGCGGGAGAAGGGAACGGTCTACAGTTATTACTCGTGTTATTGTTTGCTCACAACTTATAATCATCACAGAAAGAGTAAATTTTTAGATGGGATCTCAATGAGGGAAAGGTGGTAACTGCGAGTTGACACTGGGTGGAAGGCAGAGTGGGAAACCCCACAAAGACAGAAATAAGGAGACAAATAGGATTTCAAGCATTACTGGTAGAAAGGGACCAAGAGCTGAAAGGAAAGAAATAAGGGACAAAGTCCAAGGCACAGGCTGGAGCAGAGTTATGAAGGAGACAGGAGATAAAAGAAGAGGCTAACTTAATTTTTTTGTGAGAGAGGTATTATTGCTGTGTATCGTCTGTAAAAAGGGTAAGCTGGTCCAGCCTCTAACCCTACTGAGAGAATGGTTGGAGTGACCCCTCTCACCCCAAAGTAGCTGCTTACTGTTGTCTGAAAATAAGCATCTTGATGTTCTACTTTGACTGAAGAAGCATTTGTAGAATTAGCTTTCTAAAGTTGTCTCCAGTAAACACTGGGCATCATGAGAAAAAAAATCTTGACTCACACAGATATAAAATGTAGTGACTAAAAGCTAGAGAACCTGGGATCAAGAAGTTACAAAAGGTTCATTTATAAGACTTCTGGATGTCTGGCCACTTTTTGTTAATAGCAACTTCCAAACAAAACTCTCATTGACTTCAAATGGAGCAGGAACAGACCCAAAGATAGCAAATGAGCTAGTAATTCAATATGTGGTCTGTAAAACACACTGGGCCACCTTACACTGTGGCATTTGATATTGATCTCAACTTGGAAGCTATACAGCTATACATTTTTACATGACTATCCAACTCCTGCAAAACTGATGCTAACTCAAAATATCCAGAAGTATCAGACAAGTACCAAATAAACCAATTACATACTTGGCTTCTTTTACCTAAACAAACACTGGTTTGTTTGTGGCTAACAAACGTATTACGCTCAAAATTATTTTCTTGTTTGGTACAACACAGGAAGTGCTTTAATAAATCTGCTAATTGTTTTTAATGGGGGGGGAGGGACGTCAGCCTACGCATGTATCGTACATAAGCATGCGAGGAGAGCCTTTACTGAGTGGTCTGCACCAGCACTATCGCCGTGCCTAAACCTAAGCACAGAGTTAAGGAGCTGGCTGAATTTTGATCTAGATTTGTTAAATAAGGCAAATAACAACACAAATGCCTGTAACGCAGAACTAGCCCTGGCACTCCAATTACGTCCTTTGGTCTGCTCATTTGCTGCTTGCCATCATGTGAAGCATGTTTTCTGCTGTACAAGAAGCACGTGAACCACCTCCAGCTGAGATATTCCATCTCTTTTTGGTGGTGTAAACAAATGCGAAGCTATAAGGCACCGGAGAATCCACACCCTTGAGTCTGGACAAGTAAAACTACACATATAGCACACAAATAGATGCATGGAAAAAGAAAAACAGGAGATGGGGCTGTGGCTCAAAGTCGTTAGTGACGTGTGTTTGGGATAACGGTGTTAGTCAGTGGCAACGACACCTTAAGTTGGGCTGATCATCCAAAAACATTCCAGAAAAAGCTTACCGAATTGGGCAAGAGTTTTGTTTATGCCACAGGTTGGTATGTTTTCTTAAAGTTTCTATTTGAGTTTGTACTCAGCTTTTGCTATTTGAATTATAGTAGTTTTCTGGGAAGCAGAAGTGTTATTGGCGTCATTACAGCCTGGAAAAACTACTGTTTAGTAGAGAACAGCTTACAATATTCTCCCATTGCAGTTTACTAGTTAAATACTGTCTTATAGCCATGACACAAGATATTATTCCTATGCTACAGCAAAGTAAAAGACATAGCACATATTAATTGGAGAGCAAATTCATTAATAGTATAAAAGTAACAATCAATGAGAATTGATTAGCATGCTGCTGTTCAGCTGGAAACCCCTTTTGATTTTCCAAGAACATACCAAATAAAAAAAAAAGCAGCACTTTAGAACAGCACGTTAATATTTAATTACTGCACTTTTAAGCAAAATGTTCACCAAATACTGCAAAAAGTGGATTTTCAGTCATAAATTAAGTGCGCAAATTGCCATTATGACTACATTCAAAAGAATAAAGGACAACATTCATTCTCGCTGCAGAGAAAATTAAGTCTCTTAAGTGTTGCTCTTTGCCATGAAGTACTTCCTATCTATGTGGTCTATTTTATTCCCCTTTTGGCAACAACTGCACTCCTTTGAAGGCATCCCGACAAGCCTTCCGAG
Organism: Egretta garzetta; assembly: GCF_000687185.1. Taxonomy (NCBI): domain Eukaryota; kingdom Metazoa; phylum Chordata; class Aves; order Pelecaniformes; family Ardeidae; genus Egretta; species Egretta garzetta. The sequence goes on along the minus strand of NW_009259707.1, from coordinate 4,916,417 downwards.
CTTAAAATTCGCATCCCAGCTTTGTTTCGGTCAGTTTAGCACAGTATCCAAACCAGGGCTCTTGAGAACATCCACAACCTGCCCACGGTGGAGGGGCGAGCGGGCAGGACGGTGGGACGGCAGCATGACACACGGACCCTTCCTGCCATGGGAGGACAGCCCAGGGCCCTTGGCCGCAGCCGCTGCAGCACCCGGGCACCGCTGGCCTTCTCCACAGACTTTGGAAGCCTTCCCCGAGTGAAAGTAGGTTTTTATTTCATACTGCTCATACCGCTTTTCAAAATGACTATTCTGAACCGTTTGCCAAAACAGCTGCTTCACGATAAAACTTCCAGCCCGTAAGCTCAGATACTCCCAGCCAAAGCCGCCCAGCAAAACCTCGTGCCCCCAAAGGACGCCAACACGCAAGAGCAAACACCTGCAAACCCCCTGCTCCCCCAACAAGCTCCGCTTAAAAGGAGGCGTGATCCCCTCGCTAGGCACTGCTCTGGATATTTGTGGGTTCAACCCCTACACAGGGGCGAGACTTTAGCGACGAATGCAGGCCCGCCACTATGCTTTTCATGCGTTATTTGAAGCCCTTCTGTTGAGCCTACCTTCTAAACCACAACAACTATAGAGGAAAACAAATAACAAGATCTATGAAACCACGAGATCGCTTGTAACGCAAACACAGACATTTTTAAGCAGGTAATTTAGCTGGAAAATGGTTGGTGTCTTCTGGGACCTGTACAGGAGCTTCATGGCGACCACAGTCATTTCAAAGTGGCTCCACAATAGTTGAAAAGCATGGTAAAGAGGTTACCAAAAAGGAGCAATCGCCAGACACAGCCCAAAGCCCTAGCTTTCCAGAGTTACATTGTTAGCTTTTCAAATTCAGTATTAACTCCAATAGCAGCTTGCAGAACAGACTAACGAACAGCACGCTTTTGCTGGAAACAGAAAATTCGCCCCAAGTTTGTCTTCATTCAAGGAGAAAGGGAAAAGCAGTCAAACGTGTGAAAGTATTATTTCTCCCCTTCTTGTTCAACAGAAAAAGCACGTAATTTGATCGTAAAACCCTGCGTAAGGACTGAAAACTTAAAATCAGGCCAGAGATAAATGTTACGGTTTGGATATAAACTGAATATTGGTATTTGTAATTGAAACGAGGACATAACCTCAACTTGTGTCACAGGCAGAAACACTGTAATTAAAAACTGTTATGGGGCAGTAACTAATTTTGTATTATTCGTGCTCTTTAAAGTTCCCATAGCAGTATAAAAGTTTTATTAGGCTGGATGTTCTCAATGTATGCATTTATAAGCACCCGTATTGTGCGGCGCAAGCCGTTCTCATCATCCCGAGGTCTTTGGCAAGAAGGGGCTGGCTAATGGCACTTGCTGGTCCGGG
>NW_009259707.1:4877626-4912726 GCF_000687185.1 Egretta garzetta | reverse complement strand
AGGGGTGATAAGCTGCACCTGTGCAAAGCACAGCTCCCACAGGCTCGGGCTACGTACAGCTCTGCCTGCATCCGCGCAGCGGATTAAAGGTCCCTGCATTGCATGAAGCCTGTAAAAACGGGTGACCTCCGGTTAAAAATAAAAGCACCGGTCGTCAGCGCTTGCCACCCAAAGAGAGCAGGACGCCTCGCACTGTCCAGCCTGCGTGAAGCGCTGGCTGTGGTATCTGGCTGGCCGGGGGAGGCGGGCTCTCCTGGTTTGTAGCTGCTGAATCACATTAAGAGAGGTTAACACACATTAAACACTTTCCAGAATATTGGGCTTTTCAGCTAAGCAGTGAGCAGCTGCCAGAGAAGTGCCATGTCATTGCGGACGGGGAGAAGAAATGTGCAAAATCCGTGGTGAAAAGAGGGGGCTGTTCACGTGGCAGCGCCAACGCGAATATCCACAGGGCAATCCCATGCCGGGAGATCCCTGCTCTTGGAGTCCAACCCAACCCAGCATCCAGCTGGCTCCCGGCACCCCGAGGTGCGCGGAGGCCTGGCAGACCCAGAGCAGTGCACGGGCTCAAGGATTTATGCAGGCTTCTGGACCGTTTTTGTGAGGGCATGTTATTCGTTCCCGAGTTAGCTCGATTTAATTTAGGGTCGGTAACCGTGCACAAGCTGCAGCCGCAGCTTTGGCTGCAGCGTAGGCGCGCTCCAAGGGAAAGGTTTAGAAAACCCATAGGTTTGTGAGCAGCTTTCGGCAAGTCGTCTGAAAATCCTGAGCCACTCCAGAGCTGCTTCTGTTCCCTTGCACAGCCAAGGTGGTGCTGCCTCCTACTGCCAGAAGTCCCCCGACCCTCTGGATGTGGTGCATCTTCAGCCTTGAGGGACCCACCGGAGCCGGCTCCTGTCTCCTCGCCTTCCCCAGCTGGATGGAGAAGGACGTGTCCCGGGTCGGGAAGGCTTGCGGCACCCCTCGTCTAACCAGATCAAATGAAGAAGAAAATGAAAAAAAAAAAAAAAACCATGCCAATTCAGATGCCAGGCTTGGTCCCGTATTCATGGGCACGTAAAATCACCTGAAAACAGCCTTTCCTGCCAGCCGGGGCAAAGCTCAGCGCGGCTGAAGGTTGAGCCTGCAAAGCAGGTAACAGCTCCGCAAACACATTACTTAGGTGCGAAGGAGCGCAGGGCAGCGTATTTCCACCGCCCTTATTAAGCCACGGCCTGCGATGCCTCGCTCTTCTTATTTTAAGGGGAGATTTTGCAACCCACGTTGCAGTATGGCCCTGATTCTTTCCCTGAGTCCCAGCTTACGCAGTGATTTGCAGAAGTGCTTAAATCACCCTCGAAATGGTATGTGCGGCAGGGGAGGCTCAGGCTGTCTTTGTGGGCTAAATCACCAGAGGTAGACCCTTTACATCAGCGCTGGAGCTGACCGTAGGTCATTGCTGTAAAGCGCGAGGTGGGCTGCAGTGCTCACAAGTGGCAGCTCGCAAACGCGTGGAAACTGGGAAGTGAAATCCTGTAGGCTAAATTCATCATCCAAGCTGAGATCAATAGAAAAAGTAAACAAACAGCGTGAACAGCAATGCATAATGATAGCAACACAGGCAGCATGTTTTATGTTTTTAATATGTTCTAACACACGACATTTTTTTTTTATTTTTTTTTTTTTTTACATTTCTCGCATGTATATTATTATTGTGGTGTTCTTTTCTTTCCCATCATGGCCATGATTCTCTTCTCATGCGGAGCAGAGAACATCGAGACTAATTGCATTGAAATTAATGTCAATCGAAAACCTTGACTGTTTTGGTTAGCTGCCAAGTTCTGGAAGCTTCCCCTTTTCCCCTCTAGCTTTGATGGCATTTTTGAAACTCCTTGTATGTGAGACCTCACCTACCCGTTACCCTTCCACCCCTGATGTGCCCGGCGGGGAAGGCTTGTGGCTTTGCTGCGCTCCGCTGCTAACTCCATGGTGTAACCCCACGGTCGGTCCCCGTAGCTGGAGCATCCTCTGCGCTCCACAGTCTCACTCACTCCAATCCTTCCCGCTTGCCAGCCATCGGACGGTAACCTCACCTGCTGCTTTCTTACTTAAAAATGTCCCATCAAGCGTTGGTATGATCGTAATGGTAACGTACAGTAAATTAAGGCGGACTGTTTAAAAGGAGTTCAGGCCCGTGCCTGAAGGAACACCTTCCATGCTGCCTGTTGCAACCCACGGCTTCCCCACAGCCACCGGTTCCCCCCTGTCATCCCTTGCTGTGTGACTTGTCAACATATTTTCAGCTCCTGTAGGGAGTGAAGCCTACCTCTTTAGGAAAGCATGGCGTTATGTAAATAAAAATATGCAGTGCGCTATCTAATCCTGCTCGCTGTACATATATTTTTAATGATTCATGTAGACATTACTTGCCCCCTCATCGTGCTCTTTCCTGTGTTAACAACTCTTCATTAAGAATAAGCAAGCAACTGTGCCCAGTCAAGCACACTTTCTAAGAAGAGCTGAAGGCCTAGGAACAATATGTAATTCAAATCCATTACATAAAGAATGCATGTAACAAGAAAGCTGAACATCATCTTAAAAGTTGACATTTCCCACTTCTCAGACTCTCTGTCTTGAGGGTGGCATAGCAACTGCCTGAGGAAGAGTAAAGATAATTTTAAAGCAACATAAAATAAGGGGGAGGTGAGAAATACTACATTCATAGTCAACATCCTCTATGAAAAATATCACCATAGTATCTCTTTGGTATAACCTGCCTTTAAGACATGAACCCAGTGAGAAATGAATTCCCAGCAAATTCATGAGACCTTAGCTGAATGCAAAGAACAGGAAGGGGGGTCTGGAGGTGACCAGTATAGGAAATCCCTTAGCATCAGTACAACGTGGGATTTTCTACGTCTTACCCCTTGTTCAACACAGCAGTGGGGGGTGGGACATGGTCAGACCTTTCTTTTGCCTGTGGATTTCAGCAGGCGTGGGGGCAGCCGCAGAGCTGTGTATGCGGACCATGGTCCCGGAGGTTCTGAGGATGAAGTGGGGGCTGTTTCATCTCATCACTTCTCACTCGTAAATCCACTCCTGCTCTAGTCCAAACAGCCTAATCCATCAGCAATTTCTCTGGAGGGCAGGTTGCTCCATTGCTCAACGGGAGGGCTACCAAGCAGAGTCACCCTTGTTTCGGTGGGCGATGGGTGTGCTTCCAGCACCCACTGCAAGAGCAGTCTTCCCAGGGCAGCTCCAGCAGCTGCTCTGAGCTCTTGGGTAGGCTGGGACAGGACATGCGGGGTTCCTCAGTGAGTGTTTACATAAAGCCCAGACACAAATCTCTGTTCCAAAGAATGAAAAAGCCAAGCAGCGTTATTTAGTCTTGCCTCAGCAGCTCATCGCCGTACTAAATAGCACCTCGTTCAGCTGGGCACTGGCTCCACAGGGGCCAGGGATCCTAACTTAGAGTGGGTGTTGCAGAATCAGTCCCTCGGTGCTCTAAGATGCGTTTTGTTTGTCCAGGGGACTCTAAAGTAGCGTATCGAATACCCTTCATAATAGGCTTGCTATTTAAATTTAAATAGTGTTCCACTTTAATTAGACACTTACAGGTTTAAATGTAAAGCGGTTTTAAATGTAGTTCTTTTCCTAACCTCACAGAGTTTACAGCAAGGCAAACCTGCTGGATTACCTAGCCTAGCCACCTGTATGTAGTGAAACACTGGAAGGGGTTGCCCAGAGAGGTGGTGGAGGCCCCATCCCTGGCAACATTCAGGGCCAGGCTGGACGGGGCTCTGAGCAACCTGATCCAGTTAGCGGTGTCCCTGCTCACTGCAGGGGGGTTGGACTGGGTGACCTCTAGGGGTCCCTTCCAACCCAAAACATTCTATGATTCTATGATTCTATGATATCACAGCCTGCCCAGTTCCACTGTTCTTCCTGGATTCTGCTCAGTAACTTGCAGCTTGAGCAGTTGAACAGCCCATAGTTTAGCGCTCTTAGCGTAATAAAATGTACATTCCTAAATAATTTTACTCCCTGAACAGCTTTGCTTTCCCCCTGTATCTATAGGTCTTCAACCCAATAATGTCTCGTGAAGTAACCACTAAGTTCCAGCGCAATGGCCCTCGTTGCTTCAGCAGAGAGCAAAATGGGCTCTGAATTGGGTTTCCCTATTCATCTAAACTTGCAATCTGCTTTGAAATTCCTTAGGATGAAAGTTACGTTTATGTCTGATCGCTAACGTATGCCTAACCTTAAGTCTGACTCAGCACGCGTAAGTGCTCCTCGATTCCACGCTCTTATATACCCCTTTATTGCATTATTATATGCTATATTCGTTAGGTGGTTCTTCTCCAGTCGCTACGGAAGATGCCAAAAATATTGTGAATGATTTCTCTCCTGCAAATATCATCACAGTCTATTTATACACTGTCGCTTCTGAGATTTGATAAGGCCAGAGCGTAATATGGCATGGATACAGATGCTGTCAAAGTTAAGTTAACACAACATATTTCATCGCCCTCCCACTTAACATGCGTAATACACAAATGGTTGCAAACTATCGCTCTTTTAAAGAAGCAAAATATATGGATTTAATTTTTAATGATTTAGCTTGGTAATTAATCCAAATTATTAGTTAACAATAGCTAAAACAGAGAAGTATAATGAATTCTCAGGATAATGAAAATATTTATTATTTTAATAAGTTGCATGGCTGGAAGTCTAAGTCAAGTCTTACTCTACTGGCCACATACTGCTCTTGATTCACACGTAGGACCCCCACGGAGGTAGGTGGATGGCTGTGTCCCCGAACGAAGAAATATAAATCGCTGCTTCCGAGTATTGATGACAACATCTATCATGTCAGCTGCAGAATTGATCCATCTTAAATTATGAGCCAGGGCTGAAGGAATTATGCCAATTAGAGACACACAGGGTTTTTTTTTCCCTCTCTCGTTTTTCTCTTTCCTATAATTTTTGCCCCACACAAAAGGCTTTGAGACCTATTTATATTATGAAAGTCCTTTTGTCACCTGAGACCCAAAGAAAGATTTAAAAAGAAAATGTAATTGCTGAACAGAAGTGCTACGAGGGCTGTTTCAGGCTCAGGGGAGGGGAAGGTCAAGTTTTTAACCTGGAAACAAAAGGATTGAACCCAGCGCGGTGAGTGGCCTTTCCCTGGGGTCTGGGCCAAACAAAGCCCTTTTGCTGGACGGTGGCTTTCTCAGCGATGGGGAGGGCACGACCCGCGGCGCTGGCGATGAGCGTGGCGGGTACAGGCCATCCTCCAGAACGAGAGCCCGGCGAGGGGTCTGCAGGTCGGGGTCAGGCACGGGGGGCGTGGGGGACAGCGAAGAGGGTGTCCCTGGTGACACCACCCCATCGCCCATGCCTGCCGGTCGCCCCCCGACAGATGTCAGGGGCCATCTCGCAAAGTGGCCAAGGGAAGAGAGGATGGAGCACAGAGCTGGCCACTGCTGCCAGCGGCACACAATGCCCCTTGGACTCGAAAGAGAAATGTATTTAACCTCTCCTTCATCTTTCCTCCAAAGATTTCTGAATTTGTGAGCGATGTCAGATTCGGTTAAGCGATTACTGCATATTTCCTTTTATCTTATGTTCCTGCCTTGTAACAGCTTTAATAAATGCCGTAATTATAATTCTCGGTGACTGCGCCTGTTTTAAGGTTGCATCCTTTCAGAGCATCTCTTGGAGCAGCAGCTCCCTGAAGGAAACCTCCGCGTGACCAAGGTTGCTGCCTGTCTGCCTTCGCCGAGCAGGCAGAGGCAAGCTGGAGACAAAGGCAGTGGTGCACAGCAAAATCCCTGCCTGCCTCCGGCGCAGCGTTGAGGCAGGCAGGGACTGTGCCGTGCATCTTCCCCATCTTCAGCCACTGCCTGCGCCGTACAGGCAAGCCCCGAGCAAAGCCAACGCCGAGACATCTGGGAAAGATTACAATTATATACATATATGTTTTGGGATAATTGCATTTACAAACCGAAACAAGGAGGAGACACAGGTGGTCCTTGCTGAACAACCACAGGGGCTCGTGTGTGCTTCCCAGGGGTCTCTGGTGCTGCTGTGAGCTGGGGTTAGGCACCAGCAGCCAGGACCTGCCGTGGGGCAGGGAGTGGGGACAGGGGTATGGCCAACATCACACTCCCCTGCCGGCCCGTTGGCGCCCGTTGCGGTCCCCAGGTCATCTCTGGCACCTTAAAGGGGCTGTCCCCTACTTGCTGTCCCAGACAGGTCAACCAAACTGGGCACGGAGGTTGCAACCACCACCTGGCTTGAAGACAAGTCCCTGGCAGCTACTCTTCTCCAAACGCAAGAGAAGGTGCTCGACTTGGGAGGCAGGTCCTTTCCCCCCCATGCCTCACCCTGCTCGTTGGCAAGGGTTGTTTAGAGCCAAGGAAATAGTCCAGCGGTATCATTTGGTAGGAAAGTGGGTGTAGATCTGGACTTCCCCAGGGGGGGTTACTCCTAGAAAGGGGCACCTAATGGTGAGGAGCAAGAGATGGCGGTGGTAATGATCTGCCCAGATGACAAGGTGTCTCTTCAGAAGTAGCAAGCACTTTAAAAAAAGGAAAAAAAAAAACCACAGCATTTTAGAGTGGGATCCTTTCATCAGTTGGTAATGCCTCAGGAGGTGGGAAAGGACTTGCCATGGGTTCAAGTCAGCCAGCCCATCACTGCCATGATGAAATGTTTCCTCTGCCTTCCACTAGCAGCTGTGGGTGCTGGTAGGTCCCTGGGCTTGCTGGGTTGCTGTTTGGGTCCAGAGCAGCCCATCCGACGCTCCCTCGCTATGTTGATTCTTGATGAACTGCGTGCCCAGCAAAGCCTCAGTAAATATCTCTCAGCTGAAGCCCTTGTTTCTGGGCTACTGGGAACGTTATCCAGGGGAATGTTTTGTTTCATGAGGGAAAAAGAGGGCCTTTTAGAAAGGCAGTAAGGTGTTTAAAGCAATATTTCTGGACATCTTAGTGGTGGTTTTATGTACAAAAGATTGTGTATCCAACTTAAAGGGCACAGACCTCAGAGAAATTCAAAGGATCTTTTGAAAAGAGGTTAAATATATTTAAAATTTATGAGTGTGCACCCATGCAAATTGGAAAAGGAAATTAAACTATATCTGCAGAAAAGGAAAAATAAATCTACTTACCTATGATGTAATTTAGAAAGTCAACTGTACCTTTGAATGATGTCTGGACGAAAGGATAAGGTAGTGCTGAGGAAGGCTTAATATCGGGGCTTAAGAAGCCACATGGGGCCATAGGGAAAAAGGGCTTGCAATATACTTGTATACTCATTATGAAGAGTTTCCAGTAGAATGAAAACTGCATCTAGCTGTCTTTCGGCTGAGAGAGAAAGATACACACACACAGAGAGCAAGTACAGTTTTTTCAACCTCATCGGTGTTTTCTGTTCAACTAGATCCATGCTCCATGTAACGAATTTGAAAACCTACACACTGATATTTTTTTCCTAAGTCTGCTTAGTGGCTATTTCCTATGTTGTGCAAAATCAACTTCTAGTCAAAATACCTGGGCCGAGAACAAGGGGAAAAAATGATGGGAGAGAGATGTAAAGCCGAAGGAAACCATTTGTGGGGGTACTTCAGGGACATGTAAAGCAACGACCAACTTAAAGAAAGCAACAAGAGTAATTCGCAATATTTTCCTTTACACTAAAGGTGGAAGCTGGCCGTGTTTCAAGCCCAGCGTGGCTCGTGGCATTACAATCCGTGTGCCATGTTAAAAGAAGAGCGGGCAATCTCGGCTCAGTTCCTCGTGAGGAGGTACTCGCCGAGCAGTGCCGAACAATTGGGTCCCTGGATAATAATTTTACTGGAGAGGCCAAGAAGGAAACAGCCGCGGAATTAATATTGCTGCGCTGTGCTGCTCCAATTCTGAGGGCGAGAGAGGACTTTGCTTTATAATGCTGACACTGCAAATCCCTTAATGAGCACTAAATTCACTTAACAAAATTCTAACTCCCTCAGATTTCTGATGTAGCTTAGCGTGTCAGCTTTACCTTAGTTCTCTGTGTTTCTCTGGTCTCTGCCATCAACCTGAGCATCCATAAAGCCAGTATTCCTTTTTATTCACTCTACCTGTTTATTTCTTAGTATATTTACCCTTTTATTAAGAGTTTCCACTTGGTTAAGACTTGTTCAAGTACAAGCTCAACAGGAAGCATTTTCCTTTATACTGTAATAACTCTATATTGTTGCCTAGAGGGTGACAGAAAGTAACGTAAGATTCATAAAAATATAACTGTCTGAGCCAAGTAGATAGAATTATGGTAAGCATTAACCAAAGTGTATTTCTCTGTCCTATAGGGTGAAATCAGAACATCTTAATGTTTTCTTTCTTGGGTCACATAATTCTGCAGAAGAACACCAAGAGAAATGCCAGACTGCTTCTGCTTGATCATTATGTTCTGTACCAGCCTTTCGAACAGGTTTGCAAATAAAATTACTTTATTTCATTATGTGTCATTTTACATTTTGCCCATGCATCACCCCACTGAGACCATTTGGTTTAAGACACTTTTTTTTTAAGCCATAAGCAACTGGGATTTAAAACTCATTTAAACTGTAGTTCAGGATGCTTCTAGTAGCCCCTTTTCAAGTTTAACCATTAAATGAGTACATCCGTTGAAAAAGAAAAATGCGTGTCTCATCCTCATTCATTTTTTACCCAAGTAATTTTAAAAACCCCCAAACCTGCAAAAGGCACACTGCTGGGGAAATTTTAACCCTGTTGGAACTGGCATGGTGGTTTCTGAATGCAACTGGTTTTTGGTTTTTCTTTAATTTGGATGAGGGAAGAGTAGACTTGCTAACTTTGCCTTCTGACCCAAGGTGGGGGGGAAATTACCCGTCCATCTCTCACTCTCCTACAGCGTGGAGGTGGCTTGAGCTCTGTCCTCCAGAGCACTGCACTCCTTGCTCCCAAAAGAGGGGGTCAGCATTTTGGATCTGAAGTCACGTGAAGCCATATGTTCTGTGTCAACAGCTAGACCGGCTCCATTAGCATCAGCAACAAGCTTTTCGGTAATGTCCTACCATGCTGCAGAAGAGCTACCTGCGTAGAGTAGCTGTCTCCAGCGAACAGGAAGTAAAGTTATAGTAGTAGCAGGAGAAATGCCACAGGCAAAGTCATGAGGGTGATACTTGTTAGCAGTTGCAGGTTGAGAAAGAAACCTTGCACCTGAGAGACTGAAAGCATAAAGGATAAGATGGTCTATTATAGTACTTTCATTATTTCATTTAAATATTTATTTGAATTAGCAAGCCTTAAATAAGGCAGAACTAGCTATAGTTGTGTCGGTAGGAGTTGAAAACTCTAGGCCATTTTTGCATCTCTAGACTTGAGGATTCTGATGTTTTCTTTGTTCTGGTTGCCTGGCAATAATTTAATATTTTTATTTCTATATTTACTTTAATTCTTAAAAAAGCCAAGAGGTGGAGATATGTTGACAGTCTGGAAAAGGAAGTTATTATTAATTAAAATTATTTTAAGTCTAAGATTAAAATAGTGCTCCTGCATATAAATTTGCTTCAATGAGCTGGACCCACTGTAATGCTAAATCACCGCATAAATTAGGAAATGTAGCAGACATACTGGCTGGGGACTAGATGGTGCCACCATTTTAGATGGTGCAGGTTCTGTTTTCCCTATATCCTTCCTACGTGCACATGCAGCTTAGATGCCACTAAGTAATTATCCATCTCTGGTACAAATTAATTTTTTTTTCTCTTAAAAGAGACTAGTCCAAAGTCCATGAAAATCAGTGGAAATTTCCCAACCAGCTTGAGTGCAAGTTGGTCTGGGCCCAGAAAGAAACAGAGTATGGAAATTTGGGAGGCAGAGGTTCTCTCGGTTGTTTGCTGGTAGAGCTGGAAAAATCTTGCAAAATATCATATAGCCTGCTCTTCGTTATGTCTAATTGATACATGGATTCACCACCAGCAAGCCTCCGAACAAATCTAGCTTTGTCTGAAAAATCAAGCAAGGAGGGAAAAAAGCTACTATGTAAGACAGCAAGACATTCCTCAAGTTTTGGTGTTTTGATGTCACTTCTCTGTAATCACAGTGAATGTCAGCAATCTTGGTATTCCTAAGTTTTCAAATTAAATTGTAATACTGACCAGTGTCAACCCGGCATATTAAAACCCACATGCTTCCATCTGTTCGGTGATCTGGAGTAGGGAGGACCATGGCAATCTCTGCAATGACAAGCAGGGCCCCTGCGTGGGGTACGACAGCCAAGGAGGGAGGCTTCCACTGTGGTCTTTACGTGTCCCACTGCAGCAGCAGCCCAAAACACACGTTCCCCTCCAGAGCCATAGTGGAGGGCTGTGCTGGGCCCATGCTGTGCTGAGATGGGGGTCAGCAGAGGGACCATTACGGCTAATCCTGGGGCCAGGATGTGCCCCAGATGGTAAACAAAGTTTACCATGACTTACATCAGCTGCACACGATCCCCAAGAGACCACCCAGCACTTCAGAATAAGTGGTCTAGAACTTCTCCATCCTGTCCACTTCTTGTCTATAATAAAAGACTACCTGCACTGAGACGAGGTCACTCTTTCTCTCCCCTCTCCTCCATAAATGAACATTGCGCTCTGATGCTGAGCTTGTCCATAGGAGGGGAAATTGGAAGCAGGGGAGAATATGCAACATGCGGTCTGCCAGACCCTGTAGCGTCAGGCTGCAGAGACCTGAGGCTCACAGGGCTACTGCAGTGTCAGCTTCTTAAGGAGCAAATGGAGAAGAGAAAGCTATCCTTGTTCCTGGTGTGACATCCCCTCTGAGCAACTTCTTCTTCAGAAGCGATCTGTTTTCCTGCATGGTCTGCAAGGCAACCTATAAAATAAGCAGGAAAAAATCCCTAACAAGAAGGCAGAGCAGCAGAAAGCGCTGACAAATGAACTGTAGCAGAGCCGTTGGCAAGGGCTTCGCCTGGCGTTGCAGGATTGCCTTTTTCTCCAGCACCACATGCAGATGCCCAGGCAAGATTAAACAAACAGGCAAAGCCACTACACCCTACCAATGCTGATGCACGAAGGCATTTATCGAGTAGCGCAGGGACTGACTCTTACTTCATACAGGAGCAGACGTGAAGTGTCTGGTGCGTTACACCAGAATATGGCTCTGGAAGGGGCTGCCCAGGGAGGTGGTTGTGTCCCCATCCCTGGAGGTATTTAAAAGCTGGGCAGACGAGGTGCTTAAGGACATGGTTTAGTGGTGGGATGGCAGGGTTAGGTTAACAGTTGGACGTGATGATCTTAAAGATCTTTTCCAACCCAAACAATTTGATTATTCTATTATTCTATGAATATCCCTGCGCAGACAAGAGCTGATTAAGACCTCACAGAAATGCATATAGATGTTACGGATGCATCGGTCAAGTTTTATACGTAACCATTATATTAATTTTCTGGCCGGAGGGGCAGCCTGTTCTGCCCTGGGTCTTTCCACCCCAGCCACCCGTAGAGCAAGCGCAGCGTGCTGGCCCGTGACGGAGAGGCATCAGATGGCAGCGCAAGCCCTCACGTTCGTGAGCGCACAGTCACGATGCAGAGTGGGCACCGCAGACTTTGCTGCTCCCCTCCTGTTCTGTGGAGGAGAGCTGGGACAAGGGACTTGATGGGATCTCCAACAGCCTCTCCGGGACTGGCTGTCACGTTGTAAGCAGGGACGTATATCCCCCAAACTGTTTATTTGCGTGACTGCAGAGGAAGAAGAAGATTTGCCCCAAATGCCTTCTTATTTATGTTCCCTCCTAACTGTTTTATTATGCCTAATTTGTCATCCTTAGAGGATGCCTCTTATCATGTGCAAATTCTTTTTAAATTATTATACTGACACAGAAATAATAGTTGCCTGATTTACATTGTAATCTTCGGTAAGAGGGATATTTGTGTTTTTGAAAGTGTTATGATTTTAGCTGCTTCTCAGTGGGGTTTTTTTTTTGGCTTATGATGTTGTATTGCAATGTACAGAAAGGAAGGGGAGTTCAAGCATTCATTAGAGACACCTCACGATGAGATCCCAAATCCTAGTCCCTGCCTAGGACACCGCAGTCATCAGTACAGACAGCAAAACATTAAAAAGCTCTTAAGTAAATAATGGCTGCGATGATGATATAGGGGGAAAAGGAGTACATTTTCAATTCACCAGGGTTAATAGTGATAGGCTCTATTTTCTAAACAGAGTTTGCTACCCATTCTCTGGAGCACGCATACACTTAATACACAACCGCAAGTTTAAAGCCTGAGATAAGGAGAGAGATAAAACTCACAGCAGGAAGCTCCGTACACTGCAGCACTTACAGACGAGCTCCCACCGTACCGTTTCAACCCCGTGCTTTGGCACTGCCGTGTTTGAGCCAAGAAAGCGAATCAGCCCACCTCCGCTGCGCAAGCCGACCTCAGCCCACTTCACGCCGCAGAGCTCCGGCTCCGAGGAAGTTATCACCTCTCCTGGATCAAACCCAGCTCATGGCTGCTCAGAAAAGCACGCGTCTTTTTTTTTTATTTTATTTTTTTTTTTTTAGCTCTCACAGTCCTTGACACGTAGCAGCTTTTATCTCACAGCAACGCTTAAAATGCATCTTTTCTGGGGGAGGTTGCCTGTGTGAATTTGGAAAGGAAGGCATCGTGCCCTGCCCCAGGCCATGCGCTACCGAGGTCAATATTTCGAGTGAGGACTCGTATTTTTCTTTATGATGTTCAATGTCACTTCTCTGCGCTGGGCCTTTCTGTCACCTCGGTGAAGAACAAAATGACCTGGGAAAGTGAAACTCATTTAGAAACACCTTCTTTTTTCCATGGGATCAACTCTTTTGCCTGGCAGTTAACACGTTGCTCTCCCTACAAATGAAAGGAATGATACTGAAGAGCAAGGGCCAAAATCGAGCCAAAGAGTAATTTAAGATCAAATGAAAGGGCAAATGGTTAAGTTTCAGTAATACTCTTCCCACCGACCCTGCTGTGCTGCTCCTCATGCACGTGAGAACAGTATGGGGTACCAAGGACAGGAATCCCACCTCTATTTCTCCAACAGGAGGTGCATTAAATGCAAATCTGGCAGCAGTTTCATTTTCCTTACAAAAGAAACCCAAGCTCTTTTTATCTTTCGTATAGTTATTTAATGTCCCTCCTTTATGGGCCAGCCTTCAGAATCATGGCACAAATGATTTTACTGGCTAGCTGACTGTCATTCTCTTTAACACAGTCTGTGGTTTGCTAGTTGATGATAGCTTAAGCGGAATTTAATTGGTAACATATTGTCAGTTGAATTAGAGGCCATATGATACAGATTTAAACCTTGGTAATTTTTGCATAAAGAACAATCTGTCAACAAATCACAGCAAGAAAAACAGCCATAAATCAGTTTGTCAGGTTTATTAGTAATTGCAGAAGTTTTGTTGCCTTGTTTGACTAGAGCCTCTCTTTCCCAGCTGCCAGAGAATGCAGGTAAGTTTGTAGGTACCCAGATTTTATGCTTCCCGTGCACAGGGATGTACATGACCATATACAGGGATGCAAGCAATTGCAGAGCACTGGAGATAACGACCTAGGCAGCTCCTCCACCCCTGTCTTCCTAAATAGATCGAACGGCAGCGCCACACGTAGATGCGCTATAGAGTCACATCCACGTGCGTTTAACCATATAAGCTGAGGTTACATTCAGGGGAGGATGTTGCCTCTGTATTTCTCTGTGCCTCTGTATTTCTGCTGGCTGATTTTGCATCATTATGCTTCTCCTGATAGATTCACTTTCTTCTTCTCTGAAGATTCATAATAAAACTTTCCTGGCTCGCAGCTGGGACATTGACACAGTCCTTTTTTTTTGTTTTTTTCTGAAATCGTGCAGTTCTGAAGCCATTTTTCCAGCCCTGACAATATTCATCCCTGTAGAGCGTTCCCCTAGCATGGATTGTATCACAAGTGATCGAGCAGGCGTCATGACACAAAGCGGAGTTAGCTTTGTATTGCGAGGCGGATGAAGCGCAGAGAAGGATGGATTCGTCTATAGGGCCTCGAGGAGAGGGGCTGTCTCCCCCGCCCTGGAGACTGCGGAAACATGGCCAGGGGCCACATCTCCTGGAAAGCCCTTCTCAGGGGTGTCAGAAAGGGGGCCTGTAAATCGCCTAGCACAGTCCCCTTATTTTTGGGTAGACACCTGCTATCGGGTATAAATATGCACCCCGTTCCTTTCCCCCACTGCACACCTACTGACGCCGGTCGTCATCTGCCGCTAGCCTACGTCTACTAAGCAGAAGCTGTCCCCGACCCTACAGGTGCATGGGGGTCTCCCTTTTAGTTTGTGTCTACCAGGATTAATTTTTCCTAATGGTCAAGAATATGCAAAGTAAGAGAAGGCAAGGCGCCGATTGAACAGATATCCAGTGGGCATCATTATGAAAAAGATGGGAAATCACAAAAAAGCGCCCCATGAATATTTCATTTAAAAGGATGCCTTATGTATTGCGATTACCCTTGGGTGACAGCGACTGACAGAGCATGTCTATCACTCACGATAAAAATTGCAGGATGATCTGCACCGCTGTTCATAAGCGTGATATAAGGTACAGTAGTTGTTACAGCAGCATAATGTTCCTATGCAGTAACAAATATACTACGCAGAGACAGGCACATAATTAAAACGAAGCTCGCTGGCTTGCTAGCACCGTTTGCCAAAGAATAAGTTGCATGCAAGTGGATTTGCATACAAATGAGATACTGTCAGAACAATAATGGGACTTTGATAAGACCACATACTCATGTCATTAAGTCACTTCAGTAGCTAAGGAATATTTAGTTAGCATTAAACGAGGATAAAAGTTGATCATTTCCCCTTCCCCCCAAATTAAAACAAAAGCTAACAAGGTACATCCAGTTAAAAACACAAGGGCATTTTTAAATTGAAAAGACAGCACTCTTAATGCCATCTTTTAAAAGTTGCGTGAGGTACTGTGGAATTAAAATTGTAGTTTTAAACAGAGAAACAAAACCTATTTATTGTTAAGAGCTATTTTCACTGAGACTCCATGTCACCTGCCTGCTTGGTAAGCACAGCTGCGGTATGGTGGGTGATTTTAAAAAATAAATAGAACTTTTAAACGAAGGCATTTAAATTCATGCTTATATTTAGTTTTATGCTTAAGTGTAATTAAATCAGTGTAGATTAAGTACCTACTGAAATCTTCTAGTGAATGGAGAGCCTTCAGATCCTCCTAATTTTTTTTGGCTGCACTTGGAGACCTCTTGGAAATGTCTGAACTTTGGACTTGATCCAGCCATGCTGAAATCAATGGGAATTTTTCCATTGACTTCAGTGAAAACAGGTCCCTTGGGAACAGTCGGAACTGAGACATATTGCTCTGCTTAGCTGGTAAAAAAAACCCCAAACCTTTTGGAAGACATCTTACGGCAGTCTCAAGGTCTGGACATCCTATGTGTTTTAGAAGTAAACAGGCTTACAGTAACTTTGATGGGTTTGCCTGTAAACAATCAGAGGAAAAGTTAAATGCTAAAGTAAGAAGTTTTTAAAGGAGAAGTCAAGACTTAAAACAGCCTTTTGAGGGTGGTGGGAGACCTGCTAACCCTGGGCGGCAGGAAACACTCTTGCAAATTCGTTAACTTCTTTTCTAACTTGAAAAATGGCGCAGGAGTCACTCAGAGGAGGGTAAAAATTAATATTAATGATTTCATTTTGACAGGAATGAACTCATTACCATGCACATTTCCAACGTTTTTCAACAGTTAATTTTAGCTGCTGAAAAAGACCTCTCTTGCTAACTGAAAATATGGTAATTTCACATTAAAAACTGTGTATTAAGAAGTCTTTCTTTGCCAAAGTTACAAGCGCTTGACAGGGTTTTATAAACCACACTGAGCACCTCACAAACTTTCAATCACACATTATGAGAGGACTAAAAAATCCAAAATTAAAATCAGTTGCCTGATTCAGTTTTTGTAATGTGTAATTTTTTTTGGTTACTGCTATTATGCCAAAACAACTAAGGCATATGGAAGAAATACATTGGCCCATAAGATTTTCTAGATTTTTTAAGAAAGAAAATACAACATCATGTTATAATAACTGTCACTTCTAGTGATAAAAGGTATACTGGTTTATTTAAAGAGAGAAGAATTAGCAGTTACAAAAAATAAAAAGCAGCTGGTGTAAGACAAATTCACATTAAGATGAATGTGTTCATTAATCTCTGGCACGTTGAGTCTTGGGCACTACTTTTACAGTTTGCTAGCAAAACTTGCATTTGGATGGCTCAGGATGCATTCGGTGGGCTCAGGAGGGGTCCTGAGAAACTCTACGTGATGAAATGTATGTCTCTCCTTTTTTTGTTCGAGATAGACAAACTCATTTGAAGATTTTGAAGATTTTGAAACAGTGCCACTAACAAATTGGCCATTTTAATGTGACAAAATCTGCCAGAGGAGTTTGCAACGCTTTCGAAAAGCACAGCGTGAAGCCTTCCCCAGTTCGCTCTGTTGTGGCAAGGGCAGTTGGAAGGGACGGAGCAAGGCACCAAATGGTGGGGTTCGCTCCTCTCTCCCAGGTCGCTCCCCCTCCCCAGCCCTGCTGCTGATCCTCCTGCTGTTTCAGCTTCCCAAAAGCTGTGCTGTAACTATTTCAAAAGAGGTTGTAGTGAGGTGGGTGTTGGTCTCTTCTCCCAGGTAATAGGTGATAGAACAAGGGAAAACAGCCTCAAGTTGCACCAGGGCAGGTTTAGGTTGGACATTAGGAAAAATTTTTTCACGGCAAAGGTTATCAAGCATTGGACCAGGCTGTCCAGGGAAGTGGTCGTGTCCCCATCCCTGGAGGTATTTAACAGATGGGCAGATGAGGTGCTTAGGGACATGGTTTAGTGGTGGGATGGCAGGGTTAGGTTAATGGTTGGACTTGATGATCTTCAAGGTCTTTTCCAACCTAAATGATTCTATGATTCTATCTGCTTGCAGAGCCTGGGGCAAGCAGTGCAGGAGCCCTCTCGGTGCCGCCTGTGAGCTATGTACTGATAAAACAAGGCAAATAACTCCCTCCCAATGCTGTCAAACCCACAAAATACATAGCCCGCAAAACAAAGGAGATTGCCTTTATTTCCTTTCCATTCTAATCATCTTCAGGGCTATTTGTAACAATAGTAGGCATAACACTGCCAAGCGCAAATGTGATTTCCAAGTTGGAGTTCCTTTCAGAAAATGGATTAGTTCAATTTTCCAGATGTCAGACAGGTGTGCAGTTAAGTATACGCTGGAATTCAGTTTTGGTGATTAACACTCATAATGACTATTTGGCTATGACAATCAGATCCTTATTTTCAAAACCTACCATTTATTGTTCTAGTACATTTACTTCTCTTATAGACACCAGCCAAATCCAAGATCAGCTAGAAGGAAATTAAGAACCAATTTATTATGCTTGCGCTGTTTGTACGACATTCATCATCACTAGAAGAAAGTGACTGTGAAAGGGAGAGTAAAGAGGTTTTATGCCGATACAGAAAGAAATGAAGATGTGTCGTTCAATTCCATGTGGTGCCGTGGGGAAAAAGATGACATAAAATGCCTTTGAAATTTCCCCATATGACTTGCATCCCTTGGCCTTTTGCTCTGCAGAAGTCATTCACTTCTAGAGCAACCTTACCCCCTACTCCTAAAAAGCCTACTACCCCAAAAAACCCCCAGCATCTGCAGTTAAGTGGCTTGTGCTTGGAGTTATACAGGTCAGTATCTTTGAAAGATTGCTCTTGCAAGGAAAAGTAAAAACAGGAAAAAAACGCTTCTGTGTCAGCTTCTCTGACAGGGCAACCCTTGCTCACGCTGGCTTCTCACATTCTGTTTTGAATGGGCTGAAACTGGGCAGAAGAATTACAGGTCAGGACCGGACCAAACGTAGGGAGAGCTGATCATGGCACTAAAAGCTTTGCTTCTGTGTCTGGATTCAATGCGAGGGTTTCTGTTCCAGGTATCTCTGTATACCTTCATAATACTGGATAGAGTTACTACAAAGTCATAACACTTCAAGGAATTCATTAGTCTATATGAGCTAAAAGCAAATAGTCTCGAAAAGCAGTTCTGTGTGGCCTTGATGTAGCAATAGATTTGGTTTCAAAGGAGCTGCCAGCATGCTTGAAGTCATGTCAATGCGATGTCATATGTGGGAGAGCCTAGTGCTGTGGTTTATCTGTTATATTGCTGGTATTGATCCCAAAAGTATTGTTCACTGATTGCTGGTTAATTAGGTGCTGTTAATAAATCAATAAACTACTTTGATCCTGATTTGGTTTCTCCTGCAGCAGACATAATCTATCTTTAGCCGTTGGGGATAGGCAACAAGGTTGTGACCACTCTATGCAGTCAGAGAAAAGAAGTATGCAGTAGTCGCTGATGAGAATTTGCAGTATAATAGAACATCTCTCTATCCTAACAGTGGAGTGAGGGTGTAAAACTTAAATCTTGTAAGTGGATGCAAGAAGGAACCAGGAGATAACAGAGGTCAGTTTGGCTTGGTAAGCATGGCAAGTATTTTTCTAGGCTTATTAAGACTACTGAGATCCTGCTCAGTCTGTCAGCCCCACACAGTTTTAAATCTGCTTCTAGTTCCAGGTGAGTGAGACTTCCTTGGGCACTTTCTTGCATGCTTCCCTCTTTCACAAATACACCCACACAACATCTTGCTGGTTGTCAAGCTTCAACAGGCTTCTCTGAGCTTTCCTAGCACTGCTCTACTTTGTGGATGCCAAAATACCTTAACTTGACCCAGGAGGTTCTTTTAAAATTGCCTTGCTGACATTTTAACAAGGACCTTTGTATAAAGACCAAGTAGAGACTGCTGGATGTGGTTGTTCCACTTTGCAATATTTGTGCCCAGCTATTGCAGTATTATACTTTTTTTTTTCAGTAAACAGAATTAAGGCTTATACCTGGCAAAATACCAGATGGAGTTAAAAGAAAAAAAAAGCAAAATTTCCTTTTCCAATTGAAGGTAGACATTAGAAAAATAACCTCTTCAGCTATTTTTCACTCGTTTTTATTAATTTTGAGGATAGTGTCAGATGAAACATGGACTAGTTCTTTTCTGGGTCAGGCTCTGTGAGAGTGAATTAGTGTAGGTGGAACCAATAATAACTCCAAGGAACACTGTGAAAACAACATCATATAAAGGTCTCTCGGCACCTTTGAAGATGTGTTATGGGTCAGATCTCCTTCATTATCGTTCCTTGTTCGAGCAATACGAGCAGAACTGGGCCTAGAGAGGCCTCTCCTGTCACAGCATAGGCCCATCTTAACCTCAGCTCAAAGTATTGCCTAGTTGCCCTAGCACAGTACCTGAGACCCTTGCTGGCCCAGGTCTCAGTGTCTGGCCCAAATTGGCAGAATTCGCTCAGAGGTACCAGAACAACCCCAAACCTGACAAACACAAGGCTTGTGCGGAAAGGGGATTCCCAGTATTGAACATTGTCTATCACTGGAAAAAGTGGGCAATGGTGTTGAGAATTTAAGAGAGCCTGAAAACTTGCCCACTTTTCCCAGCCATGTTGAGTGGTGCAGCACTACACCACAGCTCTCCTTAGGACCTTTCCTGGTGTGGTACCCTATGAGCACTACAGCTACGGCATCACCAATAAGAATACCATACAAATTCAGCTGTTTTTCCAAACAAAATGCTTTACTGGACTGAGCTTGCCCCCAGTAAAGCATAGGAAGACCTAGCATGTGCAAAGGGAAGGAGAAGGAGGTGAGTAGGAAAGATGGAAAGGGAAAGCAAAGTTATGAAATAAATTTGTTTAGCATTTAGCAAGTGTCACAGCGATGAATATGACCTAGATGGGAGAAGCCCATGAGGCTTTTCACACATTTTAAGGTGTGAAGCCTCTTAAATGATTCGTTGGAACACGTCCCCAAAATTTACTTATCTCTTTAGCAAAGGCAAACAATGTTAAATACTGAGTTTTTTAATGAAGTCAAACAATTACGAGAAAAGTATATTCTTAAGCTTATTGTGCAAGTTGAGCCAATTACAATCCTAAAGCAGAACGGTGAGGCCAGTGTTAATTAGCCAGAGAAGGGAGTCATCAGGTCAAATTTACACCTCAAAGAACTACAGGAGAATTCCATGAACAAAAAAGAAAAATCATGTTACAAGTTTTGCTAAGTTCTGAAACAATCAGGATTTGCCAGTTTGGGTTGGTTTGTTTGTGGGTTGTTTGGTTTTTTTTTTTTAAATAAGCTAAACATTGGGCTAACTTTCTCCCATTGAAATCAACTCTTTCACTGAGTTTCCTAGTCAGTATAATCTTGGCAGTTATAAATTCTTATGGAAGTGAAGTGTTGGCAAATAACTATTCTGTGGGGTATCAGTACACAAAGAGAGACTATGAAAATGTAGCTGTTCCGTGCTACACTTTCCTACCATTTGGTAAATAATTTCCAAAGATATAGGAAATGTTTTAGAGTTTCCAGCTGAAAGTGAAAAACGAAGTCATTTACTTGAGGAAGTTAATACATTTCTTTATTTAAAACTGGTGCACATATATATATACACACACACACATTAGTTGAATGGTAACATGTAGGACAGACTGAAATACATATACACATATGATTCCCCTTCTAAAGTACACAAACAATGGCATGATTCTGGTTTGCAGGCCAATTATTCAAAATCCAGCATGTTTTTTCCAACGCTAGCTATGTTTTGGAATAGTCTTCTATAGGTCCAAATCTGATTTTCAAAGCATTTCTTTATACTCTTTTGCATCAATTATTTTAAAAAATTACAAAAAAAATCACTGAACTATGAGCAAATGAATATACCAGTATCATCCAATAATTGGTGTTGCCGTTCAAGGTTGTTTTGCAACAGCTTTTCCCCCCATTTTTCCATCAGGGAAGCTGGGTTTGTAAGATCACACATTCACTCAAAAACATAGTTCAGACGCTGTGGCTGGCTGACCCAACATCCCACTCACTTAAAAAAAAAAGCGTTTTCACGTTTGGTTCTGTAGCTTGGATCTAGGTCTTTACCACTTTGCTCCCTTCATCCTAGTGGTTTATTCAACCTGACAGAGCTTTGGGTTTATTTTTTCTTTTATTCAGTGCAGCTGAGAAAACCCTCTTACCATGTGTCAATTTTAATATTTGCTTACTCCGCCAATGCACAAATGAGTATATCAAGGTCTGCCTTTGGGGAAGCAGCAAATGCAGTTGTTGATGCCACACCACACAGTGCTTGTAGCAGCGTCTGGGTAGCTGGACACGGGGCTGACAAACTGACCTGCTTCCTCAGATTACCCCTTTTTCTCTCTCTCCTTCATGCCCCTCATAGTCTTCATCCCTCTGGCAAAACTTGCTGCTGCTGCTGCCTCAGTGAGCTGGGACTCGTCCTGGTCTCATAGGAAAGTTTTGGGACTAGTGAATGTTTGCAGTGTTTGGGACACTTTCTGAAATCCTTTTCCACTAGTCTGCAACGTGAACGAAGATTGCACTGGAAAGAAGCCTCGAAAATGAATTTAAAAATAAAACGATTAAGGGGTGCAGTGCATTTGTTTTCTCTACTTGTTATTTCTACTAATTTGACTAGAGTTGAATTGTTGGACTTAATTTTCTCTTAGTTGATGAAGACTGATTTTCAGAAGTGCTGAATGCACCCTTTCCCACATACAAAATGGGGGGAGTTGCGGGACCTCCGGGCCTTGGACCATACTGGCTAGTCCAGCTTAAGCCGAGTTCCCAAAACCCAAAGGAATTTAAACTTTCCAATGAGCGCTCAAAAATTTCCTCAGACATAGGTAGGGACAGCAAGACTTAGCAACCAAGGGGAGGGCACATTAACCAGTGCTTTTTTTTTTCCCCCTCTTGAAACTGTGATGTGAAAAGCTCTGTAGAAATGCAAAGTACTATGGTCACAGCTGTTCTCAGAGCCGGTAGGGTCACCTGCCTTTTTTCTTTGAGGCAAAACACAGCTACGATTTTCTTTTTTTTTGCTGTGGCTTCTACGAAGACCATTGTCATAGACATGAAGATTTTATTATTAAAAAATGTCTTTCTAAATTGGTCATGTAATCAGATGACAGTTTAGTACCTAGTTGTAACTTTACCTGGTCTGTATTACTGATTATTTCCATAAATATTAAAATTAAGGAAATTACTGAAGGTTTTACTTTTAAGGAGAATTTTTAATACTCCACTCCTGACTTTTCTGCTCCATTAACGCGTAAGCTTTCATCAGTCACTTGAGTTATCTGGTAGTTTGTGTAATTCTTGAGAAAGTATTTCTGTAACAGAAACCTAAGTGCAAAATAATTTTAAGAGATTCTTTAGTGGAGAGAGAATTTCGGGGACTTTACTGCTTCATTGTTTGCCTCTTTATCTCATCATATCAAAATTACAAAACTGATCAACGTCACCCTGGAGGACAGGATCTGATGAGTTTTAAGAGCACGGATTTTTAGTAAAAATTGCTTCTGTAATATGGACAAAAATATTTGCAAGAATAAAGACACGTGTAAGTCAAGTATGATGTCTGGCAAGCAACTGCTAGTTCATATAACACTATCGCTGTCTTCAGAGAGACTCGTGATCACACACACGCACACGTACTTGTGTGTCGTGCGTATGCATCTGTCTACGCACCTGTACTTTGGGGGATAGGGGAATACATATAAATACATGTGTACTATCCTTGCTTGTAAGCCTGTCTTTTTTAAGAATTCAGTATGAGGCTATTATAAGATAAAGGATTCATTTTGTCATCAGAAATTCTATGACATGCATAAAATTAGCATTTACAAGATTTTAGGTTGGTTGTAAAATTTTCTGTTGTTGAAACCTGGCTTATGTAGAAGTAATTAATTTTTCTCAATTGGATTTTATAAAAAAGCTTTTTTTGATTGCAACAGTATGAGACATTTGATGTAATTTAACTGTGGATTTCCAAGGGGGGGTTCTGAGATAGAGTTGCCTATTCTCGAGCAAGCAAACTATTATACGGCGTTATGTTTTGTGCTACTGTGTAATGAAATGCTATAATTGATATAGGTCTTTACCACACTGACTATCATACAGTACAATATAAAATAAATTACCAGAAAAGAACAGCATTTTTCTAATCCTATATGCTTATATAAAGCATTTTGGATTGTTGCATTTTAGAGAAGCGACAATTATTCTCTCCATATTCACTTGATTCATGAATAGTGCAATTTTCAAGCATTTGTATTTGGTTAACAGTGCTCAGAGAAAAAGCCACATAACAAATAGTCAAGTGGCTATAAACCAGATCCTTCCATGCTGACAGGCTAATTAATCTGATCAGTCTTGAACACCAGTGTTTGTCATGTGAGCAGTCAGCATTCAGCAGCAGCCAGCTACAGGGGTCACCTATAAACCCTCCCCAGTTGCCTTAGGGCTTCATGCTGCTCTCACCAAAGCCAAAGGCAAAATCTTTACTGATCCCAGTTTTTAGAACATCAAGTAACATTGGCTCAGTAACTCACCCCCCCCCCCCCCCCCCCCCCCAAAAAAAAAAAAAGCTGAAAATGTGCTCCTTGAAAGCTGAATCACTGAGTTCCTAAGGAGAACAACCGCCTGTGATTTTGTCTGGCAAGAGTCTGCCCACCCAAGAATGGTTTGGGAGCTGGAGGAGGAACCTGGCCTCCCCCCGACTTCTTTGGCATGCACAAAATGAGCCATACAGAGCCTTGCAGCCTCCTGTGGCCATACCCAGCTCTGGTATGAGTGCAAATAGGTAGCTGCGAACCGGACTATTATGTGCATAAATGTTAGGGGAGCGTGGTTAAATGGTCACGCTGCAATGTGTTAACAGCTCAGATTTTTCAGAAAACCTGTAAGAAAAGTACATTCAAAACAAAAAAAAAAAAAAAAAAAAAAAGAGAGGAAAGCCTACAGCCCAAAAAGCTGCTCATAAACCAACAAATACCGTAAATACAGATGATCTGGGATTTTTAAGTAATTTTCAAATTTCTCCAATTCATGAGCAATCTTTCTCAAAACTCGTGCTGCAGGTCGCAGCAGCAGGCTGGTAATTTTTTGCTATTTGAAGAAAGCATCATGTACTAAGGCAAAGGAAGCTTCTATTAAATTCCTATCATCCTGAGAACACAGCAAATTTCTAGCAATATGCTACCAGGAATAATATGAAAAACATAAAATCAAGTTATAATTTTTGCATTTATTTAATTATTTTTACAAAATTCTCATTACATTTCATATCACATTATGAACAGCAATCACTGCTATAGAAAAGCAACAACCTAAAATATCAGATATTCTCTGGTGGATCTTTCAGACCCAAACCTGCTTAGCTTTTAAGGTTAGACAAGATCAAGCCTACTTAGACAAGGAAGGCCATCTGTTTTCAAGGATCCAGCTGCTATCCCTTCAAACACAACTCGCTGTGGACTCCTGTAATTTATTAATCCCAGGATAAACCTGTAAGTCTGCAATATCATTATTTGACTTCTTTATACCATTAGCTTGAACATTTTATCAACTGCTGTGCAGGTAACAGTCAAAAAGCTAAGGAGATTTGTCAACTCTCATAATTAATATCTCCCTTCTTTTTAGTTATCAAGACTCCAGCTTAGCACAGACTTAAGCACTTTCTGTGTGGGGGCAGTTCGGGGGAGAAGATTAAAGGCTGGCACGTGTTTATGATCCTTTCAATACCTGGGACCTGTGCTCAAGATGTTGCTTGTGCAAATTTGGTTTTGAAACTGGTCCATACATGCAGACACACAGATGCGTGCGCATGGACACACGCACACGATGCTATTTTGTTATTCCTAAAGTTGTCATTTCTTCTTCAGAAAGGGGAAATATGAAGACTCCACTCAACCCAGGTGAAACTGGTTTGGTTTTTTTTTTAAAACCAAACAAGTCTGGAGTTATCTCAGCCCCCAGAATTTATGTGCTGGATTTAAAAGTGAAAATGGCTTTCTGGATGGACATTAATAAAACTTCCCTTTCGTCTGCAAAATGATCATGTCTGGTCCCAGGTGGAGCACGATAAATCAATGCGAAAGCCACTTTTCTCAGAAAGTTATGTGACTGAAAATAAGGCTTTAGAACATAAGTGCCATGCTAGTTGCAGTTTCAGAGCATTACTAC
Source organism: Egretta garzetta (assembly GCF_000687185.1). Taxonomy (NCBI): domain Eukaryota; kingdom Metazoa; phylum Chordata; class Aves; order Pelecaniformes; family Ardeidae; genus Egretta; species Egretta garzetta. The sequence continues at coordinate 4,887,561 of NW_009259707.1, read as the reverse complement.
CACTTTGGAGTAATCCGCCTGCTAAAAGCATATTTAACAAGATAAAATAAATACACCTTTTTATACATGCATGAGTATATAGTTGGCAAATCCAGAACTCTGAAGTCCTTACAATGTACTACCCTGAGAAGCTCTGAAGGAGTCTCTCATTCAGGTTTCTCACATAATTATGTGTCTCTTAAGACCACCACAAAGAAGATGCGCAGAGGTACTGAACCTTTTTGCCTGAGCGGAGCCACTGCCATGCTCTCTGCCTAGAAAACAGCAGGAGGAAAGGGTGGGTCAGGGGTTTCCATTTTCAGGCTTTTCATTTCACGGTCTTCCCAGATGGCTTTTTGAAGAAATGGAAAGCGAGCATTCAATAGTGCTTTGACTTAGATAACTTCTGTCCAATTCCTTCAGCCTCCCTGGCCCGTACATGGGTGAAGCACTCAATCTCACGTAGCTGCTCTTACTGTCACGCTCTTGGCTGTCCCCTCCCCTCTCTGCTAGCCCATCCTCCTCTCCCACCCTATTTTAACACAGTCAGGGTCTCAAGACATGTTGAGCACCCTCATGCTGAGGAAGCCAAGGTGCTCTCTGTGTCTGCAAATGTGGTGATGTGGCTGGATCCTCAATTAGCAACGGGAGGTACCTCCACCTTTGCAGGGGCTGAACGAAATGCTTTTAGATAATCTAAGCTGTTGCCAGCATGTGCTCGGTTCTCAGAAGTAATGGTTTATCATGCAGTATTGCAAACTGTAATGGTTAAAAATCTCATATTTTTATTAGAATCCATTATGAGCTCTATCTGCTTGCTTGGGAACTTCTTAAATTATATATTCAACTTATCCTTGAAGCAGTAAGTGCTGGAATTCTCTCTCCCGTTCTTTCTCTCTCTCTCTCTCTCTTTGACTGGTGCATGGGATTTTACAAGAGTACATGATTCTGGGAGCTAATGTTTTGGATGAACTGAAAATACTGGAGAACTGACTGTAAAAAAAGCGAAAATCTGTACTGATGGTTAAGAATCCATCCCAACCAATATCAAAATAATTTGATCTGTGGTTAGGTCACGATGCTTGATATCCAGTGCAATGCAAGGCAACATGCAGGAATTGCCCTAGGTTGTGCTGTAAATCCCTGCTAGCAGCAGGGAAGCAGCCTCCACACTTTCATACGTCATTTCCTGACATTAAATGTTCCAAAAGGTTTTCACACAAACTCAGTGAGGCTCCACAGATGTATTTCTGTTGTGAAAGAGCGAGTTACAAACCATACTATATAATCTTTACTGTTCTAATAATTGTGGACGCTTACATTTGTGTGTTTAACTGGTTATCAAAACATAGTAAAAAAGAAAACAACCCCCACAGACATTTAAACTAAAACCTGATTCACTTTGATTAATTTTAAGGGCTCCAGAAACTGGCCATGATTGCAGCGACATGATCACTGCTGTTGCCAAAGTGCCTGGACATGTGGGAAAGCCTGACCTGGAGATGCCTGAACCACCCTTGAACACTAATTAGGTAGTCCCATACGACTATGGCTATGGATATAGAGACGTGAGGTATGGGAAAACACAGAGACAGAGCATCTATCGGTGGGCTGCCAGCTCTTGGGAGGGTTTGGTAACACCCAGACAGGACTGAAGAACATGTCCAACAGGGATAAAATAGCTGTGGTGGAAGGACGCCTGAAGAAGACAACTGCACCACTATACGCTCACTGATTTGGACCAAACATGCTGCTTGCAGAATGACGGTGCAGTAAGGCCTTAACATGCACTAGGAGGAGCGCCCAAACGGGCCATGCCTTTCATTTGGGGGGGGTCACTGTGAAATTCTGCGTCCAGCCGGCAGTTCGGTGTGGAGAGCAGAGAGGCTGCTGTTTCAGCAGCGCTGGCCCGAGCAGAGTGTGGCTGGATATAGTTCAGGACTTTCCTGCAGCAGTAGGACTCAAGTCCAGCAGGAGGTGTCAGCTTCACCTGTTTCCTTCCAAGCTATCACTCTGACCTTCCCTTACAGTTAATGGAATTTTTTAAAAAAAAAAAAAAAAGACCCCCAAAAGGGCAGTGATTCCTCTCATCCAACACAGGCATTTAAGCCAGGGGAATCAGCCTCTTCTTCACCAGCTCTTTCTCCCCATGGTGAAGGAAGCCTGGGACAGACCCCAAAGAACATTTTTGGTCAAGAAGATCTGAGCCTGCTCGCCCTGCAAACAGGCAGTGTCGCGCCCTGGGGGGGCATCATAGTGATGCTCTCTCTCAGGCCACGTACACTGCCTCTGACCCTTTTAATGCAAAACCCCATAGCTTGAAAAAGAACCAGTAAAGCCACGGATTTGAATCAAGTGGCTCAGGGTTGCAATGCCGCGCTCACAGGCCATGAGGTGTTTACTCCCATGGTTACTGATGGTTGCTCAGTGGCTGCATGCGCAACCCCGGCGCTGACATTTCCCGGCTTTGCACTGCTCGGTGGCACCGCCCTCCTGCTCTTTTAGTACCACAGCTTCCCTTTAAAACCATCTGACAAGCAAGCGATTCCAGAGTGGGGAGGGAAGCAAGCCTTTGTAAGAGACAACTTAGAGAGATGACCTCCAGATCCTCAGCACAGAGGATAGTTTTGATGGATTACAAGAGCACCTTGCGGCCCTATGGGGACTACCCCCGCTTTTCCAGGTCCTTTTCCAAAAAACTGCTGGATGGTGCCACTGTTGAGAACACATATTGCAATCTATCAATAGCTCCATCTAAACTTTCCTTCTAAAATGGCTCCAGTGGGTGCAGTCATATAGAGGTGATCTCCAGTGGGTGCAAAAGCAAGATTTTTTCCAGTGCCCAGTGCGCTTTAAAAGTACCTTTATATTTACCAATCTACTGTCCTATATATATAGCCTAGAAGGTATAAGTCAACATAGCTCCACTGGCTTGTCAAAGCACTGTTGATTTATTCCAAATAAGCATCTGACTTGGAAGTCAAAAAAGCAGATGTACAATCAAGCAATCTTGTTCCCAGGTAGGTGATTTCTGCTACCACTTAATAAAAGCGCTAAAACAGCACTAGGAAAGCTTACTTGTTTTATCTTCCACTGATTATTTTGCCTGGTAATTGCAAACATCCTGTGTTAAGTCTGACAAGAATTAACTTACGCTTTGGCAAATACTGGTGCTTCCCTTCATGTTCCCCCCTGATAAAGGTAGCCTGACTTTGATATTGCTTAAAGCAGTCATAGTCTTTGTTCTTCAGAAATGATAAAGCATTTCTAATTCTGAGTTTTATAATACTACAATATGGAGAGACAGATTTTATCTTAATAACATCTATATTATGATAAAGAATCAGCTACATGACAGGGAAGCGAACATTTCAGTTCATCTACAATTCTCCATCACATCAAAAGACACTACATGTGAGAATGATATGCTAAAACTTCCCATTATGCAGTTTGGAAACACATATATTTATTCCAAAGGAATCGGTATTGTTAAGCGTAACCTCAACGGCTGATCTAGATAATGTTTTACAGCCCAAACTGATACTTTAATTACAGTGTAATAAGATACTGATCTTATTTCTGTACATCTTCTAAGATATTTCTGTGAGCAAGATGCCGAATGTAAAGAGCTGTTCCTGATACAATCATTGCAAATAATAACACAAACGCTGTCCCTCCCAGCTATGTTGTGACACCTAAACTGTTGTTAGTATAGCGATGAAACAGGATAAACTCAACAAGAATTCTATTTCCAGAAAAAAGGTAGTAATTTCTCTGAAGGAACAGAGGATCAGGCTGAACCATTCCTCACCCCAAAGAGAGAATTAGTCATTTATTCTATACAGAACAACATAATAACCAAAGTCCTCCGCACCTTCCAGTAATAGAAGATGTGAAAATACACAGAATAAACCATATCCATGTGAGCTTCCATTTAATATGCACATCGATAACTACACACTCATATTTTAAAAAGCCCTCTCTCTCATATACGCGCTTTCATTCATATAGGTGAAATATCTACTCATGCGTACTTATGATGGGCCCGATTCTGCCTACCTTGCTCATATTGAGAGGCATCTTACCCTGCAGTAGTCCTACTGAAATCAAGCAGAGATAATGCTCTTCAATCTGAGTATGGGTGGCAGATTCCACCTATATATAGCGCGTCTATATTTATCTCCATTTTAAGTGGTTAATTTAGCTCTGTATCACTGAATTAAATATAAATTATCTGCTAGCACAAAAGCAGCTTGGGAGCAATTACCGTCCCCTATCTCCCCCCCACCCCGAATACGCTAAATATCAATGTTTAATATGCAAATCCTAGGGGTTTTTTTACACTAACCAAGTCGAATTCTTAACACCAGACAAGAAGAAAATCATAGCTTAACATACACCAGTAGATGTAATAAATAATGAACAGCACTAACAGCTTAACATCATAAGGAAACAGATGGAAAACTTCCCTCCAGAGATCATTGCATCTAGTATTAGAGAATGAGTTTCTGGACGTGCACAGGGTGAACAGTTCAAGTCTGAATTACAATGAGGTTGGTAACACTTTTTTATTATAAATGTAGGAATTTCATGTCTTCCTTTTAGAAAGTACTGCTATTATGGCATTCATCTGTTTCACTGAAGACATGAAAAGCAAGAGGCAAAATCTTAAGCTGCTAAAGCGTGCATAGCACAATCAAATCAAGATCTCGCTCTGGGAGTACCTTGGCTGGGTTTGCAGAATACAGCAGGGCTACAATGCCATCATCTGTCCAGCAAACGAAACAGAAGCCAGCGTGGAAGCCAGCTCTTTACCAGCGGTGTTTACCCACACTACTGAAAAATGCTATGAGGGCAATAGCTATTGTATTTGTAGTCAATGACTATTACATGTTTAGAGAAATATAACAAAGCAACATCCAACCTGTTTCTTTGATGACATTTCCTTTTCCACGTCAAGTGGCGTGGTTGTATGTTCAAAGTGCCTTTCACACTGCAAATACAAGAAATGGAGATTTCTCTGGAAAGTGAAGCACATCTGTTGAGTTTGACTAAACCAGGCTGGCAAAGTGAACCAATTGCCACATTTTGCACACATTTGTTGGCTTCCCTCCCTGCCCCCCCCCCAGTGTGTGGTGTCCAAATATCATTACGCACTGTATCACTGGAAGCAGCCCAGCTAAAGCAAGGTGTCATGCTCAAATCCCTCAGCTACATTCCCCTCAATGGGCATTTGAGCCTGTGGCATGGCTTCTCTGGCTCACTAATAAGAATTTGTGCGCGTGTCTGTACTGCGTGGATTACAATAGATCCAGCCTCTCTCATCCGCCATCAGGAAGGTCTCCAAGTATGGTGCAAATGTCCACCTCTAGATAGACTCTCTTTCAAGCGTCTATTATAGCAGCATCTATTTGCCATGCATGCCACTACACTTCATATAGAGTTTTGTGCAAATAGTAATAAACGAAGCTTCCCAAGAAGAAGGAATTTTTCTCCCTGCTTCCTTCCTCCACCCTCTTCACACCCACCTCACCCAGTTTATGGGCCACAAAAGAAGCACAAAACCTAAATGCTCTGTTCAGGGTCTCAAAAACCCATTTCAGCAGAGTGTGCCCAAGCCAGCCGAGCTCCTGTCTGCTCTGTCAGCTGTGAGATAACATTGCCTCCAGCATCTGGTGGGTGCAGAGACCGCTGCTTTCTATTAGGGCCGAAGATATATAAACATAATTGAAACTGGTATTGATTTTGAAGCCCAAACTGCCAGATGACTAAAACTCTGGGGCAACCGTAGGGTCAGCCAGAACACCTTTGGTAATAGGGTGAGGAGCGGAAGCTGATACTCTCCTGACAAACCCGCTAAGCTTATAAACGTCCAGCACTCATTACGTTATCCACAATGCTGGCCAATAATTTCAGGTTGCTGTTCCAAGACGCAAATTACTTCCAAATGCAGGACTATACAGAAATAAATTGAAGAAGTCCAACATCGGAATGTAAAAGACACCAAAGAGTTATTTCAATAGTAAGACTACTCAATAATTTTATATTGCACAGTTTGATACTGAATCATCTAACTCTCCTCTGCAGCACCTTAATGTAAAGGCACACAGTTACCATCCATTGCAAACCGAGAGCTAGTGATGTACTCATGGAGACTGACTATTAACAAATGAAATAAGAATTGGAACGAGAACTTTCCAAAAGAAAAAAAAAAAAACCAAACCAACCCCAAACATTTTCCGGGATGCTGAGGCAGCTAAAAATCTCTCCCTCGCATACACACCTGAAGAGCATCTGGAGAGAGGCAAGGCTGCAGGGCTGTGGAACAAGTAAGCCCCTTGCAGCCAGAGCTCAGCATTCGCCTCCTGCCCCATCACTGGAAGCAGCACTGGCAGCAATGAGGCGCAGGCACGGGCACAAGGCAGGAGGCTGCCAAGGACAGCAAACCTGCTGTGGTGCCCCCCAGCCCACTGCCTCTGCTGCTCTGCTGCTCCGGGCACCGGGCAAGTGGACATGCTGTGGCTAGGAGGGAGAAGGGGTTGAAACTGGAATTTTGTGACCAGAGTTGAAAACAGGCACCCAACAAAAGAAGTTGCTCAATTTCTCCATCCCCTCTCACTGGCAAAAGCGGGACCTGCAAGCCTTCCTCACTCAGGCTTTCGCCCTTGCTCTCTGTCTTCGTGCCTCCATCTCCTTCTGCTAAAGGAGTGGCCTGGCCAAGCGTGGCTCCACCTGGGGGTAACAGCCCACCTCACTGGCTGAGGAGCTTGGAGCCACATCTGCTGCTCCTCTCTAAGGGAATAAGAGGTTTATACCGCAAGTTTCACCTAAAACTAAAGGCAGTCAGTGAGTTTTGTATTAAACCCCAGCATGATCTTCAGGATCGTGTTTGAGGTCTTGCGTAATGAGATCATCGATTAACATCTTCTTAAGGTCCTGTCTTGCCCTTGCCCTTCACCAGGTTAAACTAGCATCTTTTCTGGACTCATCACCTAAAGCCCTAGAGTGACTCCAGGTCACATCTTCACAGCCTGCCAGGGTTTCTGGTGTTTCAGCTAACATTGGATCGCACAGATTTTTCTTTCCCGTTTTCCCTGGTATAACCAGCTTTGTCTGCCAAGCAAATCCCATGTGGCGCTGCTGCTGACAACTAGGACGGTAACCAAATAAGCTAACACGAGGGAAAAAAAATGGAATATGGTGAGAAGTAGCATGCCAGTTTGATGCTGGAAGCACAGATTCCCCCCTTCCTCACGCTTCCCCTGCATTTGCCTCCATTCGGCACTCTCTCTGCCCCCTCTCATTGCTTTTACGCAGCACTTCCTCGCACCCTTGGTAGCTTTGAAGAAGAATAAAAAAAGAGAGACATTTTCTCAGAGGCTTTTTCTTTCCCCTACTCCTTACAGTTACTTTACTTTTGTTTCTCCTGTGAATTCAGAGGCCAGCTGAATTTTTTAAGTGCAGATTTGGGGACTTTGCAAGAGATCCACAAGCGAGTGATGCTCGGGAACTCGTCCAGAAACCTTCCTTGGCACGAGAAGAAAAATTTCCCCCGGTGCATTTGAGGCTTTTCAAGGAAACCACATATTTTGCGTCTGAGGTTTGCTCATGACCTTTCTCTTTTCCTTAGGCTGTGACACATTACCTGACAGTGGTTGGATTTATCTTTTATTAAGTTAAACCCCTTTAAAAGTGAGGTACTTTTTCTATACAACTTCAGGAAACACTGGAAGATGAGGAACAGGAGCGACCAGAGAGAATGCTAGGGAAAGCTTTGAAGGCTGAAACAAAAAACTGCATCTGCTAGGGGAGGGATCTTTATCCTAAGCAGAGCCTTGTATCACCTGACTTACTGAGAAAGTGTGGTTGAAACCACTAACCAGGAGGATTTATACCCGCCAGCTTTTTCCCCCCCCAGCCTATATTATGGCAGTCGAACACGTGCATGCTGTCAGGCTGTGGCTGCAGGGCCACAGAAACCAGGCAATGGCAGAAGTCAGAGGCCGTGCTCGTGTGAGCAGTTTCTCTGTGCACGAGGACTGGGACTGGTTCCTTCATTATTTTGCAAAAAAAAGATGCCAAGAAATGGGAAAGGTTGAAAAAAGCAAAAGAGAAGCCAGCAGCACTAACACATATTTTTCTTTAAGGAAGACCAAAGTCAAAGAAATTAAGTGAGACGCTAAGACGCTAGACTTCAGTGCAAAGGCAGGGAGTGGAAGAGTTCAGGTTGTGCGGCATCGCCATCTCATTGCTCTTTCAGAGACAGTTTTGGGCATACCTGGGTAGCTGCGGGACTTTAATGTCAGCAGAAGGAACGCTCACCCTTCCTGCTTTTTCCCATTAGAACTCATAAGCTTGTGTTCCCATTGCTTTTATATTTCACTTATTTGAATACTGACAAATTCAGCATGGTTGAAAACAGTTTTGCACTACTTCAGATCCAAGACACAGTAAGTATTTGGACAAGGGTGACCTACTTCATTCGGGGCGATGGGTGTTTATCCAGGAGTGGGATCAATTGAAAGTATTTAGCAGCCATTCCATACTCCTATTAATAAAAATAACTGCCTACAGAGTTCTTAATTTTCAAAGCTCTTTACTATTACTATCATTATTATTAAATATTTATATTACCATATGACCCAGAGGGAATAGACAGGAGCAACTCCCTATAGCTCTAGGCTCTCCACAAGCACATGAGATGTAAATATTAGTTCATATAGGCATTTACCAGTGGTGTTACTTCACAGCTTGCCTTCCCGACCACCCTTGCTCCTTCTGCCCAGCCGATGAACACTGTAAGAAACGCCCAACTGGAGAGGGTTAAGCACTGCAACCCTCCAGCCATGCCATCGGCTGCTGTCGTACCACCCATCTCCTCTCATTCCCTCCAGCACCCCCTCAGCAGCACCCCAAATGTCACCGCTTTCCAATCACGCCTCTGCCATTGCAGTCTGCCGCGCTCCCGCAACACCCCACCCTCCACGTCTTGCTGGGGGCTCTGCAACCATATGGCGCCATTGATTTATTAGTCCAAATTTCCCGAGGGAGCACGGCGTGCCCATCTGATGCCCCTGCATTTGAGCCTCTGAGTCACAGGTAGTGGAGCGACGTGTGAAAAAAAAGAAGTCATCACGTATTCTGTCGGCGAAGCGCTTCCCATGGTGCATGCAGCGTAAGTTGCTCGCGTGCACCACTTATCCCACTATGTCTATAGAATAAATTACGCTCCAGAAATTTGCTCTCAATGGCCTCTTTCAGATAGTAGCAATGAGTAAGATAAAACCTGCCACTTTATGTCAAGTCACACTCGTCGAGTAGAGATTTGGTAATAGTAATACTTATCTTTTATGTAGCACTTTACATTTTCCAGTTGCTGCACAGAGATTAATTAATCAGTTAGGCATATATAAGCCAGGCCTGAAGCACATATTGGAGGACTGACAGATGCCTGCGCTGCTGCGGAAGCACGAGGGCGGCCGTCTGACCCGCACAGGCGCAGGTACATTTAGGAGGAGTGAGACACCAGCACCAGCCCTGCGGTCTGCTCGGATTTAAGCAGGACCAGGGGTGCTCTGCGGCTTTGCTCGTCTCCTCTCCACCCGCTGGAAAAAAAGAAATGTGAGCAAACACCAACCACTCTGCCACACATCCTGCAAACCCTCTCTTGTGATTAGAGCAGTTACTGTCTCGCAGGCTGGGAAACACGAAGCAGAGACGGATGGGTTGCCATCCTGCTTTTCATTAATGCTCCCTGCCTATGGCACTCCATGGAGAGCTCCCTCTGCCATGGCTTAAACGCCCTCCCACCCACACCCTCACAACCCTTGCTGGGCTTGTTCTGACATCGCTCCACGTGGTGGAGAGGAGGGTGATGTGGTGGAGAGGAGGGTAGAGGAAGGCCCCCACCGGACGGCTGCCCGAGCGACCCGACAGCGCTCATCCAACCTGGCTGC
>NW_009259707.1:4875236-4877527 GCF_000687185.1 Egretta garzetta | reverse complement strand
CCCCGGCTGCTGCTCCTGCTGCCAGTGGAGCGCTTCAGACATACTTTCTGAATTAAGCCAAGCCTGGATAATTGGGAGCTGGAACCAGCTCAAACATGAGCCAGCAGACAAGGGATCATGTTGTTTGCTGAATTGCTCGTTGACAGTGAAGAAAAGCGCTTGCGGTGGAGCGCTGCTGCCTTCCAGACAGCGTTGGAAGCTGAAGCGTTGGCCAGCGGAGCAGCTCACAGTTTTGTGAGAGCATCAGGTTTCATCTGAAATTGGGTTTGTGCAGCTCTTCTTGCCCCAGACTATGCCCAAGGCGGCGCAGAGGCAGCCTGGTGACTTGCCTAAGGACCTGCCCAGCGCTACGTCTCAGCTCGTCATAAACTAAAAGAAAACCCCGAAACAACCGACCTGTGCAAGACACCACTGACATTTTTATACTTAGGGACTTTCTTTTTTGACATCCACCTTCCTGATACCTTCAGAAAACGTAGGAAGGCATTAATATGCGCATGGGGGATTAATCCTACCCATACGCCTGTCATATACTTGCTATGTGATGAAAAATCTTACACTGAGCATGTGTGAGATGCTCAGAGGAGCTAAAACTGAAGCATTCACAAAACGGCAACACCGGCCTTGAAAGCGTCAGTTGAATTAAGAGTCAAAAGAATTTTAAAATTAATAAATGCAGGGCTCCTTTTATTTGTTGTCTTCTAGTTTCTGAGTCCGTAAGTCATAATTTCAGGTTATTTATACTCAGCCAAAAGGATTAGCAGTCCAACTGTTATTTGAAGTGAAAGATGAAATTCTCCATAATCAAAAGACTCCAGCAACTGAGATTTTTTTCTAAAGTCTCAATTAGCCAGCGATTCATAAAAAAGCTGGCAACACCGCTATGAGGACATTAAATTTTCCATGTTTTGACTCTGTGCATGTTTATATTTGTATTCACATCAACTTTCTTGCATTTAATTAGAGAGGCACTGCTGTCGCCCACAGGTGCTTTCCCACCTTGTGTTTACTCCACTGAAAGGGATATAGGCTATGGAGCTGCCCCAGGTTCTTAGCAGTGCCCGCTGATACTGCTCATGGAAATTGCTGATCTTGCACTGAAACCAACGTTTGGGCACTTTAAGCCATGCTGTAAGGAGACTTTCTGGTGCCCCAAGTTGTCCTGGTTTCAGCTGGGTTAATTTTCTTCCCAGTAGCTGGTGTAGTGCTGTGTTTTGGATTTAGGATGAGAAGACTGTTGGTAACTCACTGATGTTTCCGTTGTTGCTGAGCAGGGCTTACAGCAGTCAAGGACTTTTTGGCTTCTCATGCTCTGCCAGGTGCACAAGAAGCTGGGAGGGGGCACAGCCAGGACAGCTGACCCCCAACTGGCCAAAGGGCTATTCCAGACCATATACAGTGCCATGCTCAGTATAGAAACGGGGTGGGGGGTGGCCAGGAGCAGCAACTGCTGCTCAGGGATGGGATGGGCATCAGTCTGTGGGTGGTGAGCAATTGCACCATGCCTCACTTGTTTTTTATATTCTTTTATCATCATTATTATTGTTGTTGTTATTTTCTCTTCCTCTGCTGTCCTATTAAACTGTCTTTAGCTCAACCCATAGGTTTTACTTTTTTTTTTTTTTCCAATTCTCTCCCCCATCCCACAGGGCCAGGGAGGGAGGGTAAGCGAGAGGCTGCTTGGTGCTTAGTTGCTGACTGGGCTTAAACCAGGACACGGGTGCTTTGGGGTGTCTTCTCATCTCCAGCTCCTTGGGCTGCCACTGCAGACACCTATCTCCTCCTCCTTGCTGGGGCTGGGGCACACCTGCCATGCAAGTCAGAGATCTGAGTCACGGAGCTGGCAAAGGGCTTGTGACAACAACAGTGGACAAGGGAAAACCAATGGATGTCATCTATCTGGACTTCTGCAAAGCCTTTGACACGGTCCCCCACAACATCCTTCTCTCTAAATTGGAGAGCTATGGATTGGATAGGGGGGCTGTTCGGTGGATAAGGAACTGGCTGGATGGTCGCATCCAGAGGGTGGTGGTCAATGGCTCGATGTCCAGATGGAGACCGGTGCCGAGTGGTGTCCCTCAGGGGTCCATACCAGGACTGGTGCTGTTTAATGTTTTCATCAATGACTTAGACAGCGAGATCGAGTGCACCCTCAGCAAGTTTGCGGATGGCACCAAACTGAGTGGTGCGGTTGACACACCAGAAGGACGGGATGTCATCCAGAGAGACCTGGACAGGCTGGAAAGGTGGGCCTGTGTGAACCTCATGAGGTTCAACAAGGCCAAGTGCAA
>NW_009259707.1:4871960-4875052 GCF_000687185.1 Egretta garzetta | reverse complement strand
AGGACACGCTGAGGGAGTTGGGGTTGTTCAGCCTGGAGAAGAGAAGGCTGCGGGGAGACCTGATTGTGGCCTTTCAGTACCTAAAGGGGGGCTATAGGAAAGATGGGGAAAATCTTTTTAGTAGGGCCAGCTGTGACAGGACAAGGGGTAATGGTTTTAAGCTAAAACAGGGTAGATTCAGACTGGATATAAGGAAGAAATTCTTTACAATGAGGGTGGTAAAACACTGGAACAGGTTGCCCAGAGAGGTGGTGGAGGCCCCATCCCTGCAAACATTCAAGGCCAGGCTGGACAGGGCTCTGAGCAGCCTGATCCAGTTAGCGGTGTCCCTGTCCACTGCAGGGGGGTTGGACTGGGTGACCTCTAAAGGTCCCTTCCAACCCAAAACATTCTATGATTCTACGATTTTGTCTTGGTGTTTCTGAATTCCCCCTTGTCTTTGGAGCGAGGAGATGAGTGCGTCCTGCTGCAACATTAACAAGTAAAAGTTAAGCACCCAAAAGCCTCCAAAATAAAAATACCAGATTGCAGACATAATGCCTCGAGTCTCCCCTTGCTTTTGCTTAACCCTTGCGAGGTGCGGTTTAACGCTGAGAGCCAGAGCCTGCCTGTGACCTGACCCATGGGCAGCTGCCTGCACTTCCCGGGGAGGGAAACGCTGAGAGCCATGTCCCAGCTCAGCCACTGTGGCTCTGAGGAGGGCACCGGGGTTGCTGTGCTGCTCTGTGAAGGTCAGTGGCTCTTGAAACCCCAGGAGGTTATGGACCAGTGCACGTCCCTGGTGCTCAATTTGCATACCCCTGGCTCCTGACATCTTGGAGGAGGCGCAAAGGGCCAGATCTGGGACACTCTGCATTCGCGGGAGCTGGTCTCCAGCATTGCCAGAACTATCAGATAGCCAGTGTTAGTTTTTCACCATATAACTGATTCCTTGTTGCATCTGGGCGTCCAGAGGAGAAGCAATCATTTTTTCCGAGCTTGCTTTAATCGTGACTCTTGTTGTGGATGGAGGATCGAAGCGTGCATGTGGGCCTGTGACGTGACATTTTTCCAGAGCCAGTCCTCTAAATCAAAACCCCTTAGGTTATATTCAGAAAGGACCACATTGCAACTGTTGTTTCATGTAAGAAAAAAAATAAACCACTAAAAACCAGAGGGTCACTTCTAAAAAGATCACCATGTTTCAACTATGTCTAGCAGAAACAAATGTTTCTTCCCTCTTTTTTTTTCCCCCCATGACGAGTGCCCCCCCCAAGACTGTCAGATTTTGTAAAGTCCTTATTATCACATTTCACTACATATCAGGATGAATGAAGAGAGCTGTGCAAACACTGCAGATATCTTTTCTTTATTACAGCTGCAGCCACTCCCCAGAGACGTTATTAATGTCCACAGCTCTCGTAGAGAGGCGGCGTACGCTGGCATCTGATTGCTATTCAGATCAGCAGCCTCCCTCCGTCTGTCTGTGAACCAACACATTAGTAGGTACATAAAGGGCTCTCGCTGTGGGCTGAACAAGTTCCTAGGGCCTCCGTCATGAAAAGATAATGGCGGCGTGATTGCCAAAATTTTGTGGAAATTGTGCTAAGCCAAAGCAAAACAAAACCCAAGGTAGGGGATGCATTTTTCCTGGGCAATTTATTATTTATCACTGCTCTGCAAACCCCTTTGTTCTTGCGTATGGCAGTTACTCTCCGTTTATAGCTCACTTGGGTGTATAATTCAAAAAGAAGATACGTGATGTTCTTTAAGTATGTTAGTCTCGTTCCCTGGACCAGGCCCAAGCTTGACAAGGGGTAGCTACGTGAGAAATGAAGGTTAAAAAAAAAAAACAACCCACAAAGCCTATGGCTGCTGCCGCCTTGGCGTTTCTGCAGGGAGAAACCTGATGCGTGGAGTCAACAGCCAGAAGTATTTCATGGATCAGAGAAGGCTCCTGTCCTGCCAAAAGTGGAGCTGCCCACCAGGGGTTTTGAATTGCACATCGGATCGTGCGCGAGAGCCACAAAAGGCAGCACCTGTGAACAGGACCTGGGTGAGAGCTGTGGGCCTGCCTTGCCTGCGGCCACAGAGCCCCGCGCGCTGGGGGGCGAGCATCCGCCGCTCCAGCCTCGTGCCATCTGCTTGGATCCATGATAAATGCATCTGTGATAAATCAGACCGCATCATATCCTACTTTTTTTGGTGTGAAGCAAGCAGCATGCCCATTAAGTGTCCATTCAGCCTGGAAAGCTAGTGAACACCTATCCTTTTACGATACACTTATATCCTTGGCACAGATATGTATGGAAGAAGAAAGCAAAAAGGTGTTTAGCAATGAAGACCTGAGCAAGGAGATTTGATTAAGGCAGGAAAACTAGTGTTCGCACAAGAGGATCAGGAAGAGACAGCCGCTTGGGGAAACACAAGAAGAACATAAATGCCCTGCTGTCTTGTTCCCAACCACACCACTGGTAGCCACAGGTCCCTCACAAGAGCAAACGTCCAAAATAAGCTACTTCATCTAGATGTTGCAAGACAAAAGCAGTGCATGGCTATGTACGTGTATCCCACGGATACTCAGGAGGTGCTCTTGGAAACAAAAGAAGTACCCCAAATTGCCAGCTAGTGACAGAGCCCACAGGGAGCAACCCAGAAAATTGATTTTTCAGGGAACTCTGTCTGTCTACATGAGACATGCAGAACTGTGATGCATGTGAGTGCACAGCTGTGGTCCTCACTGGATGTGGGAGAAGCCCATATCCATACCTCTGCAAGGATGCATTTCAAAATTAAACCAGGCACTGCCACTGGAGCAGACAGGAGGAATATTCCATCCTCTCTATTGACTGATGCCATGCGTTCACCGTTGAATATTCCTTTATAACAGGCCCTCAGTCTGCACATAGATCAAGAAAGAGAAAACCTGTAGTATCTTCTCTTTTCTAGAGCCCCTGTAAGTGCTAACCATGAATATAAGCCTGGACCCGCTTTGTCTCATTAATCACAGAATCATAGAATCATAGAATCGTTTGGGTTGGAAAAGACCTTGAAGATCATCAAGTCCAACTGTTAACCTAACCCTGCCATCCCACCACTAAACCATGTCCCTA
>NW_009259707.1:4854925-4870945 GCF_000687185.1 Egretta garzetta | reverse complement strand
GGCGGGGGGGGGAGGAATAACCCAGCCACAAAAGGCAGCACCTGTGAACAGGACCTGGGTGAGAGCTGTGGGCCTGCCTTGCCTGCGGCCACAGAGCCCCGCGCGCTGGGGGGCGAGCATCCGCCGCTCCAGCCTCGTGCCATCTGCTTGGATCCATGATAAATGCATCTGTGATAAATCAGACCGCATCATATCCTACTTTTTTTGGTGTGAAGCAAGCAGCATGCCCATTAAGTGTCCATTCAGCCTGGAAAGCTAGTGAACACCTATCCTTTTACGATACACTTATATCCTTGGCACAGATATGTATGGAAGAAGAAAGCAAAAAGGTGTTTAGCAATGAAGACCTGAGCAAGGAGATTTGATTAAGGCAGGAAAACTAGTGTTCGCACAAGAGGATCAGGAAGAGACAGCCGCTTGGGGAAACACAAGAAGAACATAAATGCCCTGCTGTCTTGTTCCCAACCACACCACTGGTAGCCACAGGTCCCTCACAAGAGCAAACGTCCAAAATAAGCTACTTCATCTAGATGTTGCAAGACAAAAGCAGTGCATGGCTATGTACGTGTATCCCACGGATACTCAGGAGGTGCTCTTGGAAACAAAAGAAGTACCCCAAATTGCCAGCTAGTGACAGAGCCCACAGGGAGCAACCCAGAAAATTGATTTTTCAGGGAACTCTGTCTGTCTACATGAGACATGCAGAACTGTGATGCATGTGAGTGCACAGCTGTGGTCCTCACTGGATGTGGGAGAAGCCCATATCCATACCTCTGCAAGGATGCATTTCAAAATTAAACCAGGCACTGCCACTGGAGCAGACAGGAGGAATATTCCATCCTCTCTATTGACTGATGCCATGCGTTCACCGTTGAATATTCCTTTATAACAGGCCCTCAGTCTGCACATAGATCAAGAAAGAGAAAACCTGTAGTATCTTCTCTTTTCTAGAGCCCCTGTAAGTGCTAACCATGAATATAAGCCTGGACCCGCTTTGTCTCATTAATCACAGAATCATAGAATCATAGAATCGTTTAGGTTGGAAAAGACCTTGAAGATCATCAAGTCCAACTGTTAACCTAACCCTGCCATCCCACCACTAAACCATGTCCCTAAGCACCTCATCTACCTGTCTTTTAAATACCTCCAGGGTTGGGGACTCGACCACCTCCCTGGGCAGCCCATTCCAGAGCCTGACAACCGTTCCTCTGAAAAAAAATTTCCTACTGTCTAACCTAAACCTCCCCTGGCACAACTTCAAACCCTTTTCCCTTGTCCTATCGTCCGTTACCAGGTACCAGGGAGAAGAGACCGACCCCCACCTGGCTACAGCCTCCTGTCAGGCAGTTGTAAAGGGCGATCAGGTCTCCCCTCAGCCTCCTCTTCTCCAGGCTGAACAACCCCAGTTCCTTCAGCTGCTCCTCATCAGACTTGTGCTCCAGACCCCTCACCAGCTTTGTGGCTCTCCTCTGGACATATTCCAGCAACGCAACGTCTCTCCTGTAGTGAGGGGCCCATAACTGAACACAGTATTCAAGATGTGGCCTCACCAGCACCAAGTACAGGGGCACGATCACTTCCCTACTCCTGCTGGCCACAACGTACATAGGAGGAAGCCAAGCTCTGGAATTTGTTGGCATAACAGCGTCTTGGCACAGCGTTGTGCGTCCTGCCACCAGGGCTCCAAATAATGTAAAAAAGCTCCCTTGCTTACCGCAGGCACCGCCTTTCCCCTCGCTGCTTCCTTCCATGGTCCGGAAAGCATTGCCAGCTGCAGTGCTGGCGGAGGTTACCTGGTACGCTGTCAAGGCAGCTACTTCATGAAGTCAGCACAGCCTGGGGCTGCCGTCTCCTGCCCCTGGCCTCTGAGTACCATGCAGCCATGGGCTTCCCCCCCTCGCCTGCTTTCCTCCCGAAGGAGGATGGGGAGGCGTACTGCCGCGCAGGTTTCCTTCTAGCCACCCAAATGTTACGCGGCAAGAGGCACCGTTTCCTCCCATTAAGATGAAGCCGAAGGTTGGGATGAGCTGTGGCAATGACCCGGTTCTCCCTATCGCCGCGGGCTGCCAGGGCGGAGATGTAGACAGCAGCTGCTTCAAAGGAGGAAGTCTTGACTCACTTAGAAGATCCAAGACAGATATCTGCTTTTCGGTGAAGGCAGATTTTTTTTCCAAGAATCAAAGTCCTGGCCCATTCTGTACCAGTATTTAAACAGCCTCTTCTCCCCCTCAGTGTATGGAAATACATTCCCCATGGGAATCCTGTGAAGACTTTCAGGAAATCTGAAAAACCTGTTTTGTCTGCCTCATGACAAAGATACACTGCCTCCGGATGCTACCAAAAAGTGGCTAGAAGTATTGGGCAGAGAATATTTTCATTTGCACATTTCCACATCATGAAATCACGTTGCATTTGCTTTTAAAGGCCTTGTGAATCTTCCTCCCTTCTGGCAAGCAGCACAGATGTAGAAAAGTGACCCCATACCTGAGGATGACAGGTTTTGACAGAATTCTTCTTGTAAGCAAAGAACTACACAGGTTTCCAAACAGCAATAAGCAACACACAGATCGAGGTGTTATTTGTTCATAATATAAATTGCAAAAACATCGCTGAACCTCTTGGAGAATGATTTTGCTCAGAGCACAACGGATTCTCATGGAAAAGTTTTATTTGTTAGGCACATTGGTACAATTACTTGACCATGTACTGAGTTGCTCAGAAAATTGATACTTTCCATAATGGTGTCTCATTATTGGTGATTCATTGGAGACGTGCTGCTGTGATAATTAGTGTTTTATGGGCGAATGGGCCACACATTCTTTAAGTAGTCCACTTCCCTAACAATGATTTATTTAAGTGGTTGGTTTCTGATAGTCGTGTAAATAAATACACGCTAACGGAACATAGCGACAGTGCTTCTGTTGACAGGTTTCTGTGTCTTGCCATAAAGCAGCTGAAGAACTAAATCTGCATATACAAATCCATAATGGTTAGGGGCTTTTATGTGTTTTAGCAGGAGCAGTTTCGACTGAATGCACAAAAAGATGCAAATTTCTCGTCTCCTTCAATTTTTACCTCCCAGGCTGGCTTCAAAGCTTACTTTTTAACGTAGATATTTGGAGACGCCGATGATGGATGAATGAGCACCACGATGGCATCTGTTGACGGCCTACTGCTGTTTTGGAGGCTGGCTACCCCCTCCCACTCCATTAACACACTTTGTCTGTGAAGTCTGCTAGATGCTTTGAGCAATGCCCCACCAAAACAATCCCGCATGGTCAATAAAAGCAGGGATTTTAACACCGGCTGTGGTGGGTGATGGGGCGAAGGACGTGCCGCATCCTGCCCTGGCTGCTTCTGCTCCAGTGGCTGAGGTCACCAGCCCCGGGTACTCGTCACCAGTGCTTTGCTGGAAGTTACTGCCCCCCGAATTTACCAGCTGAGCTACCCATGTGAAAATGAGCCAGAAATGGGATGTCTCTGCTAAGTCAGCTTTTGAGGCTGACAGGGGTTAGGGAGCGCGAACAGGAGTGGAGAGCTGGCACGCCCAAGGTCGGCAGAAGCTGGCCATCTTCTTCGGGCAGAATTGCTGCAGGCAGGAAAAAAATAAAACTAAAAAAAAATAATAAAAGAAAAAAGAAATCAGCTGAAGCAGCAGCTTGGCAGGTTTTACTTCCCAGTCCCGGGAGCCCCACCTCAGATTGGTGCAAGCCCTGCCTGCGGGCTCGTGGGACAGGGTGCAGTGAGTGAAGCTGGCACAGCTCTTCCACTCTGTCACCCTCTGATCACCATGAGACAGCCAAAATAAGGCTCACAAGCAGTCCTCATTCAATCAGCTCCAGAAAAAATGCAAATAAGCTCAACAACAACAAAAACCCCAGAATTTTTCTGGTGCCATTATGGTGCCTATAAACACAACTTCAGCTTCACTCTCACAGTTTATATTGCTTCTGGAAACTCCTGAGACATGTATAATCTTATTAAGCAGAATCCTAGCCCCCGCATAAGTAATTAGCAAAACTCCTACCATTTCTATGAGCAGAATTTTGCGCACCGTGAGCAGTTTTTGTTTAAATCCAGAATTCAAGTGTGAATATATAAAATTAAGATAGATTATTATAGCTGTAATAAAAATATATACAAGTGCATTCATATGCTTAGAAAAAGGAAATAAAGAAAGGATATTTGCTAATAGAATACATAACAGTTTACAGCTGCTAGTATAGTTGCAGGGAATTAGACCAGATGTTGAAAATCTGTCATCTTTTATTTTGAAAGATACTCTTTCAGTGTCTATAATCTGGTGTGTCAATTAAAATATGTTCAAGAGTAAATTTCTTCCCCAGCTTTATAAACTTACTGTGACAGGGTGGCTGAGTCATGCTTGTCTGAATCGCTTCAGATTTTCTACGTTCCTTCAGCTAGACTTCATTCCCTGCAGACATGAAGAGGACCGGTTCCTTGGTTGGGCCAGCCGGGGGGGGGGGCACGATGCGGCTTTCAAAGGCTGGCAGGCACAGCGGGGTGTCCTTCCCCTCAGTTTGTCACAAACCCGTGCTCTCCCCAGGGACAGAAAGCTGTTTCTTCCCGAGGTGAGGCTAGTAGCAGGCTCTTTTCATTGCTGTCTTTTAAAGCATAAGGTGCTTGGTGAACGTGCCCTCTGACCAGAGGGAGGAACAGGGAGCACGGCAAGAGACTGCCTATTTTAAGATAGGTCAGATGTCAAGGCCCCGCACCTCAGCTCGCCACAAGGTATCTGCTTTAACCTCCTTTAGCAGGGGCGTTGGACTAGATGATCTCCGGAGGTCCCTTCCAACCCCTGCCATTCTGTGATTCTGTGATTGATCCTGTGTAACTATTTTGAGGGTTTCAAACTGCAGGACTCCACATGGCCCATGACTCACTGGTTTCTCCCCCCCAGAGTTAATTCTTTGAACACTCAATACTTCAACCGGCACTTTCTTGTAAAAAAACCCACCTTGTTGTAATCACGCTGTTTGAGTAACGTACAGATAAATCTTGCAGAAATTTGGAGAGAGGCACTGACCTGGACACGGATTACAGTCGTGCAGACCTCAAGATGGAAGCACTCGTGCGCCGACGTGCCTGAGAGGCAGGCGGCACGGCAAGGTCCCTACTTCTAGCCGATCCCTCGGCCCCAGCCACCTCCCAGGTGCCAAGTACAACTTTATGCCTTTCAGTAGCGGTTTCCATTATTATTCTCATCACTTGGCATGGGGAGCAAGCGGCATGTAAGAGCTCAGCCTGGAAGAAGGGTCACCGCCCTGACCACCGGTTTCAGCAAAACCGTGGATATCTTTAAACCCATGCATGGGTGCTGGCAGCTGCTGGGTCTCTCCGGCAGAGCTGGGTGCCCTCCTCGCAGAGTCACCTACAACCGGGTGCCCTCCTTGCAGGGTCACCTACAACCTCTCTGTCCCGCTTTGGGGTGTGCTGCATGCGGGTTGCTCCCCAGAGGTGCCTCGTCTCAGCTCTTCTTCAGCCTGACAGCCTCTCCTGACGGCCCCTGCCACGGTACGGGAGTGCTGGTGGTGCGTCTGACCTACACCATCGCTGCTGAAACATCGGTCCAGGCCTAGCTGTCTCCTCCACGAGAGGCATAAAGGGCAGATTAGCTGCCTCTCCTAAGGTTAAACCTCACACATTTTCCTCCAGACTTGGCTAACGCCTTGTGTCTTTTTGCCTCTGCCTTTTCCCATGGTCTCTTCTGAGTTGTCTCCAGCTGGGTTTCACCTTTCTTCAAGTGCAGTACCCCAAACCCGACATAGCCTTCCAGCTGGGACCCTGCCAGTGCTGAACAGAGCTAAAACATTACTTCACGTGTTCCTACGTACATGTAGGAATAGGAGGTTTTTCTTTTTCATTACAACATGACACAGTAGACTCACATTCAGCCTCTAATCTGCTACAGTTTCTAGATTTTTTTGATTTACAGATTTATTTATTTGCAGAGCTGGTCCCTCTCTGGCATTTGCCATTTGGACACTTCCCTGTTAAATTGCATATTTTTTCTTTTTCATTTTTGGGGGGGGGCATATCTCAAATATATCAAGCCATTTGAAGCCTGGCCCCAGCACCGCAGAGGGGGCTCACCCCTTGCTGCTGTCTGCAAATGCAACAGGCTCATTCTCGGCCCCATCGTCGGCACCGTTGGCTTGGCTGCCAAAGACACGGAGTGATCAGCGGGGCCACAGCAGCCTCCCGGCAGGCCCTTCTTGATCAAAACTTCCATTTCGATAATGAGCTTATCACCAGTACTCTCTGAGAAAGGCTTTCCAGCCCATTTTGTGCCCACCATGCAGTAGATCTGTCTAGACCACACACTTGCCGCGCTTGCCTGTGAGCGCTCTGCGGGAGACGCCGTGACCAGACATGCATTTGCTTCTGTCAGCGGGATCTGTCACCCTGTCACATAAGGAAACAAGACCACTTTGACAAATCCAAGTTGGCAGCTACTCCTTCTTCCCTGCTCCCTTCCAGGTGTCTGATTATTTGCTTCGGTATGTTTTTGCCGGAGCCGGTGTTGCGCTGATGGGTGTACGCTTCCCCAGGGGCTCCTGCCCCCCGCCCTCAGCGATAGGCACCCCATCTCTCCTTTCACAGCCCTTCAGAAGACGTGGCAAGAGCCTGGCATTTGCCAATTCTCACAGAAAATCCCCAATGGCTCTGAAATTTCAGGACCCCCTCAGCTCTTTGAGCATCTTAAGATTTAGATCGTGAGGTCTAGACAAATTTGAAAGGACCATATTTATTTAGAAAGTATGCACTAACCTGGTGCTTTGAACTTGGTTGGAGGGCTTGTTTGTTTTCAGTGTTATATTAGTTACATAAATCTCTTTTTTATGTTCCTGCATGAAAACTTTGCTGTCGACTAAGACTGTATACAAAGACTGAGTCACTTCCTTTGAGGCATACTATGGTAACACATAGGATGAGTGTCTGAGATCTCCATTTTGTTGTGAAGAGCTAAAATAAAGAAATCTTCCAAGAGCAGCTGGCAGAAAATATTTGTAATGAGAGCTGCCAACTACTAGAGGAAAGTGGCTTATTTATACAGGGGCACCACTGAGACAGACTGAAGAGACAGACTGCGTTGGATTTAGAAAATGAAAATCACCCGAGTGGACAAGGCTGTAAAAACTATAAAATATAAAAAATGAATCTTGTAACCCAGCAGCACCTGCATCTGGCAATCTCATTCATGCCTTCTGCAGGAGATAAACCTTCTTGCTCTATCAAATAAACCCCATAATTACATTGCTTAAGTAGGATATTAAGTGGCATCATATTAAGCCATTACATGACCCTTGTCATCATCAGCCCTGCCAGGCAGTGAGGAGAGCTGTTGCTCCCCGCTGATTTCTCTGGGTATCTATTTAAACATACTGTGGTAATTAGAAACATCTAAATAAAGCCCTGCCCAGGATTACAAGGGCTGAGTGGAAGAAACCTTTCTTTCTGATGGCTACAATGCCCGTACCTGCTGTCGTTGCATGCGCCCACGCATCCTTGCCAATGTCTCTCATTTGATATGATCCAAAGCTCTATGGGGTAAGACAGCAAAGAGGTTCAAAGGCGGCATCCTTCTCCTCCTCCAATTGATAGAGCCTCTGCCACTGGCGAAGAAGATCTTTCTACAGGGCTTGAAAGGCAAATCTGCTAATTCCCCCCGCTTTACTCCTTTATGCCTTTCTCTGAAGGGAAACCTGCAGGTTTCAGATGCCAGCTTCATTCTAGGCGTCCTTCCTAATTACCTGAACCACCATCATTAAATGTGGCACACATATTGATCACTATCATGAATGTTGCCTTTCTAATATTCAGCGACTGCGAATCAAACTGTGTCACAGATGTGGATTTCAATGACAAGGTACATCTGAGTGCACCCCACAGATTCCCCTTCCTTATAGTAACTATAGCTGAATCAGAAAAAAAAAAAAACAACTCAGGTTCCTGTCCTTTAGGTATTATCTAAGATAATACGATAAGCTCAGGAGCACTACTGGGCAGCTAGTCCTGGGAAAAATTTCAGCTTTGGGTGGGAGAAACCCCTTGCTGACCATCAAAGGTGTTTGGGAACACGCTTCCAGACTGGATTGCCTCCCAGATTTAGGAAACAGATGGCCTAGAAAGGCTTACGTTCATTTTTCAAAGCACCAGTTTTAGCATTTGTCTTTCACTTAATTGTGTTCCAGCAAACCATTTCTTCACTTTCCACAGGAAAACCATCACAAAAGGATTTCCAGCTCTGTGCTGTCCTGCCATGCTTGCTCCTCTCTCGCCCACAAAATTTACCCGTCCAAGGCCTGGGCTCCAATGCTGTTGTGCTTTCCAGCAACCATAAAAATTGCTCACGAGCAAGTTCACAAACAAGCTGTGCTTCATGTCACTGTCGAGTAATTATAGTGGTGGACACAGTTGGTAATAATGCTTTTTTCACAGGAAAAAGTCACAGATATCAATGAACTTTGTCAAAAGGGAGGTTTAAAGATTTTAAGATACATGAGGAGAAATAGATGTTGTCCACTTCAATAGGAAAAGCAGCCTCATATTTTATAGCCAAGGGCCAAAGCATAACAGGTTGAGAAATGCCAGTAATACAGATGATTTTGCCTGAATTATTTGAGACAGTCATGTGAAAAGGGCTTTTCTGAGAGATATTTTGGTCTTAATAGATTGCCAGTTAGCAACCTATTCCCTTGTTCCCCTCTTTCCTGACTGGGTTGTATTCTAGGTTGGGAGGATGCAGTTCTAGCCATGAGGTGGTCCAAACCATATGAAGTACTAGAAAATTTGGCTGCTATTTTACCTCGCAAGCAAGAAGTCACACACCACTAAAACTTCTCTGTGCCTGGCCGCGTAATTTATCCACATAATTGCCTAAATAGGTGTGCAGTTGAACACTCCCAGCCAGCCTGGGGGGGGGAGATGTGGATGTTGGGTTAACTGGTAATCCTCTGGCCTTTTTAGACCAGAACAGCTATTCCAAAACAAACATGCTGCAATAGCTGCTCTGGAATAGCTCACCGGGTGGCTTTGCTTTCCTGAAAAAGATTATTTCTCTGGAATAATCACGGCCCTCTGGAAATACAGTGGCTTTTCTTCAAATAGCATGCCCTAGTGGGAACGACTCCCAAGCAGCTACTGGGAGAGGATGTATTCTGCAGCAGTTATTATAGCCAATTTGCTCAGGTAGAGAAGGTCCGTAGAGGTGTTGACTAGAAATGCTCTTGGACCAACTTACCTGGAGGTTAAGGAGCAATTTTCTTTGGTATGGAGTGGAAGATTTTACCTAAGCACTTTCCGTAGGCACACAATTGATGCTGAAAAAAACCCCCGAGCACATTCTATTTTTGTCTCTCGTCGTCCGCGCCTCAATCACGGTATAGAATTACTCTGGTCCAGCGATTGCCTGTGCGGCGAAGGGCCCATATTCATTCCACCTCCAGGGTTTCCATTAACACAGCGGTTACACTGTCATTTGGGCAGAAAGCCCGAGTCAAAGCACTGCTTCATTTGATCTGCATCTGTCCTAAAGTAATATCCCTCTGCTCTTTCCATCCTGCTTCCTTCCAAGGCAGCGGACTGCTGGTTTTGTGAGGAATGACTGCCGCTGTTTGACAGCAGAATACTTTGAAGCGATCACGCTAAGCAGGCAGCACCGCTGCTACGAATTACCGTCTACAGCACATTACGGTGACCTCCTTACCTTCCTTTTCCATTTCATACGAGGACCTAGAAAGGAAAGGCACCCTTGTGTGTATGGTAATCATTCAAATATGCTGCTTTTCAGCGATTCTTTCAAGGTAACAGAAAGCAATTTTGTCGAAAGAGGAGAATGCTCAAATAACCCGGACCCCACTCTCCCCTTGTGTTTGGCAGGGTGGAGTTTACAGGCAGCCCCTATATTTCTGAGTGATTGAAAAAACTGGCATTGAGGAGGTCCCAGTTCAAAACCGGCCCTTTTTTACCACCACATTTTGCTGTCAGGATATCAGGTTACTATTTTGTACAACCTCTCCCTAAGGAAATTTATGGATCTGATATTCTAATGGTGCTTTTACTTCTAGCAGCAATTTGACACATTTTCCCCAGTCCATGTGTCTTTTAAGTTAAGAAAAGGCCCCAACTAGGACAAGGAACCTGTAACATAGTGAGGTTGCCGTCCTCTGCCAACCTAAGAAAGACAAAATTTCAATGCTTATTTACATTTTTTGCTGTACTACCCTGAGAAACCATGAACAGAACCGTGAGCATGTCCTTGTAAATCCTTCTAATTAAAATGTCTTGATTTCCGAAGGTCATTCTTTGGCGAGGAAAATGTAGGATCGTCTCAGCATCTTTAAAATCTAGGATTCCTATGACGAATTTAGGAATGAAAAACTGTTATCTCGGTAGATTCATTTTGTAAGACAGATGAGGGAGATATTACGTGGGGAATATTTATTCTGAACGACCTTAGGTTTTCTCTAGAGGAGAAATTATGCCCAACTCTGAAGTCCTAAAACGAGGTCTGCTTATCTATTGCTAATGGTAACAGTGACCTCTTGTGGAAATTTCTAAAATCTTTTCTAACTCAGGTTATTTTAACCTGGCTGGTTTAGATCTGCTTTTGGCATTTCTAATACATTTGTTACTGTTCAGAAAAGAAAAACCGATTTAAGGCAGCCCCTTTTCCCTAGGCCCCTAATTTCAGTGTACCAGATCTTTAAATTAAAAAGGAAAAGACTACATATACGTTGTTATTGTAGAAGAGAGTTGTCATTTTAAAACAGAAATGGATGGGCCTTAGGTTTACTAATTAAGCAGCTTACGGTATCTAGAAGTCACAAACAGATTTTGGTATTTCCAATTAAAGCTGTTACATCTGTTTGAGCAAAAGCAGCTTGTTTGTGCTTCCTTGATTAAAAGTGCCACGAACCATGAAGTTGGTTTCTAATGAGTCAGTAATAGCTGCACCTGGGCTAACAAATTTGTCTTTTCACTTCAAAGCCTTTGCAGACCAGTCATTACTTCAGACACAAAAGGTACCTGTGGACTGGTGTCATGGGATGTTTTGTACCATACCTCTTGTTTTGGCTTCCAGCTGGATGCCGTGCCATTTTAGACTTGGGTTTAGCCGCCTTCTTCTCATAGACAGACGTCTGGTCTGCAGTTAGGAAAGAGCCTGAGGTTTGTACCAGAGCAGCTGAGTCTCAGCTACACTCTGCTAAAGGCGCTGGTAGCTTTTGCAGAAAGACAGAATGAATGAACACAGGCCACCAACATCTAATTGTCACCGGAAGATTTGCCAGACCTCTCTTGTCAAAACCTGTGTACCTTGCAAAAGGTATGCCAGAAGCTAGGAAAAGATTTTTTTTTTTAACCTCATAAATAAAATTAATAGAAGAAAAAGGAGCTAGTGGCTAAGAGTGGTGAAGAGCGAGTCTAGGTAAGGTCGTAATTTCCAATAAGGACATTGATGTTCACCAGAGGTTAAATGTGATATGGATAAGGAGCCTTAAACACAGAAAAAAAAGGTCATAGATTGTTATTCACTTAACTCCAGACATATCAAATTACCTTACTCCTGATGGACTGAATGCACACTATTTTTTTAATAGTGGATGGTTGGTTTTTTTAATGTATCTATCCAGTTAGGAATGTTACCTTCTGAGAACATAGTAATGCCAATTTAAGAAGAGAGAATGCTATTTAGGTACCTACAAGCCTATCAAGCTGACCTTAACAGTGTGTCAGACTTTAGAGCAGTCCTGAAGTGAAAGGGTAACTACACACCTGGAGTTAAATGAAAAATGGGATAAAATCAGCAGAGACTAACCAGACTGCTGCATCTCCTTGGTCTAAGAAATGAATTAGTCGCATTTGGTTTTGACACCGTTCAACATGGGATCCTAGCAATAAAGCTCAGGGAGATGGTGATGAATAGACAAATCATAAGGCTTATGGGATGCACTAATGGCAAGTTGAAAGGGAATGATGTGGCTGGAAATGGGAAAAAAATACCTAGTATTTTATCTCAAGGATCAGTCTTGGGAGAATTCCTTCCTGTTCAATGACTCCTGAGGTTTACATAAGCATGGGAGTGCTTTACAAAGCTGAAAGGCATCGGTACAGAGGAGGACAAGGAAACCCACACGACTGAACAGAATGGAAATGGAACTCAATCATGCAAAATATATTTGGGAACTAGCATGGAAAAGTTGTCCAGAAGATAGGAACTGAAACCTGGAAATTACGACAGAAGGGAAAGAAAGAGTGGGCTTATCACGGTCCACCAACAGCACTGAGATCCATTACAGAGAATATTCAGTCTTGAGGGAGATGTGTCCTGTACAGGTGGGGAAATACTGGAATATAATACCACGTGCATTTCTAGGTACATATACTAAAGACACAGGAACTCAAAAGAGGATCAGATGCAGAGATGGGCTACTTTGACCATCATGGAGGAGGAGGAAGCTGTCCTGCTCCTGCCAGCAAAAGGAGGGATAAAGAAGGTTATGGTTACTCTGCGCAATTACAGTTGGGCTGGAGGACATGGAAGGGAAAATCTTCAAAGCATACACCAACCACCAAGCCTAGAAGCTTTTTGCAGCCTTTGCTTTGGCCAGAAGGTGTCTGGAGTAGATCATAGTCCCATGATAATGCGAGTAGCCTGAAGGACCACAAACAGAATGCCATGAAACGAAAGAAAGAACAAATATCCCTTCCATGTACATCATGGGGTAGGCATAAGCAACAATTTACATTTATGTAAAAAAGCAATCTGTTTCATGAACAGCAAATAAAAAGGAGCACACGCTTGGCTGAAATGAGCAGTCATTTGAAATGTGAACCAGTGTTTGTTAATGGAGTTTTGGCACGTGCCAGCAATTTCAGCTATTAGCACTGGCTAAATGATGCCAACGCTGTACAATAATCCCACAACCAGAGAGCTTATAGCAGAGGATAGGAGACACAGCAAGTTTTGCAAAATGGCACTGTAGTTGCTTTCTTTATCCAGGGGCTACTTATTAACACAAATAACATCTCACACACCCCCTCACACACACACCCCCCACCATCACCTCCCCAAAAATGTAATCCTTTAAAAAGAGAAGAAAAAAAAATGCAATAGTTCAGCTTCCTGATGTTGACTGTCCTTGGTAGCTTTTTGTGTGACCCTGCGAAATTTAATTGACTGGTAATGGATTTTTCCTTTCCTTCACAATTACTTTACAGTGAAAATAGCACATATATAAAAAGATATATTCAGTAAAGCAAATAACTGATAAACAGCCTAACCACAACATACTCCTGTTTGGTTTTGTACACATTGTACTTGAGCATTGTGAAACTGGGACACACAGTACTTAAAGCATTATACTACACCAGGAGACCATATTCCATTACTGTTTCACATGGAGAAGGAAAGGAAAAAACAACACTGTCCATTTTGCTTGTTTTTCTTTTTCTGTAATTAATTCTTAACATTCATCACTTAACGCAATTTCAAAATTTCCACAGGTCTCAAAACCTCTCTC
Source organism: Egretta garzetta (assembly GCF_000687185.1). Lineage (NCBI taxonomy): Eukaryota > Metazoa > Chordata > Aves > Pelecaniformes > Ardeidae > Egretta > Egretta garzetta. The sequence goes on along the minus strand of NW_009259707.1, from coordinate 4,857,398 downwards.
TCAAGTTTCAGCAACAGCAGCGTGGCAGCGGCAAAGCCAGGGGATCAGCATTTCACCTGGGCAGTGTCACTGTCCCCACAGCTTTTGATTGAGCCCTCTTGTCATTAATCTAAGCCACTGCCCCTCAGCTGGTTAAATAGCTTTCTTTAAAGTGATGCATGGTCGTCTACAGTAATACAATTGTCCTCCTAGACAATGTCTGAGATGTGAAGTTCTCCTTGAGAAAAGAGGCTGAGACTCAGCGTCCCCGTGATTCCTGGGCTAAATTGCTCCACCAGCGTGGGGCCAGCATCGGGGCGCTGCACCCCCCAGCGACACTCGTTTGCCAGAGCAGTATCGCCGTGTCCTGCTGCTTGGCAAAAGGGTAAAGGAAAAACTGTCCTAGCCTGGGCGAGGGGGCAGGAGGGATGCAATGGCAGGATCGCCAGGCTCCTGCCTGGGAACTGGCAACGATAAAAGCAGTGCTGAGTCACTCACAAGTCCAGAGGCCAAATACTGCTCTGGTCACACTGACACCCCCCCCAAAGACAACGTGTTTGCCGAGAGAAAACAGCAGTACAACGTGTAATTGCTGCTGTCACGTCTGGAACGCCTGCTGATGCTCAGGGAGTCAGTCCAGGCTTATAAGAGGTTGCTGTGGGAGCAAAAGAGGGAAAAAACCCAGCAGAATTAGGGCAGAGGAAGGTAAGAAGGGTCTGTCCAACTAAGAGACAAGAAGGGAAGGCTTGCTCATAGGTACTGAGGCCAAAAAAAAGTGATGCTGCCAGCAGTTACAAGGTCTGTGCTGCTCTTTGTTGCTCTCCTGTTTAGCTTTAAAATTGCAGTGCAATCTTTGCTAACAAGAAAGAGAGCAGGCGCAGGCAACGCAGGGTCAGAGAGGAGCTCTGAGGACCTTGCCGAGTGCCCTGAGTGCCACACAAAAACACCAAAAGCCCGGACTCGCTGCCGGACCGCCTGCACAACTGCGCTGGGTTGGAGCGACGGCCAGGCCCTTGCTGTGTACTGCAGGGATTAGTCATGCTCTGAGGGAACAAGATGACACGGCAGATTTACTGCTAAAACAAGTAGTTCCCAGGGCTCTCAGAAGCATCCCAGCCTAGTTTTCTCAATATTTGTTTCTTCTGCTTGATCAATAGTATCTAAAAATGCAGATTTTTTCCTTAGCAGGAACTGGAACTGGAAGTAAGGGCATCTCTCTCCTCTGCTTGGTCACCAATTTTCACCAAAGGTACAAGGACCGAGACTTCTGCGTTGGTGGGAAATCTTGCTGAAATCACTGAGCGGCTTAAAATTTTGTGGTGGAAAGGATTGTTCCTCCCTCCAGCCGCGAGACCTTACAGAGTCCCACTGTAGCTGTCATTGCTGGCAGCGACACTGGGAGCCCTCTAGAAAGATGGGAGGGATTATTTCATGTTTTACACGCTCTGGGTATATTTTAACCACAATAATAAGTAGCGATTGCAACATAACACAGTCTCTGGCAGCGGCTGGTTGCGGTTGAGTCCTGGCGGTCGGCAGCACGGGGCAGGATAATGTATTTACCTCCCAGTAGCTGTAGGGAGAGGAAGCTGGCTTCAGCCATCTGGCACTGGGTGCTTACTGGTGTGGCTGAAAGCAGAGGCACAGCTTTGCACCCAGGCATGGTTTCCTATCTAAAAATCTAGCAAGAGAAATGAAGCATTAAAAAGAGCCTCAGTGTCTCTTTCCAGAAGCAGTCGGGGACTGAGTTTCTCTGTTGGCTGCTGAGCAGGATGCGTGGATGCCGGCAGGTTTGCAGGGCTGTTCCCAGGCTGCTTCTGGGAACTTACAGGGGACTCCTGGCTCCGAGGAGAAAAAAGCTGAGTTTTCCCAAAGTGCAAATATTGTACTAAAACTCCCAGAGGGACACAGAACATACGGACAATAACTGTCTGCACAAATGTGCCACAGAAAAATACTTGCATCTGTACAGCCCTCGAAGGCTTGAAGTTATGGGCAGGAGCAGAGTCGGTGGGAACGCAGGGCGGTGTGGAGGATTTGCTGTAGGGGTCTTTCCTTTGGTGCCTGGCAGGGTTAAAGGGTAGAGCCAGGGTGAGGCCCCTGGGCTGGCTGGGTGAGCACAGGCGGCAGGCAGGCTCTGGGCCCGTGCGAGAGCCAAGAGCTAAGTGGAGGTGAGAGAAGATGGGGTGACAAGTCAGCCTGGCGACCCCCTTAGGTGATATGCAACAAGGGGAGCTGGGTAACCAGCAGTAACCAAAATAAAAGTTTACTGTGCTGGCCATAATGACAGCTCCACACAGCTCAGCTCCACACAGCTCAGCTACCCACAGCTCGGCTACCCACAGCTCCACAACCTCCTGTGTCGTGCAGGAGGGGCTGGAGTGAGTGGAGGAATGCACCGAGTCAGGCTGGGGATGGCAGTGAGGTGGCTCGGCAAAACCACCCAAGTTATGGCTTCTTTTCAGACTCCCCCTGCTCCCTTCCTTACCCTCCA
>NW_009259707.1:4854247-4854868 GCF_000687185.1 Egretta garzetta | reverse complement strand
AGGGAAACTTGGCAAAGGACTGCTAGATTTAGAAGATTTCAGAAGGAAAACATTTTGATGAATCACAGAATCTTAGTGAGGGGCCCAAAACTGAACACAGTGTTCGACGTGCAGCCTCACTAGTGTGGAATATGGGGGGATGATCACTTGCTACTCCTGCTGGCCACACTATTCCTGATACAAGCCAGGATGCTGTTGGGCCACCTGGGCACACTGCTGGCTCATACTCAACTGGCTGTTGATCAACACCCCCAGGTCCTTTTCTGCCAGGCAGCTTTCCAGGCACTCTGCCCCAAGCCTGTAGCATTGCATGGGGTTGTTGTGACCCAAGTGCAAGACCTGGCATTTGGCCTTGTTAAACCCCATACAGCTGGCCTCGGCCCATCAATCCAGCCTGTCCAGGTCCCTTTGCAGAGCCCTCCTCCCCTTGAGCAGATCAACACTACCACCCAGTTTGGTGTCATCTGCAAATTTACTGAGGGTGCACTCAATCGCCTCGTCCAGATCACTGATAAAGATGCTAAACAGAACCAGCCCCAACACTGAGCCCTGGGAAACACCGCTTGTAACCAGCTGCCAGCTGGATTTAAACCCATTCACCACCCCACTTTGGGCCCGGCC
>NW_009259707.1:4850706-4853816 GCF_000687185.1 Egretta garzetta | reverse complement strand
TGAAAAAAAGACAAAACAAAACCAGCCCCAACACTGAGCCCTGGGAAACACGGCTTGTAACCAGCTGCCAGCTGGATTTAACCCCATTCACCACCACACTTTGGGCCTGGCCATCCAGCCATTTTTTTACCCAGCAAAGAGTATGCACATCCAAGCCACAAGCAGCCAGTTTCTCTGTGAGAATGCTGCTAAAGTCCAGGTAGAGAACATCCGCAGCCTTTCTCTCATCCACCAAGTGGGTCACTTGGTCATAGAAGGAGATCAGGTTAGTCAAACTATTGAAGAATACTTTGACTAGACCTTGTTCCACTGAGCTTTCCTTCTCATCCGCAAAGGCATGGCTGTACCAGAGGAAGAATCAGGGGAGCATCCCCAGCTGCAAGCCGCACACTCCCTCTGGCACGGTGTGGTCACCCAGGTCTCTCCTGCCAGCCCTCCCACCCAGCTTTGACCGCATCCAGCTTGCAGCAGAATCAGCACTACTTGTAACAGGCAAACCACGTCGGCAAGTCTCCAGCATTAATTCTTTTTCCCTTGCCTTGTGAATAGGTCTCTCTCACTGGCACACTTTGGAGAGGCTGGGAGAGAAGGGAAGAAAAGTGCCAGTCTGCAACTGGTGGCAGAAACATGGGATCCAGAGGAAGGGCAGAAGAAGCCACCAGCAGGCAAGATGGGCCCACCTCTGGGCCAGAAGAGCTGCGGGGTGCGCAGAGTGAGACCCAGGAGCTGACATATCTGATGCTGCCAACTACTTGGTAACAGCCAAGTATTCCTAAAGTGCCTCCCTGATAACACCAGCACAGTCTGCTGTCAGCTGACGCTCCACAAGCTCCGAGGTGACCTCTCGGCTGCCACCTTCCAACGGCAAATTGAAGGGGGTTGAGATGCATGGTTTTAGTCTGATTAGCATCTGTATTTTGTGGCCACTTCCCTCACAGATAGCAGAAATATCTTCTACTCTGTTCAGGTGCTGCAGGCAGATTTCTCTCCACCATCTGTTCCACGTTGCTAGCTGTTTGACTTTCTAAAGCTGTGGGCAGAGGAAATGGCAAAATTGCCTGTTGAACAGAAAAAAAAATGGCTAAAAATATGCTTCTATCACATCATGAAAACTCCGCTGCCAGCAGAAGCATCTCTGACTTCTTTTGTCAAACACCATCGATCCAGCCACCTTTGGAGTTGCCTGGCTGCTTGGCTCACTTGGTCCTCCATGAACCCACCACAGACCTTGTGCATGGAAATGCCTCTTCTCTCTTGATCATGCTGAGTCGTTCAGGGTTACATGGGTGAAGGCTGATTATGAGGAATTACAGGAGGGATCTAAGAGAGGGAGTGACTGAGCCTGGCCCCTTTGGTCTCATAAAGCTCTATGCCAGTACTAGCAGCGCAACAAAAGTGGGAAAAAAAAAATCAGATTGTGAGCTTGGAGGAAAATCCCTTCCCTTGTTCAGCTCCTGGTGCCTCCTGTTGGTGCCTCTTAGTTCCTGTGTCAGAAGAGAGAAATGGTGGGCTGTTAAGGGCACCTGCCCATTGACTCCTTCCAAAAATGTACCTTCACTAGCCCATCCTCCACCACTTGAGCCCTAAATAGATGAAGCCTTTACAGTTTACCTTTAATCTTCAAATACAAAGTCTTGGGAGCACAAAGGGAAGCTGGTAAGATCCTAGTCCAAAATGAAAAGTAGTCCTTCACACACTTTCCAGCCAGCCTGTGGACATCCTTATCAAACAAGCCTGTGGATGCTGAAAGTTCCCATGGGTTCAAAAATCTGCCATAAAAAATACAGAATAGAGATCTACGAAGGGCTCTGAAACACGCAGACATCGCATCTGGCTCAGGAAGTCTGTTTGGTGCTGGAGACTGGGAGATGGAGCACTAGTACTGCCCTGCTCTCCCCTGGGTTTTTTGGCTACTGCTGGCAACAGGGCTCTGGGCCAGACAGGCCTTTATTCCAGTCCAGGCTGGTGGCCTTCTGCTCCTTTTTGGTGCGGTGTACTCCAGGCTCTTTGGTCATCATCAGCCCTGTCTGCACAAGCCTGGGCTTATATCCTGTCCTCATTCAATGGGAAACATGACGAACACACAGTATCCCTTAGGATACTTTTCTGTGATTCCGTCCAAAATTTATCACCGCTTCTCCAGTCCTCCGCTTCTCCCCCTTCCCGCACACTTAGCAGACCAAGACCTTACACTTCATTTAGGGAGATCAAGCCAAGAGCACTGTAAAGCCTCGTGTACGTGCTCGTCTAGGAGACGCCTGCTGTGACTCCCTATGCTGGTCACTAGCATCGTGTCGGAAGCCAGCCAGAGCCAAACCGCTTCCCTCACAGCCCTGCTGTGCTCACCCCCTCCCGCACCCAGAGTCCCTCGTTGTGAAACTTCTCATTACCTAAGAAAAACCATCAAGGCTGTGTCTATGCAAGCAAATTAAGAAGGGCTGAGGAAAGCTTCTGGCTCATGCCACATAACGTTCCCGCCCCCACCCGCCCCCTCAGATTGGCAGCCACAGCTCAGGAGTTAGCACAACATGGGGACTGTTCCCAATAGGTAGCTTGTGTGAAGCTGCCCATTTTGGGTGGGAAAGAGGGTTTGACACTATGGACACACAGAGCTGCGCTGTGCCAGGCAGCGCCTGCGCCAGAGAGCAATCTCATGCACAGTTTATGAATAGAGGCAGAGCCAAAACCATCCCCGCTTTCCCAGATGAACGGAGGCGAAGCGGCGAAGGATCCTCAGCTCATCCTCCCCGAGCCCTGCACGTCCCTTCCCCTCTCAGTGTGTTTTTATTTGCAGTGGCTGTTCCTTCGTTTCTGCCCGAGTAGGCGCACGTCGGACGTGAGCCGCGCGCTCCTGTTCCAGGACTGGCTCCCGTCCCGTACGTGCTTGCAAGCAAACCCAGCCCGACGCAGGGACAGATGACTCAAGCGAGAACTCGGAAATATTTAACTCCTCCACGCCAAGTGATTTCGCAGCACTAAGCGCAGAAGCAGCAGCGCTGAGCGAAAGGCAGACTGCAGCCAACAGCTGGATCTCTAAAGAGGACTGGATATCTCTGCTAAAAAAAAAAAAAAAAAAAAGAGAAATAAAAAAAGGCACGAAAAGGTTGCCT
>NW_009259707.1:4826605-4850207 GCF_000687185.1 Egretta garzetta | reverse complement strand
AAAAAAAAAAAAAAAAAAAAAGAAATAAAAAGAGGTACGCACAGGCTGTCTTACAACTGGAAGGACATCAACTCTCACCAATGTCTTGGCACACATCCTCCAAGAGGAATTACCTGCTACTACCCGTAACGATAAAATCGAGAAGCCCCTGCGCTGTAGAATTAGCGCATAACAACAATATTTGAAAAGGTCCAGCCAAAGCTGACACTTAGGCAGAGTTGATTGCTGCAAAGTAAACAAGAAAATTGCTTGCTTGAAAGCACCATCTGGTAAGGAGGCACCTCTGCAAAACGAGGAGCCTGCGATCCAGACGCGCAGCTTCTGAATGCAATTCCATAACCAGCTACACAGCAAATAAAACACTCAAATGTGCGAAGAGTGGGAGGCACATTTTTTTACAATTTCTTCATTTAGGAAAGTGTGATCGAGCCAGGCTTCTCTAGCAAAAGAAAACATACCAGAAATAATAGAAATTCAGAGACTGGACAAAACAAAACAAAAACCAAAAAAAGAGGAGAAATAAAAAGATCTCTGTGCACAATTAATTTGAGGAATTTGTTGATACACCATGCCACTGAGGTCACAATATTGCAGGATTAAAGAAGGAACGGATTGGGTTTTATGAATGCCGTGACTATACCGCATGACTTGCTAAAGGTCAGAGCCTCCCTCAAATTCTATATACCACAAGTTTGGAAGAGGAAGGGAAAAGCTTTCCAGGACATATAGAAGCCCCAAATCGAGGGATTTGGGAGACATATCTTGCCAGATTCTTTCATTTTTCCCATTCAAGCATTTCTTGTACTTTTCAAGTGACTAGTTCAGTATTGAGAAAGGACATTAGGCCACCTGGAACATCGTCCACTTCTTATGGAGGATTTACTCTGCTGCTGGGATCAAATGTGCTTAATCCTGAGCTTCGCAGTTAAACCTAGTGTTGGGAGAGAGGGGGCAGGGAGCTAATTCATATCAACAGTGAGTAAAAGAGAATAAAAACTTACTCTAAAGTAACTTCATCTTTTCCAAACAGTTTTTCCACACATACATACACGTAAGCTTTGGGGATGGAGCATCTAAAGCAAACCAGGCTGGATACTTCAGGATTAGCCATTCCTCTGGAATTACTCTGGTCCCACCACAAAGCACAGTGCTTGAAGTTTGGGTGCTCCCTCACGTGCCCTCCTGCACTCCACTTCCAGCAGAGACCAAGGAGTGGGAGGAGGCTGGGATGGACACATATGTGGCACATGCACTCAGTGACTTCTGATTTTGGCTAAGTGACTTTTGTTTTCTTTGAATACCTCTATTTGAACCTCAGTCACCATTGGCAATTAAGCTTTGGGTCTACATCTTTGGTGTCCTACTTCCACACAGGACCCCACAGTTTTACTTAAATAGAAGTTGATCTCTGAGTGCTCCACATGAAGAAGCATGTGTTGATGTGCCTGTAGAGAACAGCATCATTTCCAGATGCTCCAGCACAGTGTTTGCTGAAAGCATAGGCAGGGCTCCAAGTGTCCAAAATGGAGTCACCCTTTAGCAAAGCTCCTGATGCAGCTTGGGCTCTGGTGGCACGTACTTGAGTTGCAGAAACCAACTTTACCTTGACAATCCTTCAGCTAAGATTTCAAAGTTTAGTGTGCTGTTAGCTACTTACCAACAATGTGTTGCAGCAAGGAATCTCTCAGCCTCGAGGAGTAACCTTGAGAGGTGTCCCTGTTCAAGGTGTACAGCCCGCTGCCGTGCAGGAGAGCTCAAAGGGCTCTTGGGCTGCTCACTATCGATGGGGGTAAGAAGATTGGCTTATAGTCATATTTACATACCGACTGCAGATACTAAGTTTCTTCCAACTTTGGCTTCAGTCTGACATTGACCAGCACTGTGGTTAGGTGGGCACATTGCCATAAATTAGCCCTTGGCTGTTGTGCTGTTACCTGTCTCCCCTGAATCCCCTTTGACTTGGATGCATCCTTCATGACCAGACGCATCTATCACAACCACCATGGGTGGCGATCGCTTGCACAGGGCTATGGGAAAAGGTCGTGTGTGGTGGAGGTGGGTGAAGGACACCGCCACACCTGAACACTGCAAAACATTCACAGAGAGGGAATGGGGAAATCACATTGGTGCTGGGCAAGGGCCCTTGCTAGGTGGACTTCCATTCAGGCAATGGATGATCTTGCTTCCTTCTGTCCAAGCCAAATAATTTCAGAAAAAGGAAAATGAAGGTGGCATGGAGCGCTTAGGCATTTTCTGATACCACAACTACTTAGCCACAGCAAGTCCATCTGCTAGAAAGCATCTTCTGTTAGCCAACAAGGGCAACCAGCAAGCAGTGAGGTGTCTCAGCCACCAGCAGAAAACATGAGATATTTGCTCCAGGACACGGCTGAGCCTAGGCTCAAAGTTGGATATCTTTCCTCTAATGATGAAGGACATCACATTGTATATTCCTCCCTCCTTCCACTTTAAAAGCATCTTCCTTTCCCTGTCAGATCTGCTCTGACAGGACATGATGGGTCCTGCCACCTGAACCTGCTCTCCGACTGCAGCTTCAGCCAAAACACTGGTAACAAGCCACCAGCCAGCAAAACTTCCCAGGATGTTTGGTTGATTTCTTACCTTTTATCTCTTTTCTCCCTTGAAAAGAAAACCAGCAGATCTGCAAGGGAAGAACAAGGGTTTGCGACGAGAAGGGGCTGGGAATGACAGGGAAGACCACAGCCACGATGAGTGGTGGGTCTCCCATGGCCTCCATCAGCTGAACCGAGGGTGGGAGGATTTCATGCTGTGGTGAACACGAATGCGATGGTGGATTGAAGGGGCTGTGCAGAGGTGTATCCCTTTGGCTGTTGTTATGGTTAAAGAAAATTATGCATTGACACTGGGAGTATAACTTGAAAAGTTTCAGCTCTGCCTCTGGAATACCTTGGGTAGAGGAAAGGGGAACAGAGCTGTTTCTCTAACCTGGTCTATGGTGAGGTTAACTGGCCTGGCCCCCAGAACCAGCTTTTGGTCCAGCTTCTTTGTTCAAAATCCAGGTCTCCAGGGGGCTCCAATGTGGCTGTTGCACAAAAAGAGCAGCAGATGTTTATGAGAATAAAATGTAAGCAACATTTAAAAGTGAAGAAATTTCTCCCATGGAGTCCCAAATTTAGCAGACAAGGCCGAACCCCACATATGGCAGAGAAGAGCTATAAAAGTTGACAGCAAGTGATACTCATCTCCATTTAGAAACAACTTGTTCCTACCATGTAATGTAAATGTGATTAGAAACATGCCTGTCTTCTAGCTGCAAGTGTAATATACACATTTGTTAAAGGAACTAAGGAAAGTGTTGGCACAGATTCACATTCCCCCCCTCCACAGATACACAGTCCCAGATTTTTTGTTCCAGATTACTCATTTTTCTTGTTCTATGGCTCAATAGCCAACAGCTTCCAGCAAGTGCTCGGCCTTCCAAATGTATGGAAACACAGAATCATTAAAGTTGGAAAAGACCTCTAAGATCATCAAGTCCAACCATCAACCCAACATCACCATGCCTACTAAACCATGTCCCAAAGTGCCACATCTACACGTTTTCTGAACACCTCCAGGGATGGGGACTCCACCACCTCTCTGGGCAGCCTTTCCAATGCTTGACCACTCTTTCGGTACAGAAATTTTTCCTAATATCCAATCGTCCCTGGCACAACTTGAGGCCATTTCCCCTCATCCTATCGCTTGTTGCCTGGGAGAAGAGACCAACACCCACCTTGCTACAGCCTCCTGTCAGGTAAGTACCACTGTAATGCAACTGCTGCTGCTCATAATTAAGCAACACTGTTTCGGGCTCCCTGCTTGATGAAGCAAAAAGTAATGCAAAGAGGACAACAGACCACTAAGGTTTCTGTGCTCTAGGAATGGCATCACTCTGAGGCTCAGGGAAAAGGGCTCAGCATCAGCTAGCAAAGGATATGCAGGGTGAGAAAAAAACTTCCTATTAATATTTACCAACTTCATAGTTATTTTGCTTCTGTTGGTCTCAAAGTCTTGAGGCACACTAGGACTGTCGTACAGAGGAAAAGTCAATCAGTCATCTTTGCCACCTCCTTCCTTTGGTGAAAGGAGTGACGTTTAAGGAACTAATGTCTAATGTATCAAAACAGCTCAAGCATCGTTTATACATGTACTCCAACACACGCTTGCAACTTCTTTTAAAAGAAGAGCAGTCCTGTAACTGATGTTTGTTTGCTCAAGCATTCAGTGAATACAGGCACAAATGCAGCATAAATGAGGCCAAAGTCAATCCAACACCAAAAGAAAAAAAAAATATTTACAGAAAATGCCTTCAGAGTGGTTTTGCTCAACTGACAGTGACATCATCTCCCCCATCCCACCTCTGCTGAGGGCTCCTTTCCTTCCTCCCACTTTGGAGACCCCCTGCTCCCCTTAAAATCCACCCCTCCCATTCACGTGCAGCACCTCAGGCTGCTCCAAATTCCCAGCAAACCCCACAGTGCTGCGTCCTCTGCAGCCTCCCCTGCTTCTGCACCAGGGCTAAAATTTCTGCCATGCAGCTTCGCGTGCAACTGCAACACCTGACCACTGCTTCTGGGATGCCATTTGCTTCTTAAAACCTCACGGGGCCCATTCTCATCCCTTGGGCTCCTGTCGAGGAAATCAAACTATCATCCATCCCCCTTCTGACAGCGGCACATCAGCGGCTTGTTTCTGTTCAGACCGTATTTACCATGGCTCTAGCTCTTAGCCCTCAGAGAGTAATAAAGCTTTCCCATAAACTCACGCTCTTATAAATTCAATCTGTTTTATTCCAAATATCACATAAATTAAATACATTTCCCATGAATATTGCAAATATACATGAAATGAACATTGCAATTTTTAAAAAAAGTTTTGGCTTTGCTTATGCAACAAGAAGTGCCAAATGTGGTTAGAACATGAACTTCTCCTGTATTTACTAGATACAAAAAGGTGCAGATTAATAATTTATATTTATACATATGTACACACTCCATTTCATAACTAGCTTTAAAACAGTAAAAAATGGTTTCAAGTTTATCTACATTAAACATACTCGTTTAAATCTGGTCAGAAGCCCCAGATAAGAGTTGATACAATCATTTCACAACTGCAAAATTAAGGCGCTACCAAAATACCAGTTCCACTAGTGTAAAATGTAATAGGAATAGAGAGTGTACAGCTTTCTATTTATCAATTTAAAAGTGGACTGGAGAACAAGGAAAAAGGAGCAGTAAGAAACATGACAAGATCTACAGGTTAGAAGTACAAAGAGATCTCGATGACTATCAAATGAACATATTAAAATACAGTAGATAAAAGGCCTCAGTGGCAAACAATTAGCATGTTTCTGAAAGACAAAAAAAGGTTAAAATATATATATAATTTTGTAGCTTGAAGCTTTACAGGTGAACAACAGGTGTAGAGGTAGAGGGATTTTTTTTTTTTTTTTGGCCTCTTTACGATGTATAAAGAAGGGCCACATTCACCACAGTGAAAAGACTCATCATATATCCCAGCATCCTTGCTTGGACAGCAAGCAAGAGAAGTGTAATGAGCTAGAAAGGCAACGAATCCTGTCTCTCTCTTCCAGGAGCTCAGCTCCAATGTTTCCAAATGTACCTCGGCGACAGGTTACACTTAAGCGTAGATCAGCCAGAACGTGGACATTTCCTCTAGAGAGAAATGAGCTAGCTAGCTTTTCCCATGAGGTACTACTGGATGCTGTAGAGATTATATGGCAGAGATAATTTGGTAACAATGAAATTGGTACTTTCCCTTAGAAAGCAAGTACCACAGGGCAGTGGTGATTTTTTTTTTTCTTTTTTTTTTTTTTAATTTATTAAAGCTTTGCTATTTGATCAGCATTCAATGTTTTGGAAGAAATGTCAGCTTTGGGCTGCTAATATGATTATTTGCATCCATACACAGACAATCCCTATGTTGTTATCATTTATCCAAAACATCAGTCACTGAAATATTCACAAACCGCTTTAAACCTTGACTAAAAAAAAATCCCTCTACAGTTCAGCTTTCTCTTCGATCACTATCATTCCGTTAATTATGCAGGCCTTCATGAACACAGTAATGTCACTTCCCATGTAAAATGTGTCTTTACATATTACAGAACAGCAGTAAACCACCTCTCTTGTTCTGTAGGGTTTCCTCTCAGAAGTACCTCAAAAGTAGGTATCTTGAAAAAAATCACTTTTGCAAAGAAGAATATTCACATTAGTTACTGAGGCAAAGCCAAGAAGACACTAACTAGCACCTTGATATTTATTTCTTTTTTTTTTCCTTAAACGCACTCCTATACGTAAAATAAAGCACATGTAAGATCAGGGACCAGCAATATACAAATACCATCAGCGTCCCCTTGCAGCTAAACTAGTAATACTCGAAACTAGGCCAGACACACAAAGGAGCGAGATGAGTGAGTCCAGAAGAAACACACACAGCATGGAAAGGGATGGGAAGAACAGGAAGCTGAACAGAAAGGATTGCGAGATCAAATACAGTCCATCTTCTGGTCTGAGAATTAGTTTGCGAAACCACCCTTCGGCAGCTCAGCTGACAGTGGGCTGAAGACCTACTGACTTCTGACATTTCCTCCCCCATATATACAACAATTCCTTTATACTTCAGTGACTTCCTCTTCATCATCTTCAAATCCTGGAGGAAACGCATTCAACTTGAATTTTGAGTATTTTGGTGACGGTAGCAGAACTTGCAGAAGGCTACTGTAGAGGTTATGACATCATTGGTTGTAAGTTATATGCACTTCACAATTCAGAGTATATACTTACAAACTATTTAAATAGAAAAGGCGTGTTCAAGGTAGAGGCAGTTACAGTACATTCAGGGTATGTTACAGAAACCATTCGTGGTAGCCATTTGCTGAAAGGAAAAAAACTCTGTATTTTTGTTTCCCAGACCACACAGGTTATGACTACAATACCCAAAGAGAGCAGGTAATATATCTTAATCGCTGCATTTTAATGCAGTCTTCTTCCAGAACTCATGTGCAAATTGAAAAAAAAAAAGTTTAAATACATCTTCATTGACAAATAAGGACAAAAGAACTAAAAAATAAACCAGGCACTTTGACCATTTAGGTAAACAGCCATTTCTTCTTACCAGACTTCTGAACACGAACAAGTCTTTACATTGGTCTTGCTATGCTTGCAGCACATGGAGATTCAAGTCAACTTTTTTTTCCTGTTGGTAGTATCGGTCCTACTTATAGGAAACTATGCCAATTGAATTGGTAACACTGTTAGCTGTTTCATTGGCAGTTGAGCAAATGTTGATCATTTGACTGACAAGCGATCAATTTAATAGCTATCAAAGTTAGATATTAACAAAACAATACATAAAAAATAATCAAAAAGACAAATGAAGGTTAACACCTGACTGAAGCTTGCATTGAGACTTGCCTTTGTAAGTTCAGTTTGTGCCTCCTTTCACGGTGTTACTGTGGACTGATTTCCATCACATACAGCAACTGGTACTAAACTACAATACTTTCGGTTTGAAACATGTCAGTAGAGATCACTCCAATGTAACGGGAGGTTGGCATGACACTGCAGGCAGGAGGGAGATGGAGACCTCCCCACATTTCATCCTCGCCGGTCCCACGTGCAGAACAAGTGTTCAGAGCAAACTGCGGCATGCCTTCCTCGTACTTGGGAGTGAAATCATTATTTCACAGCAGAGTTCATCATACTTGAGGGAGTCAGTGTGATTTGAATTTAGCGATAAGACCAGCTAGGATTACTTTGATTTTTTTTTTCCCCCCCAATAAACCAAAGTACACCTTTCCAAACGTTTTGTACATAGCCAATCTGCTACAACACATAAATCACAACACGAGGGATTACCTCAGGCTACTAAATAGTGTACTTATTCAGTAGCTATTATTCTTTCAGATAAACATCCTCAGATGCCTTGACCACAAACGGCTTAATTTTTTTTTTTCCTCACAGACTGCTATTTGCTGAAAAGAGAGAGATGTGGGTGTATGACAGACCGCCTACCGATTTGCTAACAGAGCATACTGTTGGTTATAGTCTTCATGCATACTTCTGCCGGGCAGCATAACTCCTCTTCTGTTCACTACCTTTGAGAAAGTCTAGGAAACACCTCTTCAATCCACTGTCCAGTTTCCTTTTCCTACCAAGTGGAAATCCACATCGCATGCAGGCCAATGGTGCTACTCTAGTACTTAACTCTCTTGCAGGCTAGAAACATCAACTTTGAAGCAATTATCCACATCTATCAGCTATGCTCTAACTGTAGCATAGCTTTGTAGAGGCTCAGATTTCACCAGGACAACAGGAGAGAGTGCAAGGTTTGGTGAATACCCAGGATAACAAACCGATGCAATCAATGGATGCTGGACGCAGTCAGAAAGGGCTGTTCCTTTTTGAAGGAATCTTTAAAAAAAACCCCAAAAACAACCCCTCCCTCTTTGCCCTCCCCCAGAACAACCTGTCGTGAGATGTTTTTGGTGCCCACTCACAACTGAAGTCCATGTTATCTGGGTCTTTTGCGAGTCACAAATATCAATACACGTCTGATGGCGATAAGACGATCTTTAAGGGACGTCATAGCCAGTATAGCCAGCTGAGCTCTGTTTTCCAGAGGCAACACTGCCAAGAGCCACCAGTACCACGCAGGACCACTGGGGTTGCTCTGCAAAAGGATGGAAAGGCATGCAATCATGTATTCACCAGCACTGCCCCATGAAGAACACCACCTTCCTTCCCACTTTCTATTTGCCAAGAAAGTCACCATAAAGCAAACAGTTCAAGCAGCAACTAAACACTTAATTTCAGGTGCTCCCCTTGTCTATACGTGCCATTAAGACTGATCTCTTCAGGTATCAGCTTACATTGATACATTGTTTTCCACTGATTAATTGTTTTCCACGCTTCACGCCAATAGACCAAAATTAGGTAAATAAGAGCTTGGAATGCAAAAAACCCACATCAAAAACCTGTCAGAAAATAGTCTTGTGTAAAAATTACATATAGAATAAGAATGCATAAGTAGGAAGGTTTTATTACCTGTGGCTCTGGCTCTTTTCCTGGCATGGACCCAAAATGATTGAGAATTTGCACTTTCATATTATCTTTAAGAGAAGTAAACCAGGCAACAGCTTGATCATAAACTGAATCATGAAGGCGGACAAGTTCTTCATATTCCGGTCCTTCAACCTTATTGTTAAAAGAAGGGAGACGGAACAAAACAGGTTTGATACCGTGGAGTTCATATGCTTCCCCAGAAGCAAGCGAAGCAAAATGATACAGTGACTACAGCTGTTCAAATGTCCTTATCTAAGCAACCTGCACCCAAGTCTCAGATTTCAAACCTGTGATGCTGGAGGTTTTTTACCCTCCCCTAGGTGTTCTGAAGTGACATTTCTTGGAGCAGTTACTGCCTTGTTAATATCCGTTCCTATGGCACAACAGAAGAATCTGCTCTCTAATCCCAGGCCATTATATTAATCATCTCAAACCCACAACCTCGACTCCCTGTCACAGAAGGGCCTCTGAACGTTGTTCTCTCGTCTGGCAAACCAAAAGAAACACTACTGCCACCGAGCACAGAGACAGGGGGTCTATGGCATTTAGAGATCAGCAGTATTTTATAGAAGTGTTAAGGCCACGGTAGGACAGCCGAGGAGGAGGAGGGCAGACACCTGAGCAGGCAGGAAGCAGGGAAAGCAGATGCTTTCCCAATACCAGAAACGGCCATAAAAAAAGACCCTCGCTGAAGCAGAGCGCTTTAGTTGCACAGGCCTGACTATTAGCCATTAAGGAAAAGAAAAAAGCATAAGCAAAACCTACTACAAATTGGTGATTTGGTTTTTTGATTGGTTCTTTTTTGGGGTTGGGGGTTTTCTTTTTTTCTGTGATCTGTACACACCAATGGTGTGATCCACCTGTGCTACTCAGGTGCACATCTGAGCTAGCTGCTCTGGATGCCCTTCACAGTCAAGGAGAAACAGCTCTACAGGGCAATTAATCTCATCTTAAGGTAGGTATCTAAGACAAAGCAGATAAAACAGACAGGTTTGGAGTGACATTTCTCACCATCAGATATAACACGAACAGACGTCAGCCTCTCAAGTGAGACACGGTAAATCTCACCATAATTATGAAGAGGTGGGTCTCTGGCACCATCTACAAACAATGCCTGGACACCTGTGTTCCACCGCCCTCACCAGGGATTTAAACAGGGCAAAGCCCTTGCTCTGAGCAGACTACCGACTCCAACCTTTCGCAGGGGGAGGCACCTCCAGGCAATCTGACTTTCCCACCCTGGCAAACAACTGCCTTGTCCTGCACAGGTTAGAAAAGCCCTACTAAGACATCACAGACTTGCACTTCAACTATGAGAGCGCACTGAAGAGCTATATGACCGGACTGGACTCCATCAATTGGCATGAGATTTCTAATAAACTCAATCTTACGAGGGATCAGGGTTTTACAGACATGCTCTAAAGATGATCCGGGAAGTCATCATTAAGCATGACCAAAAATCCACCCATTGGCCAACACCCATCACAAGCACCTCACCTGACACAGGTTTTGTAAGAGGACTTGTTCTTAAAAACCACTCCCCCCTCTGCATTTCTCTGCTCTCAGCCAGCTCTGATGGATGCTTGTACAGGCATGGTTAACTAATGTCACTAAGATCTCCTTTTAAGAGCGTACTCCCACATTTGTTTGAGGACCTGTTCTGCACACTAGAGGTTGGAGGTCATACGAAGTCTGCCAAGAGAATAGTCAGTTCTCTAACGACAGGGGCACATGTTCTTAGAAGGGTTTCAAGTCTGTATCAGTTTTAAAAAACATTACCCTGACCTCACCTACACATGACAGACCTCAGCACCTGAGTCTCAGAAGCTACTTTGAGATCCATGAAAGGAGTGCAACACTTCAAGCAGAGATAATTATAAGGGCAGAAAGGAAGAAAGGGAAGGAAGAGAAAGTTTGTTCCATGGGTTTCAAAATAGAGCTTTAGTATTTATAATGATATTGGTTTAAAAATAAGGCACAGCTAGCTTGAAATGCAACAAGGAAAGGCTCTTTAAGTGAATCCAGCAATACATGGGTATGAATAACTTTGCACCATAGATCACCTTTTTATCTTCAAGATACTCGATGTTTGCTGTGTTATATCCATCTCGCTGGCCATGGCTTAAGACCCTAAAACGACGGACACCAACTGTATCAACAACTGAGCGTCCATCAGGAAAAAACTTTACGTCCCTGATCTCTAATATACAGCCATGATCTGCAAATCTGAAATGACAGAAGGGCATAAAAGTGGAAGTCATCAACAAGTGTTTATACACATCAGGACAAATACTGGGCCTAATTCACCACTTTTTATTTGAAAGAGGATCCTGCTTTGGTGACAATACATTTCTGCTTATTCACATAAGCCACACAACCCCCACCCTTTCTGCCTTCCCTCAGAGGTCCAGGGCAGCAGCATTTTCAGAGTGTAAGTATTTTTTGGGGGGGAGGGGGGGAAGGAGGCGGGAGAAGGTTGGTAAGGGACAGGAAACTAAATGGGAGTGTGTGTTGCCAGCTGCTGGTGGCAAATTCATCTAGTTTGCAAAGAAAACAAGATGGGTAAAGATCCCATAAGAAGTTCAGAAACTGAGGAACAAATGCAGGGCTGGGGAGGGCTATCCCCCTGCTCTGAGGTTTAAGCAGAGGATTACAGGCTTTAGAAGGAAAAGGCTTCTATACAGCAAGATTGTTCTTGCACTTGTATCCTTTAAGTTAAAAAAAAAAAAAAAAAAAAAAGAAGCAACCAAAAGCAAAAAACCCAAAACACTTTTACAAAAGCACATTTGTATCTGCTATATTTAAAGTAGGTACAGGGTTTAATCACATCCTGGAAACAAGCATGCAATAAATCTTTACTTGACATTATCAGGCTTACCTACTCTACATTTGCACAGTAGTGAGCTCACTAGGGAGGCTGATTGCACAATGACTCTTCACCACGATGTGTTCACCTGCCAGCATTTGCAGCTCTGTACCTCAGCCTACTGCTAACCAGGAGAATGCGCTGTATCTAGTCTCATCTAAAGATATCAAATCCCTGCAGGGTCTGATAAATGTTTCATCAGGGAAATGCTTGTTTTACCAGGGTTTGGCCATTTCTTACATCAGGGCGAAGAAGAAACAGCAACACCACAGGGAAATGAATCCCATTTCTACTCTACCAGAAATCACGGGTGGGGGGGGGGGGAAAGCTGGCTGCTTGTCACTGTGTTTTTCAAAGGAGGTATGAATCTCAGCTTTCCACATCCATGTCTTAGCAGGTGAGGCAAAACACATTTCCCCACTGTTTCTATTCCCAGGTGATTTCGCAATTTTGAATAAACAGAAGAACTTCTTCACTTGTGTAAGAAGCTACAACAGCCTGCCAGGTGTCTACACATGAAGGCTTCCTGCACATCAGTGTTCGATTTAAGTAGAAGTTACCATGCTTAAGTTTTAATTATTTCAGTAACTCAAACCAGACAGGACATAAAATCTAACCATACTGGTTGCATTTTAAATACCCTTTATGACACTATTCAATAAATCAATTCTTACAGTTTTGGGATTGTAGCCCTGTGGCCCTCTGTATTAAACCTGACTACAGATGTTTGGCTCTTCCACAAGCCGTCACAGATGTAAGGGGAGTTATCGCCCATGTCCTAGGGTCATTTGTCCTCACTCTTACAAGTAATTGCTTCCAGAAATTGGTAACAGGCCTGGAATGGACTGTGAAGCGTCACCAGCTGTTGGAGCCTGAACTCCACTGAGTGCAGCACCAATAGCATGCCAAATGGCATGAAGCACAGCCAGAGCCAACTGGAAGCTGTAACATCTCCTGTGTTCTAACTGCCACCTTACCATCCAGTCTGGGAGGAAAAAAAAAAACAAACAAAAACAAAAAACCCAAAACCCTGAACTAGACAAGGAAAGGCTGCCAAGTCCCGGTATGAGTGCCTCCCTCTCAGCTCCAGGGATGATCACCTAGAAAAATGCTGCTCCTGGGGATGCCCGTCTGATATATTCTTAAAAACTCCCACACTGGTCATCCATTCTACAGTCTGCATCACTCCAACACATCTTCTGAAGTCAGCAACTGCCTATTACATCTCGTAAGGTAGACCTTTCTTAAGACCACCTCATTTTTTTCCCCACAAGCATCCTCTTATCCCCTTCACCAAAAAAACTATTATCTATAAAGGACTTAAGAACCTGAAGGTTTTTATCTAATGATTAGTATTATGTCTCCACATAGGGATCTGGAAACACACCAGTGTCAGAATTAACAAAAATGAATTAAAGGTAAGATTGTATAGAAAGACAATGTAGCCCACTCACTGCAGATAGTCTAGACATTGCAACAGAGCAGTAAAGACAAACATCAAAATTCAACGTTCAGCAGCAGAACAGGCTTCTCAGCTAAGGGTATACTTTGTCTCATTCAAATGGTACCACCTATGCAGAAAAACTGTGCAGGTTTGGGGTTTTGGTTTGGTTTTTTTTTTTTAAGTATTATTTTTGGATTTTAAAACTGAGCAGACAGAAGAGCAACCTCATCCAGACAGTCAGCTGTCACTAGAACAAACAGGCTAGAAAGCTTTCCAACCACACAGACAATTAAGTGCTATTTTTGGAGCCTGCAGTAGCAGGATGAGTTGTATTCTTGCTATCCATCCAACAGGGGAGCAATAAAAATTACATCCTTGTGTCAAAAAGAATGTTTAATATATGAAACTAAAAAGCCAGCCACTTCTGTATTGGTTCATACAGGACTGGAAGGAACGCAGTGGTTTAGGGAGACAAGTACCCTGTGCTGTAGTATTCCATTAGCATCACAAACAGCCTCTGCAACAACAGGACATCCTCAGTCCATCTCCTTACCCTTTTAATTCATCAGCTAAGCACATGCCAAACTGCTTGGTACCAGTTTCCATACATCTTCTTATCATTAGACGGTAACGAGGTTCAAAGACATGGAGTGGGCAAGGGATGGTAGGGAAGGCCATGGTACATACGAAGATGGGAACATCTTTATTCAAACTGTAAGATAATCGTTAAAAAAAAAAAAATCAGCTTTTTTCTGGGTACTGCTATATTCAGCATAAACCCTTAACACGACACTGAGTCCAGTGATTCTTTGTAGACATGTATCTGGTCAAAGTTTGCCATTTTTACAAGACAAACGTATTTCAGGACTCTTGCTGTTAGTGCATTAAAGAAACAATCCCTCTAATCTACTGTCACAGAAGAAAAATTAGGAAATAATAGCCAACTTCCCAAATTTGTGTACATCAATACTTAAATACAAGTAGTAAGATTTTGGTGGTAACTTCTTATAGTAATATAGTACCTAAGAACTAATGTTCAAAGCAAGAAGGTAGAGAATTTCCAAGCTTAGTAAAGCCCTTTAATTTTGAAGAAGCCCACTAATCCTTGTATTATTTTTTCATGCTTAATTGCATGTTTTATTTTTCTTTTTAGTGGAGTTGTAGCATAAGATCCACAGGTCACTGACAATGCTGAACCCTTGAACTTCTCCCAATCTGAAGTATAACCCATTTATAATTGGGCTTCTACTCTCAGAAAACCCCCATTGTAACTTTTAAAGCTATTACATTGTTTCAGAGAAAAAACAATTATCTTTATTTTAATAATACTGTTGTGCCTCCCTACCAGCCAAGCATATTGTTTCTTGTTCATCTTCAACAAACATGTCAAAAATACAAAAACATCTGGCAGGTTCATTTACAAATTAATTCATTTTGTGCATTTTCATAAGAAAATGAAGCTTTTCAAGTAATTTAGATTAAAAATACATTTTTGTAACAGCTGTCAGTAGTAAAATGAGAGCCTACTTTGACAATTCCTTCATTTCTTCCTCATAAACTTTCTTCCTTTCAGATAACTCCTCTGGCAAGTAACGGACTATCAGTTCTTCTGTAAGGACGGTCTTCTTGTAAGTTCTGCTTGCCAGAAACTGCAAGGAAGAGTCAACTCCTAAGTCTGATAATGAGAAGTCGGGTAACATCTCTTCCTCCCAACCCATCCCCTTTCCTAAGGCCAAGCAGCATGTTAGTTCAGGATTGTACTGAGTATTTCTCCTTTCCAGCTTTCAGGTACCAAAACTTCCACTTTAGGATACGAGGTTCAACTCCAGTGCCCATTTAACTATAACCTTGTGCCCTTTTTTTGGCAGAAGTTGTACTACCACCGAGAAAAGGCAGTCCCTCCTTGCTTTTGTGGAAGATAAGTATATTATTTTCACCTAGAGCTGCCAGGTTACTGCTCCCCAAAAAGTACTCCACATACAGACACATTATGTCTGCTGGAGCAGAAGTTCTGTCCAAGGATCGACCATTCCTGTTCACTGCAGAGATACAGACTGGAGAGGTGGTAGGAACAGGGCTATGGTTGGGAATCCCCAGGCACGAGCCTGGGGATTGCTTTCAGCACCAGCAAACCACATGCATCTTCCAAGGAATGACAAAATATATTCAGGAGCAAATGAGGTCTGTGCACAGCTTGATGCTGTGGATACTACCGTGTTGTTCTGGTCTGCGAACCAGAGTAGAGCACAGAAAACCTCCACGTGCATGCTTTCAGAAGAACACAGCTTTGTATTTTTTTGTTAATTAGGGCAAGGACATACTTACTTCTGACAGCTTTTCTTTGCAGAGCGGGCAATGCGGATTATGGTCAAGGCAACGCTCAAGGCATTTGAGGCAAAAGGTGTGTCCACAGGGAGTGGTAACAGGTTCATAGAACAACCTGAACATGAAAACACAGAACAAAAAAGCTCAGCTGCCAACATAAACAATGCAGATTCCCAAACTGTGGAAAGGAGTGACTAGATCCAGCCACCTCTTCCTTTCCTGCTTTTGTATAAATCACAGGTGACAGTTTTATCTAAGGATATAAAAAAAGGTTTTCACTTTTAGAAGCAGTAAACAATGGAGAAAATCATGCATAATGGAGAAAACCACATCTGTAAAGATTCACCAGATGCAAGGTTCAGGAACAAGGAACAGAGTAATGATTTAGACATTCTCTGGCAGGTTTCCCTTCTGACACCATGAAAACTTTTTTCAGAAGCTAGAAAGGCTTTCCGATCTTAATCCCAGGCTAATGCAGTCGTACCTCATGCAGAGGGAACACTCAAAGTCCGACGCATCCACCAGAGTTGTTGGTATTTCACTTGAAGTGACGGCAGTGGTTTCAGGTAAAACATCTCCATCTAAGTAGGTAAGAAGATGATTATAGTAAATATTTAAGTATCACCACAATTTCAGATGCTGTTCAAGTTGTTTTTCCATAAAAAAACTAATTTATCTCTTTTCTTTTTTGAAGTTTTGTTCCAAACAAACATATTTTCCATCTAAGTTTTAGACTTTCTGGCAAGAAATCTTTTGGAGAGCAGAGGATGATGTCTACAGCCAGAGAAAGAACTTTAGAACTGAATACCCATGATTTGCTTCTCCAAAAATTATTGTTTGGTTTTCTTTTTTGAAGTCTAGTTTTTAAAATACTCTGCTATTGCTTTCCCACCACCATCACCACTCCCACATCAGCCAGGCCAGATGTTTTAAAGTACATTAAGTCCAGAATTTAATTTGTTTACACACAGTCAAACTATTTCATCAGTGTTTATTATAGATTTCTCAGCAGGGGTAATTTTTCTTACAAGTATAAAAAAAAAAGCTTATGTTCTTCTAGACTAGGCTGCTATGGAAATCCCATGTTTCAGACAGCTTAAAGTTTAAGGACTACTGGAGCTGCATTAGCTTATACTGATTTCACTAGCTCAGCACTCTGCAAACACAGAGACAAAACACTTCGCTTAAAATTCTGCCCCCCGCCATTTTTGGGGGGTTGGCACATATCCCCATAGTTAACACACTTAAAAGGTATGGGCTGCAAACTTCACAGCAGCAGCATTTAAGCTCAAGAGCTGTCAGCTTGGGCTTCTGATGACATTCATACAAGCAGATTCTGTAACTTCTTTTACATTCTGCATCTTTGTTGCTCAGTGATGAGCTGCAACAGAGACACAAATGCTGCCTCCCATGTCCTAAATTCTTGACCGCTTAAAAAAAAAAAAAAAGCTCAGCTTTTTATGTTAAGTTAAAACACTGGGATGTTTTGTTAAAGGGTAACTTATGCTCAGCATCTGGTTTATCTTGAGCACAGACAGGATAGGGGAGAGGGCACCGGTGTTGTGTGGCCTACAAAGAAAAACAGTGTTTTATCTTTAACCTACATCTGGCATGTTAGCATTTAGTAATAGCCAGAATCTAACTGTTAATTCTGCAAATAGTAACATGGCATCGGGATCTAGCACAGACCAGAAATTAGTGGTTATGGGTAAAACGCGATCTCTGGCCTTCGCCATGAAGATACAGGCAGGTCAGATTTCACAATCTATTTACTGAGTCTGCAGTTCACAAGCAAGTACAGGGTTTTTCCCTGCACAGCAACGTGATCAGACACTGGCCATACACTGACCGTTTGCAGTGATGCCAGACAGATAGCAGCACTTGAAGACTTTAATATTTCAAGGCAGAAGATTTGTCAAGAAGGCGGTGGGTTTTTTTTTTTTTTCTTCTAAGGGAAAAAATGCACACTAATATAGCAGCATTTTAAAAGGCCCTTTTAATCAATTATTTCACTACTCAGTGCAATCAATATATTGCCTTCAGCATTTTTATCCCAGGGTACTAAAACCACTTTGGAGGTCTTTGTTAGAAGCTTGAGAAGCGTACCAATTGTAAGCACAGCTATCAAGTGACAGAAAACTGGGGGGGGGAGGGGGGGGGGCTTTTTTCCCTTCAAAAGGCTTCTTTGTTTGCTTGGAAAATTTCATGTAAAGTTGCATGTGACTGTTTCTGGTGCCAGTTAAAGATTAGCTTCCAGTCTTACTGCATCTTTCCTTCATATAGAAAGACAATGAAGTTCAGCTATACCTCCGAGACCTAGAAAATGGAAACGGCACCAGCAACACAAAGACCTAAACTGTTAGTGGATTACACGTTGGAAATGGCCCATTTGAGAAAGGAAAATAGTGTTCATTGAATGAATTGAAACTGCTCTGGAGTAAAGTAAATAGGCTGTTACACCAGAAACAGACACACCAGAAAAAAAAAAAAAAAAAATATTATTCCAGTCCTTGTAGGGAATGTTTCACTGACAGCTATAAAAAGGGGGGAGGAAAAAAGTAGTTTATCATTTTTAAGCATGCGCAAGAGAAATCCCTTTTTCTAAGCCACAACACAAACCTTTTTTAGGAATCTTATTGGGGACATCCAAGCTTTGTAAATCCCTCATATCACTGGACAGCTTTCTTTTTAAGCCAAGCCCAGGTAAACTGGAAAGAATAGCTCCCAAAGACTTCTTGTTGTCTTCAAAATAGAGATCCAGAACATGATGGGAAACAGGAGAATCAGTACTTCTAAATACATCAGATTCTTGGGACGGGGTTTTTGTTAACCTGAACACAGTATCCTAAAAAAATTAAGAACAGTTACATACAGCATGAAACAACTTTGCTTTTTTTTTTTTCCCCTATTAGTTGTATACATCAGCAATAGATCAGTGTCCCTACAATGACCTTAGCGAGGGAAAAAGGTCCATATCAAAGAAGGCCACTCTCAAGTTACACGAAATAGGGACACTTCTCTCCCATCTCTAGAAATTATGTTCCTGAGCGCATAAAAAGCACAGAGGGAAAAAAACCCAAACAAACCACAAATATAACCAACACCCACGTGAAGGCACCACACTGTTTTCTGAAGAAAGAGTTTCATTCTCTTATTTTTCTGAGGAACTAAGTCCCAACAACAGATCCAACAGCAATGGAGAAAACAGGCTTACCATGAAAGTAAGTGCAGACAAAGACAATGCCACACAGATCAGACAGATCCTTGTGTTACTTTTGGTATTTTTATGTTGAACACTTTTTACTTTACCTTTGAGGACCCAGCAATAGAGCTATCTTCCGCAGCTGACTGTGTGTTTATGCTACTCAGAAATGCAGGTTTCAATCTTGTATGGGATGTTCGACTAGAGAAAGGTGCTGTTAGACTATCATGAACATTTTCAAAGGCTGGGAAAAACATCTCACACATTATCTAGTCAATTAGAGAGAAAAAAAGAAAAAATAATAGTAATTACGACACATATTTATGTTTGTACAAACACAGATACACAAACGTCACCGCTTCTGGCTGCCAAGAAGCTTGCAACAACCAAGAAATCCTGCATTCCCCAATGCCCACAGGAAACTTGAATGGCAGTCCCCACCACAACCACAGACACATCCCAAGGTGCTCTTCTGGTGTCCACCTCCCTCCCCGAAGGCCTCTGCTCCTCATGAACACCCAGGGCAGCAGTCTGTTGCACCCTTCTCCTGCACCGACCCCTCTCCACTCTGACCCCTGCCTCCAAAAGTCTTCAGACTATGCTCTCCTATCAAAACTGGCTAACAGAGATGTGTTTCAGCTCTCCTCATCCTCTGCATCCCTCTCCTCTATCCTCAAGCAGATTTCACCTCTAGCTAAAAGCTATGTAGAGCCTGTTCCCCCTCTCACCAGTCCCCACTAAGCACCTTGCTGAATCCTCATTTCATTTTATAGAAAGCTGCCTGTATGGACGGTCACGGACAACCTGGCAATGGTTGGTTAGCAGTAAGCATGTCCCTTTTATGGGAAGTTATACAAACTGCTATGGAGACAGCAGGATTTTTCCAGGACAGGGCAGCACACAGCTTTCCCTTCTCAACCCTCTGCCACTTCCCACTTAAAAGTGGTTTTCTGATGGCCACTAAAATTAGCAGCCTCCAAATGAGCAGTCTACAAAATCCAGGTGTACTCAAATCCGACCAACACACTGCAAGCGTAATCTACAAATGGCAGCGGCCAGTCCTACAGAATTGCAGTGGAATCCACAAATATGCAATCCCCCTGGCTGAGGGACCAACCAAACCCAAGAGGCACCACGCACAGTGTAATGCTACTAAGGTTTATTGGAGAATCTACCGAATTATCCTTTGGCTGTTTACTGTCACCTGAAATAACAAGAGTTTCACTGAGCTGCAGGAGTAAGAGCAGCGCGATGGCCAAGAAGTGGCCAGTAAATACATTTTATACCTTTTGGGCTTCTTTCTTCATTGAGCTCCATTCAGGATTTAAGGCAACACAATAGAGAAACTCCTTCAATGCTTCCTCAGTCCTTTCCAATCCAGAAAGAGCTTTTGCTTTCACATAATGGCCCTGTTCACATAAAGGAAACGTACAAATCTAGAGATCATTTCTGAAGTGGCAGCAAGAATCCAGCAAACGAACTTGGAAGTTCACGCTATTCTGCAAGTGATGAATAAGACACTTTTTGGGTAACCACCTCTCTGAGCCACACAACTGAGGGAAGCGAGTCCCTCCTTTTGCTTAAAGAAGATCCCCCCCAGGAACCCACCGCTGCATCACCCCCTGCCAAAGACACCACTCCTTTCCTCAGAGGGGCCTGATGTAGAGTCAGGAGGGGGATTTGTCTCCCCAGGGGCCAAGACTACTACAATATCCCACAGGGCTCGATACCTGGTTTCACATAAGAGCACAAACTTAACAGCAATGAAGCTGCATGAGAAAAGGGAGTGGCATGGGCAGGCTGGAGGTAGCAGCTGAGGGAGAAAAAGATTTTACGTTCACGATACTCTCTTTTCTCCTGGGTGTCTTACCAGGACAGAGATAATTTTTCACCTATTTTATTTGGCTAGAGAAGACCAACAATGAGTTCAGGGCAACTTACTAATCTGAAACCTTCTAGCCCATCCTACCTCTCCCACATCCTAGAGGAACACATCCATGGCCAACACGTAGGGCAGTCAGCTTGGGGACAAGTCCTACTGTAGTTGTTAACTAGTACCAAGAGAGGAATGCCTCACCTCCGAATTTCCCCACAGATATCAATTCGCAGTTCAAATCTGACTACAGAAATTACTTCCTTAATGAAGAAAAGAAACTAACTATGCATTTAAACATTTGCCTCTTGCTTGTTAGACAAAAGCGGGCTCTGCAAGTCCACCTCTGACCCACACAAATATCTCTGGGCTGCGCTGAAAGTACAATTTCCCCAGCCTAAGAGCCTGGTCCAATAAGCAGGTAACACTTTCCTATTCTTCAGGCTGATGCTCAAGAGCTGGCATCGCACAATCCTCCTGAGCAGGTACCTCCCTCACGCTTTCAGCGTAGCCCGTCGAGCCAAGGCCCGTCACGATCTTTGCCTTTCTGCCACTGGGAAGAAGGGGGCTTGTAGCGAAAGCAAGGAAGGGGCACTGTGTAGGACAGGTTCATTAACATATGTCATTTGGTGACCCAAACAAGGAGTCTCAGCACACACCAGCCTCTCAAGGTGAGATACATTTTTCTTTTCCTGAATGCAGTAAGAAAGAGAGGCGCCGTGAGGCCTGACCCTGACCTTCCTATCTTGATGCTTGCACAGCCTCTGTAAAACCTTTCCAGAAAGGCACTCGCGCCCGACATCGCTGTTGGGATTACTGCACTGCACTGGGGAGGCTACGAGGTCGTTCAGCCTCGTCCTTTGGGGCCGCAAGAGCAATTTCCTTATCCAGGCTGCAAGGCAGGACCAAGCTGGGCTGTCTACGGACAACACACCCGAAGATCCAACACCAGAAGTCAGGCCCAGGGACTAGAGGTCCCTATGCTTCAGAGGCCGCTGCTGCCACTGTCCTGTTTTCACATGGCCCTGACAAGCATAGGATTGAAGGGTAAGGTCCAGGCAGGCCCTCCGGCAGCAGGCAGGATCCAGGCAGGAGGGCGCCCGTACATTTCTATCCAGTTTTAGAATCACAGAATCACAGCATGGTTTGGGTTGGAAGGGACCTTTAGAGGTCACCCAGCCCAACCCCCCTGCAGTGAGCAGGGACATCTTCAACTGGATCAGGTTGCTCAGAGCCTTGTCCAGCCTGGCCTTGAATCGTTCCAGGGATGGGGCCTCCACCTCTCTGGGCAACACCTTCCAGTGCTTCACCACCCTCATTGTAAAGAATTTCTTCCTTATATCCAGTCTAAACCTACCTTGATTTAGTTTAAAACCATTACCCCTTGTCCTGTCACAACCAGCCCTGCTTTTCATAGCAGCTGAAAAGAAACCAACTTGCCTGTTGCTCTAATGACTACAGCAGACCCAAGAGCTTCACCAGTAACTCAGTGAGCCATTACATTTCAATTATCAATAAGCCAAAAGGTACTGGTAGGTGAATGCTTGCCTCCCAGGAACCAGCCCCAGAATAAGTTTAATTTTATGGTCTTTTAAAAACAAACAAACAAACAAACAAACAAAAAAACAAAACAAAACAAAAAACCCACCAAAAACTACATAGCACATGCCTGAGCTGATCTCTGCCACTGGATGAGATGCCGCAAGACACAAAACAAAGCAGATGCCCAGAATTTCTGGAGAACACGGGTTCTGGACCAGCAGAGCTTACATGGAAGTTCGTGCACACACACGCAAGCACAAGTGAAATGCGTCTGTGACACCGCTGGTTATGCCATGACAAATTTCATTTTCAATTAGCATTCATCAGAGATGTGATTAACGAAATCTTTATCCGCCTACGACTGACATGCATCACATTTCCATGGATTCAAGGCAAACAGAGAAGACACTTCAAGAAAACATTTGAACGTGCATAATTCATCTTTCTCCCTCTGCACAGAAACCCAGCCAACGCCACCCGAGATGGATTCCTGACTTGATGAGAAATGATCCTAGACAGAAAGGCAAATTGGAGGCGGGGGAAAGATTATGAACTGCCTTCAAATAAGAAAGGTTTTCATGGGTGACAAGACAGAGAGCCTTCAGAGACAAGCATCTAACTTGTCAGAAACTAGATGCTTCAGACAGCACTTCTCTGCTTGCCCCATGTCCTCCCCAGCTGGAACCAGCAAGCTAGCTGCAGCCCCCCGTGCTGAGGCAGCGGCCAAGGGGTTCATGCAACACCTCAGTCCTCACAGGGAAGCCAAGGTCTCCCTAAAATCCTTCCCCAACTCCCCGTGTTACCCTCACTCCAGGTCGCACCCAGGGGCATTTATCTGGCCAAACCTGTGCTGCGGTTTTGCTACTGGTGGGTGAGTGACTGTAATCCTAGGTGGGGCAAGCTTTCGGACACCCAACCTAGCCTCAGGCAACTGGTGGTAACAACGGGTACCACGTGCTTCTTCCATTTCTCTCTCATAACATCATTTCTGATGCTTGCTTCAGACTGCCCACGGAACAGTGCTCCTTGTAGCACCTCCTCTTGTTATGAAAAAAAATCCCAACCCCCTCTATGAATCACCATGCCACAGGTAGGAATCACAGATATGAACTCCTAGTATTAAAGGAGGGGAGGGAAAAAAAAAAACCAAAAAACAAACAAACAAACACAAAAAACAGTCTGGGGTGCTCCTCAGAAAGACAAATTGGCCAGCAGGCCACCAAAACCCCCCACTGCATAG
>NW_009259707.1:4825721-4826549 GCF_000687185.1 Egretta garzetta | reverse complement strand
AGGGGGGGGGGAAAAAAAAAAAAAACCAAAAAACAAACAAACAAACACAAAAAACAGTCTGGGGTGCTCCTCAGAAAGACACATTGGCCAGCAGGCCACCAAAACCACCCACTGCATAGGACGCACCATCCCAGAGGGAACCGCAGGGTGATCCCAGGCTGCCGGAGCCTTATGGACCCGATTCTGCTGCCAAGCTGCAGCACTAGCCCCGACAGATCCGACGGGCACCAGCACAAACAAAACCACATTACTGGCTGCCCACCACTAAAATCCCACTGGCTGGAGACATGCGAAGGACCTTCCAAGACTTGTCCTATGAAGAACTTAGCTTTTGACAGACATTCCCAGCTCTGATAACGCCACGATGTTCTTCCAACAATGCCCTCAGCAGCGCTGCCCCCACCACAGAGAGAAGCCCCAAGAACAAGCAGTTTTCATTTTGGTCTTTACGACATGCAAGCACCGTACCGCAGGCCAGTGGGGCTTGTTTCGGCAGAGGACATCCGCGTCATGAAGAGCTTGCTGGTAGTTTTTCATTGACGTACAGAGTTCTGCTCGCTGTGCTATTAGTGAACACTTGCAAGGAGCTGGAAAACAAGAAAGGTTACAGGGAACTCCATTAAAAGAAGCACTAGTCCATGTTAAATACAATAATCTAATTTCCAGCCAGAGTAACCTAAAAAGCACTACTGCACAATGGTTACATTTACACTCTCCTGTAATGGAAAAAAGGCAATTCCTTCTTTCCTTCCCAAAATGTATTCCTCAGCCTGGAAGCAACTTCCGTTTTTCTCGCAGGACAGATTTCATATTCACATACAGGATGCC
>NW_009259707.1:4818381-4825710 GCF_000687185.1 Egretta garzetta | reverse complement strand
CTGCCTTTTCCCTCCCCTTGCTTACAGGACACTTAAGAAAGCAAAAAGAAAAAAAAAAAAACAAACAAAAAAACAACCCCAAGTGTTTCTCCCCCCGGTGCTGCTTTGCTCAAAAGAAATCCCCAACACAGGCCTGCAGCTAAAACCTCCCTGTAAGCCACTCATTAAGAAAAACGCATGCAGCCTTTACAGTTCGCATCCACTTGCCGCCCGTGTACCTGGCCCTCCTCAGGGCACGCAAACCCTCTCATGATCACGCACAGTACCCACACATTCATGAACCATTCAGCTTGCATGGATTATGAACATCTCAAGCATTATTATTATTCTGTCCTTTCCTAAGGTGTCTCTAACATACTTTAAGATGGAAATTTAGCTCCAACATAAAATTCTGAGGAACCACAGAACAACTGTGGCTGATCCATTTTCAGCTTGGCCACCTCCAGGTCTTTTCTGCAGCGCTGCTGTCTAGCCCAGCCCGCCCTGTTGCATGGGGTTATTCTGTCCCGGGCGCACTCGCCTTTGCTGAAGTAGGCAAGACTGATCAGCCCGTGCCCCATGTCATTAGTCTGAATGGCAACCCTGCCCTCCAGCACATCAGCCGCTTCTATCTCCCCCAGTTTGGTGCGATGGGCAAACTTGCTGACAGCGCGCTCTTCCTGCTCACAGAGGTTGTTAACAAGTTCTTGAACTGCATCAGCCCCATTACCAACGCCTCAGCAATGCCACTGGTAGCCGTCCGCCCAGCAGCCCTCGAGCCATTAACCACCACCCTGTGCCCCTGAAGGTCCAGCCAGGTCTCCACCCATCCCACCCCTGCCTCCCCAGCTTGGCCGGGAGGATGCTGTGTCAGGCTGTGTCAGCAGCCTTGCAAAAAAAGCACTAAGCCCCAAACAACGCTCTTCTCTTTGTCCACCAAAGCAGTTACCTCACCTTAGGAGATGAGATTTAGGTGAGATATGCTCTTGGTCACTCTTGACCTTTGCATGCCAGGAAAGGCTTCCGGAGGGCTGGAAGCAGGCTGCCAGATGGTGGCAGCTACGTGCAGTAACCCCCACCCAAACGTGAGCCGGTTAAAACTGTCGTAACTGGGATTAAACTGTAAAAAAGTTCCGAAGTGTGCCGAGAGACAGTACTGCTTCATTTCTATGAGTTTAAAACTTCACCTCCAAGCTGGTTCTCTCAAGACTTTTCCCGCAAGCATCACCTCCTGTACGTTCCTATGCAGGGCTCCTGTTTCTGTACCTCTCCTGATCTCTCAAGTCTGCTTTGGCTTCACAGTTTGTATCTCACTTGGGCAGGAGCATCCTAAACACGCCCTCAGTAAGAGGGCATTGCTCATACAAAGCCTGGGCGCACACCCAAGCATGCATAGGCACACAGAATAAGCTTCTAACTGCTGCAGGTGCCACTGCTCATGAAGTTCAAGCATCTTCCAGGAGGGATGGCCCAAGACTACATCCCCTTTCCACCTCCACCCTCCCTCCAGCCGCCGCCAGTGCTCGTGCGGCAAACAGGTTCGAGTGGTTGCACAGAGAACCAGAGCGAGGAATCAATTGACTGAAAGCTAATCCAATAAAAACAAATAAATAAAAAGGTTTAAGAGGATCAGTTTCCACTCAACTGGCTCACCGTATGGCCATGCAAACACATGTGCCAGGACAAGGGATGAGAAAGAAAGCAGCAGCAAGGACTACTGCCTTTTTCGGCCACAGCGTGGACCGACGCCAGACATACTAATTGCAGAATGGCATACTGTTGATGGGGTTGATGCTGCCCCACCAGTCCCAGGCAGTGACAGCTAAAGACGACACCTAAAATAAGGAGCTCTGCAAAAGCTAGCTCACACCACGTGTGCGGGGGGGGAGTGGGGGGGGGGTTTGGGGGTTTGTTTGTTGGTTGCTTTAGGGTTTTTTAAGTATTACACATGCAGCCTGCTGCAGTGATCCAAACTTTTAGCTGATAATTCCTTAAAAAGACTGCAAGTGAAATGAAATTGAAAACAATTAACCTAAGATCTTCAGAAGCAAGCTTTTTTTTTCTTTTAGTAGACGCTCCAATAGAAAGTTACTTAATTTGGCTGCCATTTGAATAGTCTGTCTCTTCCATTTGTATTAAATACAAATGCGTTCTCATTTCCATCACCGTCATCTGCTGCAGGGTATTTGTGCAGAGTACACTGGGGCGGGGGGACACTTTTTGGCACCATGGGGGAAAGGAGGCAGTGTGAGATGAGGGGGCAGGCAAGCCAGCTTCCCGCTGCTGTTTGCTACCACACGTTTCAGTCATGCTGAAGCTTCCTAGTGATTTTCAGCACACGATTCGGCACGGTTCATACATTCAGCAGACAGTCTCCACTGCAAAAGTTTTAAGCAAAAAAAAGCCGGAACAGTGCGGTAAAGGCTGCAAGCCCTCCCGAAGCAGAGCCCAAAAGCTCTTGCAACACAAAGGGAAAATAACAAGCTACTGAAAAAAACCCCACACCAACCCCAAGACAAACCAGAAAAAAATCTCCGTGTATTCAGGGCTTGTACCTCTTATTCACCAAGTCTCAATCAGAAAGTGTAAGGCGTTGGCCCATCTTAATGAGTAACTGGCGAGGAATGTTTAGTTAACAGAGAGAGAAAAAGGGGGTGTTAAAAAAAAAAAAAAACCACCACACCAACCAGTTTTGGGAGAGACAGCAGTGTTTAAGAGACTATAGTGTAACAGGTTTTCTATAGGGAGATGAAGTGGCTAGACAAGATGCCGTAGCTGGAGCGATGCCCAGCCTCCTTCATCCAAACTCACCCCACACGGAGACATGGCGGCGCAGCCCAAAGGCTCACCAGCTTCACGCCCAACCCGCACATCCCCCGGTCCCCAGCCTCTTGCTGCCAGCAAGAACATCCCAGGAGGGTCCATGGCTGGTCCTAGCAAGGCTATATGGACCGAAGCATCGTATTCTCTGTCAGTGGAACTGTGGCATCAGCTGGCTGACTCCAACTTACAAGTACACATGGAAGTGGGAAGAAAAAAGTGGATATCCAGCTACAGGCTAAATAACTACAAGGTTTCTATAAGCACTGTGATACAGAGTTGTTCCATGCTACCGCATGTGCCATGGTGAAAACACATTAGTCACAGAAGGTGGATGGAAAGGGCTTGAGTTTGTGAACGCTGCTAGATGCCGGTATACTGTAACAACTGTCAAGCTTATTGGGGGGAGTGGGGTGGGGGGAAAAGGCGGCCACACAATAGCCAATAGTTTCTTTTAAAATAACGCACCCATTCTTTCTTTTGGAGGTTAAAGAAGAAAAGATTTCTTTTATGAAACAACTTATAATTTCAGGCCAAATTAAAAAAGAAAAGCATAGAAAATTTTGCTGTTTCCACAATACCAGCAGATGGCATTTCCTGTAGCAAACCCTTCTGGGAGCCTGCAGCTGCACAGCAAAATTTATGTCCTTGTCAGCATCACGGATCCACCGCTGAGACTCCTAGGATCTGCGGCTCCGTGCAGCCGGGACACAGATTTCTTTGGAGCCACAGGTCCTGAGAGCTTTCCCACATGGCTCCATCCCTCCCTCTGTCCCAGCCATGATCCCTCAAACCCCAGCCTGAGCAGCACCCAGAGCAGAGGGGCTTGGTGGCTCTTCCACAACCAGGACCCTCCTTGGAACTGCCAAGTATTGCCTACCCCAAGTGCAGTTGCCAGCTTGGATTTTCCAAAATCGTTAACTTTCCAATCACACCACCTTTGCACTCATTTGCAGATGTCTGCTAGCTTGCACTTATGCAGAAGCTAACACCCAAAATTACTTTTCCAGATATGGCCAAGCACTCAAATATTTGGGGGGGGGGGAACGGAACCACACCAAAAAAACCCCAGCCACAACCTATGCTGCTTGAGTTCAGGAGGCTGACAGGAGAACAGGACTCCCCAAAAATCTCCTTGTGCCAGGAAGGCAATTAGAGAATTTGACAAAACTGACCACAGATGAGAATAAAAGTTTCACTGTACTAAACTAGCGCTGAGATTTCTTCCAGGAACTCAGCACAGAAAGAACACGTTTAAGTTGCTAGAACTCCCTAATCCTCCTTATCTGACATTTCTTCCTAGAAAAGCACGTTTTATTCTAATCTATTTCAATCCTAAACATATTTCCTAAATGCATGAGCAGAAAGTGTCATTACAAAACCACCTTTCAGTCTTGCTTGCACGAGTCAGCCTGCACAGGACTTTAGGGGAAATTTTTCCCACATTTTAAACTTCTGTCCCTGGAGAGAAGAAGAAATTTGGCTTGCTTTGTGTTACATTATGCATTCAATTCTGAACAATTCAGTATTGAAAGCCTTTTCATAAGCTTGGAAAATAATATGAAACATTAAATAAATGTGAGAAATTAGCAAGACTTAGTAATTAACTGAATAGCAAGGTATTTTTTTCTCCGCCTGACTTCACGCAAGCGTGACAAGTCCGTGCACAAACAATAGATGCGCAGGGGTTGTTTGGTTGGGGGGCAGGGGACAAGCATGCTTGAGAAAATAATTAACAGAAGCTGTGAAGACATTCAGGACATTGATGTAAAACTTCATTTTATAGCAAAGACGAAAAACAAGGTCAGCTTCCCAAAACTGATCAAGAGGGACGATGACTCATATGTGCATCAGCAAGCCCACATTTTCTCACTTATCAGTGCACCTTAATTGGATTAATAACTGGATTTTTAAAAAAAATACTTTGTATTTTCTGAATATCATGACTTTTCCTCCCTGCATTTACATCACTGGCAGTCTGCAGGAGATAAGTAACCGAAGGCCCCAGAGGAAGCATGCAAGAGGTTTTAGCGCACAGAGGATGCACAGAAGGAAGCCTCTTCCTCTGTAAGCCCACACTTGCCACCAGGCACACTTCAACTGCAATTAGGAAGCGGACACTTGCATACAGTCCTCCACAGCCAAACATAACCACTTATTTCCACTGGGTGACCAACGCCAGCAGACACAGCAGTGTAAGAGTTTAGGAGCTCTTGAAATAGGCTGCGGTGATGAGGCGGCAGCAGAGGAGGAAGAGGAGCACAGGGCACTGCCACACTCTGCTCAGAGCCTGTGCCACCAGGCAGCAGCTGGTTTGCATGTGCAAAGGCCCCTTTCCTCGTCCCCATGCTGCCCACAGCTAGTGTTAAAAAAAAAAAAAAAAAAAAAAAAAAAAGAAACCCACATGTCCTCCCTCCTCAATGGGGTCTCTCTCTCATCAAAGCTCTATTTGTTTCATTTTATCTTCATGCATATATAAATCTTTTCTTCCTTCAGAATTGCCCATTACAAATTTCAAAAAGCCACCACAAGCCAAACTTCTCTCCCCTCACCTCCACAGGGAAGCTGATTCAGATGCCGCCAGAGAGCCCTAGTATGACTCGTTTGCACTACACAGCCACAGAGCTGGTCCACACCTGGCTTGGATTTTGTCTCTACACACAACCTAAGCGCACCAAGATGAAAAAGCAGAGGAGACCCATTTCAAGCAGGGTAGACAACTTACATTACAACACCATTTCACTGGCAGAACTGAAGCTGCAACTCTCTCCCCTTGCTGTCCCACCCCAAAATACAGGGCATCCACCCACCCACCTCTCTGCCCTGCAGCATGCTAGGTGCTCTCCAGTCTGGGGGATGGGTAGACATCAACAAGAAACTCCCCTGTATTATCACTTTGACTGAAGGAAAGGAGCCTGGCAACAGATGAGCTGGATTATTCTTAAGAACATACAATTTAGGACTGAATTAACTTCTTTCCAGGCCTCTGTATTTTGCTGTTCAGAAGTCCAGATTTAAGAACACAGATTCTTCTGTGTGCTGGCCAAAATGGTTTGGATTCCCAATGGTTTTACTTCAGGCTCAGTGAGTAGGTCCTCAGTTAGGAAGCCCCATACATTATTTAAGGCTGGACTGTCACCACTGCTAAGCACTCAGGAGAAACACTGTCAGGGAAGTTACATGCCAGATGGAAAAAGAGCTGCTACAAAGAAGGTCCAGCTAACTTTGCGCCCTTGCTTTCATGTTACACCTCTAGCCTCATGGGGCAGAAGTGTGCCAGACCAATTACATTAACCTACGATTTAGTTTGCATTTCTACAACTGCAAAGCCAGTGATAACCTTCCTTACAAACCTGTTCATTGATAAATTGCATGGTGCGGCAGAAGTCCTCAATTCAAGAAGGTCCCAGCGTAGAGCTAGGTGCAATATATTAAGATTGTTGATCCCTCGTATCCAAATCCTTATCTTTCAACACTTTGTTAGATGCATGCTACTCTTTCCAGATAAAATAGCATGAATCAACACCTCCTCCCTATATTTTCAGCTCCCACTCTACCCTTCGGACATTTGGGCGCTGCTTCAGGTGACGTACCCCAAGTCCATCTGTGGCTGCTTGGCACTAATAGAACCATTAAGCACACAAACGTGACTCATTTTTAATGCTTACTAGTTCTCCCAGCATTTAGTTCGGGTAAGGTTTCCTACCAAATCCTCAGTCAGAATTGAAGTATCCTCTCAAACAGCAGGTACAGAGACTGTGCCAAAGCAAGATGCCTAGGGACTGAAGTATGAAGACATAACAAGTAGGCTTCAAAACCAAACCAAAACACCTCAAGAGGTCAACCCCCACCTGACCTCTAAAACCACCCAAGGAAAAGTCCTGATGCCCCACAGAAACATGGAGCCATGCTGGATGCACATGAACCTGTGGTTGCAAGGAGACTCCAAAGACACGTGCTTCATAGCCAGGCGGGACCAGCCAAGTAGGTCTGCCACGGCCACGGTTAACAAGATCAATTTACAGCCAGATATTCTATCATAATGTGACTGTACGGGTGATAACCTAGTTGCCCGCTTTGTCATGATCAGTACATAAGCTACATTTCTACCAGTTACTCTTCAGCTCTCTATAACCTTCCCTTTTTCCACTTAAAGCTTATTTCAGTCCAGAATTTCTGACTCTCTGCAAGTTGCAAAAAGGACCTTCTCATTTCTCAGTTATTACCTCACTGCTTCTGTCCTCAAATAGAGCTGACCACTTAGTGTATTTGTAAAAGAGAAAAGGAATGGTGCAGTATCCCACTAGTTTTAAGATCAGGAAGCGCAAGTCAGTTCTATAAATGTCTTCTTCCAAAAGCAAAAGACATCCTGTTATACATTATCACAGCAAAAGAAAAAGAGAATATGCTGTTTGAAGAGACTTCAAAAATTTTCAGACTTTCTGATACATAGGTATAGTTTGTTCTCTACAACTGCTGAAGTAGTTCAGTTATTTATAGGAAATTTCATCTGGGTTACACACACTGGGG
>NW_009259707.1:4813466-4818323 GCF_000687185.1 Egretta garzetta | reverse complement strand
ACAGCAATGTTAACTACTTAAAAAAAAAAAACACCCAAAGACTGTCTACTACAGTACATAGCATGATGCCTCCCCCGCTTCGTGCCCGTGACGGATAAGCCTCCCATCCACCATGGCCCTAGCCTTGCAGCCCTGTAAAGCCTCTGCCTTCAGCAGACCCTCTGCAAGCAGGCAAAACTTCCAGAGATCCAACTACAGGACCTGAGCTTTCAACTGCAAGCTCTTTACAAACCAGGAGTAATACGAGCCTCCTGCTCTGAAGTACTTGACACGTTGCCAGTGGTGTCATATATGAAGTATTTACTACTATTTTTCAAGCAATACCTTAGTTAAAAAAAAAAAGGGGGGGGGGGAGGCACTGAAGGACAGAAGTCTGCAAAATATTTTAAGTTTAAAAATAACACTCAGACTACTGCAACAGTCTCTAGGTAACCCTGACTCCTACTTTTACACATTTTTCTGCCCCTGTAAAACAGAACAAACAGGTTTTGGAGACGTGCTTTAAGCAAATTCCAAGAGGCGCTTTTACAGAGGGGTGGGAAAGTTCCTTTTTTAGCACAAATCCTCTAAGCAGCAAGCCTCTGCTATTTTTTATAGCACGTAATTTCAGAAGGAGTACCTCTCATTCTTCACTTAGAAGTCATGCTTTCCTTTAGGAGCTACAAAATTAAATATTCTTCTGATAAATTATTAAAATGACTGAACCATTTGCTGTTCCAGGATTCATGACAGCTGTCTACCTTAGCTTCTTTGTTGTTGTTTTGGAGGGTTTTTTTTGTTCTTTTTAAATGGCTGGTACAACATCAAAGACTTACTTCTTTGCTACTGGAAACTGGAAAGTGTTCCCAAGACCTGAGGAGGAAGGAAGATTTGGTCAACCTCTTTTTACCATGTCAGAAAAAGACAACCGACCTTATCTTTTAATAGCAATCTTCTAGAAATAGTGTACAAAAGAAAGAGACCATTAGAGTGTACTTAATACACATAGTTCACATATAAGTGCATGCGGACGCTCTCTAGCAGTTTTCTTTGAACAATGTAACTTCAGTGCAAGTGCATCGCTAAGGAGCACAAGTCCTTAGAAAACAGCAGCAGAATTAATAAAACGCATACTATGGCATTAGTCACCTTTATAAAAAATTAAGCACAGCTTTCTAAAGAGAGTTCAGCAGCTTCCCTTTGCCAAAAAGGACTCTTTGCTTCTTCCGACATTGACCCATGGCTAACACAGAAACTCTTCAACCATCAGGTCTGTCCCACCATCCCACCAAGAAATTCTTATCTTCCCCCCGGCCCCATCAGAAACAACTCAGAAGCAGGCTTGGAAGGAAAACACATGCCCCCAAAATAATTTTTGAGGCATTCCAAAATGCTTGCCCATAGCTACTACCCACCTACCTAGCCAGTACGCCACGTGTAACTGAATTTGTTTGCAAAGATGCCGACATGAACAACTGCCTATGTAGACCAGAGGAGGTAAGACAGGACAAGACGACGACGACGGTTTGCAGATACTCTATGCTGAAGTCAAGCCATCCCGCTTTGCTACCTGAGCAAACCAGCAGCCACAAGCTCAGAAGCATGGAGGCAGCACCAAGCCCTTCAAGACACAAACTCAACGCTTGGCATGGGAGGACTACGGGGGCATGATGACCCCAAAGAGGTGAACCCCCAGCACACTACCTAAAACAGCCCAGTGAGCAAGGCTGAGGAGCAGGAACCAGCACTGAACTACCATCCCAAGAGGCTCCACCTGCTTGAGAATTGGTATATTTTGGCCTGAAACCTTGTCCTTGCATGCCTGATGCTCCCTTTACGGCTCTTTTCTACTGTTTCCTGGCCTGCTCTGCCCCCTTAATTCAATTCTTACAAAGAGAGAATTTGGAAGGCACCAGATAAATTTCCATTAATTACTTGACCACACAACAAATTAGTGCTGAGTGGCCACATTAAGCTTTCTTTTGGATCAGGCCAATTTATGGTGAACCGCCGCTGGGACGAGAGGGAAGAAACCTCTCTCCCCCAAGGTCTGGCCAAGAGAGACAGCTCCTCCTCTTTCCACCAAAGCTCAAGAAAGCTCCAACATTTTGTTTCTAGCAACGCCCCAACCAACACCCCATGGGCTGGGGGCTCCACGTGTGGCTCTTCACCCCAGGAGAAGAGAGACGGAGCAGCTCCAGCACCCAGGCAGCAGCATCTCCCTCACTTGCTCTGCAGCACTCTACCTCTCACACTAAATCAGGGTTGATGCAAACTCTCCTCCCCTCCTTGGCCTTTCCCGCACCATTCTTTGCCCACTGGAAATGGAGATCCACACAGAGGGCTTGGGAAGAAAAGGCCCCCTTTGCACATATATCCATCAACTCCACCGTGCTTTAGAACTCTGATACAGCTAAGCTTTATCTCCTACAAACTTCTTCTGAACCCCCTGGGGGGGAAAAAAAAAAAAAAAATTAAAACACTGGACAATTTGAGCAGCTACGTGAAACCAATTTCTGCTCAAAAAGAGCCCATCACACCAGAAGTAAACACCACCACTCTGAGGGATCACTGCGGCTTTTCTGCTCTCCAGAGACAGGCAGACTTCTCAGGCCTGGCAGACTCCAGAGGGACACTTTGCAGCAGTGGGTAATGACACGCTGGAGCTAACGTGCCTCACGCAGAAACGGGGTGTCCCAGCACACCGGTGTCCACTGCACTGGAAGCCAGACACGATTGCACAGCACGCAGCAGGCAAGCAAGCACCTGCTCCATCGCACCGCAGGAGCGGGGGCACGGCCATCCCTCCCCACCCGAAGGAGCTCGTTCAGGACCAGGCGGGAGCAGCAAGGGGACAGCCGCAGCCCTGCACCGCTGGCTTGAGAGCTCACCGGAGACCTGTAACTGTGACACAGCTCAGGAAGCGCCGTTACAAGAAGGACGGCGGCACGCGTCAGACTGCACCGCTGGGCATTTTATCTCCAAGCAGGCATCTTCAGACTTATTTACAGGAAAGGCACAGGATGCTAACCGGCTGTCTCAGTAGGAAGAGAAGGGCACAGAGAAATGCCAGCTGAAGGCACGAGCCACTGCCACCCAATCCCCCTTATACCCTGCGTATATATACTTATGTGCTTACGAGCGTGCCCTCACCCCAAGGAGAGCTGGATATCCTTCAGAGCCATATAACATCTCATTTTAAAACCAGCAGACTAACACAAAGCATATGATATGGTCCTATTTGGTCTGCACAAGACAGAGTATTTTTTGATGAATACTGTTACCTAAGAGTGAACTTTGTTGTCGTGCTCCTACCCCCACCACAATACAGCCTTTGGCTGTATAAAGTTATGCATGGTACTTGGGAAAAGGCCTATTCATTATCTTCCCTACAAAGCAACAGCCACCTGCTACCTCTGTAATTGAGAATCACTCTCTAGAAAAAAAAAAAAAAAAAAAAAAAAAAAAGAACAAACCCCACCACACTCCCAAAGCATACCCTTGAAATACCTACGTTTATTTGTCACCGCAGTCTAGCTTCTTACATACTTTCACACATACACCTTAAAGGGTCTGTAAACCTGGATACACAGAAACAACTGTAGTCCTCCCAGGCATCGTCCCTCCGGAAAGCATCTCTGTCAGAGAGCAGCAGGTGAGAATAAAAAGGGTGCAGAAAGCACCTACTGCACAAAAAAGCCCCAAACCTGAACAAAACCAAACCAAAACCCAACCAACCCTGCATGCATACATGATAATATATTACAGTTTCATTGACCTAAGAGTTCATATATTAAGAAAACCAGTTAGGAGAGAAGGGATGGCATAGAGGAAGCCCATCTCTGCTACCCCAGCTCTCTGCATTTTATCTGTGTGGGGAAGAGCCCCGAGAGCGAGATTTGGGCAATACTTGATATAATGATGGCTGAACAGCATAAAGCTTGGCACAAAGGGCGATCCAGCTGGAAACAAATGCTTCCTTTCAAGCAGCCTGACATGTGCTTGCTTTGAAGCTGTGGTAATTAGATACCTTGCAGTAATGAGGGATCTATTCCAGTGTCTACAGCAGACAGAAAGCCAGTGACTTTGTTTAAAACAGCACAGACCCCCAAGCCGTGGGCATCTCAAGAAGACTAGACAGATCCAATAGTAAAGCAGATTTTCTTAATAACAATAGCAAAAAAAAAAAACTAACCCACACAACCACACCTGAATCCATAGCAGACTCTATCAGAGCAAACACAGGAGCAGCGCTGGCACTGCAGATCCGATAGTTAAGGGCAAGAGATGAACATACTTGCTAAGAGTAAGCTTTTGCAAGACTAACTGGTTCAACTGGAAAAAGCTGACAACTTAAAGGCATGAAGACCTCTTCCGAGACCTGAAATTAGGCACAGATATTCCAGATTGTACTGGAAAGAAGCGTACTGGCTATGTGACAGGAGCCTTTTACAGTTTAGGCATGAAGCACCTCGAGAAGTAAAATGCAAATCAGAAGACAGAAGGTTGCAATCAGAATGAGGGAATTGATGGGTAACTGGAAATCTTGCTTTATATTACATCACACAAAGCCAGTTGTTGCAGATGGAGCAGGAAAGTACTCCACAAGGAACACCAGTAAAAAAATCCCACTGAACCATGAGTCCTGCCAAGAAGCCCGGAGTTTTACCTAACTTTATACAGCAACTGTATAATC
This sequence comes from Egretta garzetta, assembly GCF_000687185.1. Lineage (NCBI taxonomy): Eukaryota > Metazoa > Chordata > Aves > Pelecaniformes > Ardeidae > Egretta > Egretta garzetta. The sequence goes on along the minus strand of NW_009259707.1, from coordinate 4,813,648 downwards.
AGTGTGTTCATGCGCCTTCAGTCTCTAAGAAGAAATTAGAAGGATACCCACACCCTTGACTCTCAATAATACATAACCATTTGGAGGATAAAAAAAGCAGTTATTTTCTCACACTTTAAAAGCCTTAAATACCTGACAGTGGCTCATAAGGATTTCAAGTTGCCCATATGCTAACACTTAAG
>NW_009259707.1:4812203-4813405 GCF_000687185.1 Egretta garzetta | reverse complement strand
ACTGCAATACTTGGCTGGAAAGCAAGAAGGCAACTCCAGCAAACCAAAAGGCACTACCTGTGGAGCACGAGGTAAGAATTTTGGAACACAAGGCTCAGAGAGCCGTTCGACCTGTGAGAAATGGCATCGGCACACACAAACCAGGAAAAAAGGCAAAGGGCTGGGGGCGGGCTGCCCTTCAGCAACAGGAATTTGGACCCACTACTGGGGTGTTACCATGTGTCAGCCTATGGGTTTAGGGCTTCAAAATCTGGCAAGATACCTGCTATTATTTTTAATTAGAAATAAACCCTCCCCCCACATCTCATTAAGCAATTTTAGCATCACTGACAGAACGAGGAGTTTCTGAACAGATTCCCATCGTGCTTGGGAAATCACAGAAGACAGAAATAAGGACACCGCAAGGGAGTTATCTCAAGACCCTGACGCACGGCAGGCACGGCTGGAGATGCATGCTCCAGGGACGGGAAGGGGAAGGCCGGGCTGTGCAAGAGCCCAGGCAGCACGCTACTGCCTTCCCTCTCCTTCCACCCCCACGCAGACACAGCAAGAAGCACATGTGACAGTGAGAAACTGTTCCCTCAAAATCACATCGAGCTCTTATTTCACTGACGAGGTGCTACCTTCCCCAGCAGTGGGACCCTGAGCCCAAAACTTTAAGAGGCTCCAATACCAAAACTTGACTGTATCCACCAGCGACCTACATCAAGCCTCTCCCCTCCTTCTGCTTCACCTTCCTTCTCGGGCTCTCCGTCCTGCCCTACTTTAAACAGAGATTATTTCAGCTAAACCGCATAATAGTTTTAGAGAGAGGACTCAGCTAGGGCTGAAAACTTGTCACATCAAGCTGGAAAAGTGGAATAAATAGCCGAACTAACAGGTCCCACAGCCAGCATCAGCTGTGAGGCGATACATGTGTCATCCCAAAGTCTTGTATCTTGGATGCCTATCATGCAACCGCAGCAGAAAAGGAAAAGCAAGTCAGGGACTAACATAATGGTGAGCAAAAATCACAGCCATTATCCCTAGATGTAAAAACCAGGAACAAGGAAGGCAATTTTACTCCCAGTAGGAAAGGAGCTCTGCACAAGGAAGGGCACAGTTTTCACTACATTTGTCTTCCGAAGAGATTTACCCACAGGATTTCATCTCCGTCAACACGCCCGAGGCTTTCTCCCCCCTTCCTCCCCAGTTCAATGGAA
>NW_009259707.1:4811505-4812182 GCF_000687185.1 Egretta garzetta | reverse complement strand
GAGATCTCCTCTCAGCTCCATGCCACTCTCCAGGCGTTGTAGACACTCACGGTGCCGTACCACCCCCGCCGCCTGCAGAGCAAACAACGCACGCACACCAGCATTACTACAAGGCTACAACCGAGCGAGCAGGATCCACCTACTACTCGGCACAGAGACTGAAAACAACCTAGTTTTGATAAACTAAGGCCGCCATGGGTTCGGCAGAGGGGGCGGGGGTTTTTATTTAAACCCAGGCTCTTCAGAGAATACTTTGCACAGGGGAACACTGCATGCCTGTATAGAGGGGTCACACTCGAGGCACGGGCGGGCAATCTCCACAAGTCAAAACGCAGATTTATCTTGAGTGTTTCGCACAGCGTTAAGGTAAAAGAAGTTTTCTGAGCCCTCCTGCCTATCGATGTCTCATGGCTTTCAAAGGGCATCTTTTGCTGAAGATGCAACTGCACGGAGCTGCATGACTCCAATCCCCACGCTCGCTTCTTCCACACAAGCCACGCTAGGGCTCAACGCGACCACCGCTGCGTATTCTTTACCAAAAGATGGTTTCCCCACAAATAGGAAAGCGGGTTTTCTAGAAATACTGCATAATGAGTCATCGACTGCAGGCAGTTAAACGCCAGGCACCTTCTGAGCAAGGACAAAAATAACAGCAGAACAAAAATAGTCGTTCGCTG
>NW_009259707.1:4806866-4809958 GCF_000687185.1 Egretta garzetta | reverse complement strand
AGCAAGTTTTCTTTCTTAAATAATAATAATAATAAAAATAAAAAAAAAAAAAATTCCCAAGCCCCACAACTCTCAGAAAAAATCCTTTTCTGCAAGCGGCAGCCTCGCCAGCTCAGCTTGGGATCTGCGAGTCGTGCTGAGCGCTGGCTTGCGCATCGGCAGCAACAATAAAGATAATGCAGCTGGAAGTTAGTTAATCATGCGTGAGTCAGAAAGGAATCCGACCAGGAAAAAAAGAGGAAAAAAAAAAAAAAAAAAAAAAAAGGCAACGTTTATTTTAGACACAGCTGTAAACAAACCGTTCGGAGGAGCGGAGAGCCTCTCGGTGGAAGCCGTGTCCAGCCGCTTCTTGGATTGCAGCCGGACAGCGGAGGGAATCCTGGTACACTTGCCCCTCTCCTGCTAGGCCTTAAGGCCCCGCATGACGGCCTCTGAGCCTGTGTTAGGAAAAGCTCATTCCTTAATTGTTGTACCAATTAGTCTTTATGGTACGAAATTGTATCAGCTTTCTTAATAGCGTGAAATTGTCTTAACTCTCTTCAGGTGGATATGGTTTACATCGTATACTGCGTAGCCTTGCTTAAGTAAGCGTCGATACTCACCATGAAGTACACATGAGCAAAGGACCCCAGCTCACGGCGAGGAGGAGCAGGATGGGGCCACACTCCCCCCCGCCCCCAGAAGGTAAGGACCTTTGTTTCTTGGAAACTTAAAGCCATCCACGAAGATTTAAGGATACCCCTGGACTCCCAAGGTAACACCGGCACCCCAGCCCCTCTGGCATCTCCGTGCAACCCTCCCCTTACCTGGCATCACGGATAAGAAGTGGCAGCAAGACTGACTCCGGGGGTGCCTGGGTCAATGCAGCAGCAGGTGGATGATGGCCGTAGAACCAGAGCTGCTTTGCAGAACTTGTGCGTGCGGTGCGGTGTTCCACGACTTACCCGTTCTGCGTCGTCAGTGGTTCTAATAACGGTTCTTTGAGCGATGCTCACCGGTCCGACAACACTTGCACCACCCTCCTTGGTCTGAAGTTTCTGTCTGGAAGCTGACCTCAGCATCCCGTTGCTATTCCATCATTCCTAAAATTTTCACTCGGAAGTACGATGGGATTGAATCCCACTGCCATTTTATCCATGTCCAGCTGGTGACGTGAGCCATCACACAGAGGACAGGAGCGGTGCAGCTAGCTCTGCTCTGCGCTATCAAGGGCAAGCCACAGGTCTTGGACGGACAATGAACACGTGGACTCGCCGCTTGAGCCACCCCCCAGCGTTACTCCCTGCTTCCTGGGACCCTGACAAGGAGCGTTGGCATTTTTGCTGATTGCTCCTGCCCCCGCTCCCCCAGCCATTAGGCTCTTTGGCTGGGAAGTCCCCAGCAGCCCTCCTTGCTTTCCTGCGGAAGGAGGGAGCAGGCCAGCCCATCACCTCCAGTCATCCCTTCTGACGGGCGGCTGGGGGGCGCTGGTGCGGGTGGTGGTATTGAGCACGGCCAGGCAGCCCCTCCATTTGCTGCCGCGCTTGCGTCGTGCCTGCCAGCGTGGCCGGCAGGGCTGCCGTCCTTTCCTCATCGACACCTAGCAGGTGCTTCTAGAAGAACCTGCCACTAAGTGAGGCTACTACGTTATTTAGCAACGCAATCGATAGCCTCTTGGCATGCAGCCTCTATTTTTTTCCAAGACATCTATTTGCAAGGGAAAAAAATGACCCCGCTGCTGTTCAAACTGGCTCAGCACGCCATCTTTTTCCTTCCTCCCAGGTAGAGACCTGCTCACCACCGGCGTCTGAGCACACTTCCATCAGTCTTCTCCTCGGTGCCTATTGTGGGGCCCATGTTCTTTCGCAAGTCTTCTTGCTCCAGAACATGGTTCATTCGTACGTCTGGCCATGGCGTTACCCTGCACTTGTATCCGCCGTTTCCCTATCGGGGCAACAGAGCGGCTTCGGTACAGCTCCCTTTTGCAACATTGGTAAGAATTCCCTGAGCCCGAGCATTAACACTTTGCAGGAAAGAATGATAGCCTAAGGAACAGCAAGAAATGGAGGGAAAGAAACAAAAGTAAAATTATTAATGATCTGTACTTAAGAAGCTCGCGCTTCTCGCTGAAGGTATCATTCGTATGCCCAGGTTATTCGTCCAAGGTCAGCGAACGTGGCGTAGGAGACTCTCTGCGAAGAAGTTCCGGTGGAAGAGGTGCCCCATGACGTGGTCGTGTGGTTTGTGGCTTCTCGTTGGACGAACTACAAGCGACTCATCGCAACAGCCATAAAGCAGAATGGATTTTTCATAAAGGATCTGAAAGCCGACTCAAACACCGAAGTTAGTTTGTAATTTTTACGAGAAGACAAGCTGTAGCTACTGTGTAGGACTGAAATGTTGTCTACTGCAGGAGATGAAGGACCTCCTCTTGCACTCACCAAAACCATGGCAAAATATCTGCTGGCTTCGTCATCTTAAAAAAAATAAAACCCAAACCCGTCACCCAAAATTAGCCACTACGTGGGCAGGTTGGTGGAGGGGCTCCCTGTCAGCAGTGTTATTTTCCTGTTAATAGTACGCTGCCGCTTAGGAGTGGCCTCACCACGGTCTCCCCAGCCCCACGCAGAAGTCCATCCGCTTTCCGAAGGCAGAATTACAGGTGCTTACTCCACTGAGTCACTGTTACAGACTTCAAAGCTGACACAAGGTTTCCTTTGCATTTGTAGCCTAATTTTCGACTTCTTCCCAAGGCTCGGCTTTCCCAGGGTTTTCCCCAGGGTAGAATTTTACTTGAAGGGGAAAGGAGGAGATGAAGCAACTTTGAAATGACAGCGCTTACGTATTTGGAGGGCATTTTTAATTCCTCTGACACTTTTCTATTCCAAGGTAGTTTGAAGCGTTAAACTCCAGTTTGTTTTGATGATCTTGTGGAGGACATCTGCCTTCTATTGCTTTGGGATAAGTTAATTAGGATATAATCAGTGCACAGGCACACACACACATACCACACTAAAATCTTACTGAAGTTGTAAAGTCAAAGACACAAAAATTAGGATACAGCATAATTAAGGCTGTGTCAGCTTATTTAATGTCTCCTTCGTGCCTTACCC
>NW_009259707.1:4801772-4806336 GCF_000687185.1 Egretta garzetta | reverse complement strand
TTTAGAGGCCATCTAGCCCAACCCCCCTGCAGTGAGCAGGGACATCTTCAACTGGATCAGGTTGCTCAGAGCCCCGTCCAGCCTGGCCTTGAATGTTGCCAGGGATGGGGCCTCCACCACCTCTCTGGGCAACCCGTGCCAGTGTTTCACCACCCTCATTGTAAAGAATTTCTTCCTTATATCTAGTCTAAACCTACCTTGCTTCAGTTTAAAGCCATTACCCCTTGTCCTGTCACAGCTGGCCCTACTGAAAAGATTGTCCCCATCTTTCCTATAGGCCCCTTTAAGTACTGAAAAGCTGCAGTAATCACTGCTGCATTTGTGACAAGCTTTCCAGCTTGCAACAAAAGAAAAGGTCACTGTATGATTATTACTGCTAAAGTCTTTGTCAGCTTAATGAATTTGCCCCAGCTGAAATAGCAGAAATACAGATTTTTAATTTCTTTAAAAAGGAACGCCTTTTTTCAGAAGTACCATTTTTATAAGAAAGTCGTGGGATAGTGCCAGTGATGAAAAAGGTTCTAGCTAAAATCTACTGGTGTTAAACATAACAAAGTTGTGGGGTTTTTTTCCACCAGAAGAGGTGTAATAGGTTAATCCAGCTGCTGTGAATCGCAGGAGCTAAGGCTGTTTCTGGAGGTTCTCGTGCTTCCTTGCAACATCCCAGACTGGGAGACGGATCTTGTCTTTTCAGCACGACACACGTGTATCATGTACAAAAGGTATTCTGCTTAACTACATCCTGCACGGGCTGGCTGGAGGATTAAACAGCTTAATAATTGTCCAACACATCATTAACACATCCTATGATGCAAAAGGAGCCAATTAAAGCGTACTGCTGGATGCCCTTCCAATAGCTGTCGCGTGGAGCAAGCGGCACCTCACACTGAGATAAGCGCTGTTAAGAAAATCCCCTTCCCTAACTATTAGATCAATCAGTCTTTACAGTATGAGAGTGTATTAACTTTGTTAATATATGTATTAGTTCACATTATACACTGCAAGGTAATGCGGTAGCGAAATTTTACTGGAGACCGGTACTGTTCACGCTTAAGTAAAACAAACTAAAGGACAGCCCAGCCCTGGAAATAAGGACTTTGCTTCTTGGAAGCTTAGAGCTGTCCATGGAAGCTAAAGGATACCCCCGGACAAGCAAGATACCACCAGCGTCCTACCCCCTCTAACACATCCTTTAAACCCTCCCAGACCTGTCTAGCCTCCCAGATCAGTAACTCCAGCAAGGCTGACTCCAGGGACCTCTGAGTCAATGGACAAGCAGCAAGAATGCTGCAAAAATATCGTTGCTTTGCAAAGTTTTACTACGATTAGTAATCGGTAGTGTGGGTGCTAGCAATTAGTAAAATTATGTTGTACCTGAACATTTGAAGGGTAAAAGAACCCTGTGCAAAATCTCATTCAAGGTGGCCCATTTGGCTGAGGACACCTCATGCACCTGAATAAATATTTTACTCTTGTAATTCTCTACGTTGCGTCCCAGCCTCTCTCCTCAGTCGGCATGGGCCAGTTGTGAATTTTCCTGACAGCACCTATTTCCTAATCAGAGGGTTACAGGGAGGGTGACACCGGTAGTGGTGCCTGGTGGGCTGGGGAGCGCCTGGTTACCTCGTCCGAAGGAGATCTCTTTCCACTTTGGTTGCTTTGCTATTTCCTAGCATAAAGTCAGAGAAATTTTCAGTCTTGAGGCAAGCATCAGCCTAGATTTTCAGAATATCACAAATATTTGCCATTGTGCTGCTTCACATGCCTGAAGAAATAGCAAGACCTACGTTTCTCTCTGCTGCTGGCACTGTCGGGGCTTTTGACAGGCACACGGTTGGATCAGGACATCCTCTTGTTGGGCACTGACCTCCATCCACCTCTGGATACCCAGGGTCAGTTTGCCCACAGAGTGGGAGGGGGTTCTGCAAGCAAATCCATGGTGAAAATGGGCCAGGTTACACCTGTGTTGCAAACCCACTGTTTGAACTGTGGTTTAGCAGAGCCCCACTCGCACTCCTCTGGACTGCTGGACATGCTGAAGCACAGCAGCGCTTGGACCTGGCTGAAAGCTAACGGCCCAAGCATTCACCCCACGTGGGCAGAAAGTGCTGTCGGCCAGGCTCATGTCACACCAGGACGTCCTGGAGTTCAGTGAGATGAGGCACGCCATGGCAAGGGACCCTCCTGGCATCTGGCATTGAGCTCGTTTTAAAAAGTGGGATAGCACACTGCAGTTGCTGGCATCCCAAATCTCTTCTGGTGCCAGCTGCCCACGTGGGTGGTCATCCAGCCGGATGGTGGGCACAGCAGGTGGCATCTCCATGTGTGCAGGAGACGTCTATTGGTGTCCCAAGGCCTCTCCCGTTTCTGCAGTGCTGCACATTTTTCAGGGAGATGGGCTGCCTTGGAAATACGGATGGGGATCAGCTTTTCTCAAGGTACGCTCTCTCCCAGTCCCGCCAGGACATCATTGTCTGCTCAGATGTTTTATCCCACTTTTGTCATGCTTGACTTCTGCATACATATAACCTTACGTATCTTGCCACATGGTATTTTTTCCACCGAGAGACATCTTGTTTTCCAACTACTACTGTTGGCTGAAAAGGGATCCATTGAAATGTAACGCTTTGCCCCGTTTCAGACAGGCTTCCCTTATAGTTTTACGATGTTGATGTGACACCGCATACCAGCAAGTCTTATCTGAGCCTGTGCTCTAGAACAGATTTTCTGGGAGCCTGGAGAAGGACATCCTGGTGTTGTGCTCGGGCATCCTATCTGTGGTCACGACTTCCTGCAGTTCATGTGCTGAGGCCCAGGTACTACCCTCATTGATAGCGGCAGGGGGACTTTCATTTCGGGAGTGCTGCCTGGGATTCACCAGAGGCAAAGCTGGACCTCAAGAGTGAATTTCTTTCCCCACTTTAAAATTCTTGGTCGGTTGCAGTCCAGCATGAGAAAGGCAAATAACATCAATTAGACGCACGCATGAGATACTGTTTTGCCTGCAAGAAACTTTCTTGTCCTGTTTTGATCACTACTTTACTGTGAGTCAGCCTATGACACATTTTTGTGAAACTCCCAGACATTATGCTTACAAAATTAAATGTGGGTCAGATGGAAAAAACATTATGAAGAGCTGACAGTGTTAAGGCAGAAAAGAGATCACGTTCCTACAGGTGGAGAGCAGTGCAATGTCTTATTCCTCCTGGGAACTACTGATCGCTCTCTTCATGACCCCACTCAAGGAATACTCTAGGAGTCCACGCTGCAGCAATCCAATATTAATTGTAAAGTGACTCCTGGTAAGGTGCTCAGTGTGGGCCCCTCGCAGAGCAGCCGTCACCTTGAACCTCATTGCTGTCATCAGCTCAAGCACTGGAAACCTCCCGATGACATCCCTGGCCTTAAAAGTCTTGCAGCCTACATAACACATAAGCAGGTTGGAAGATAAAATTTGGAGAAAACATAGCAAAACAATAACAGGTCTGTCATTCTTTGCCAGTCAAGAGCAGACAGGACAAGGCAAGTTTCCACCTTCTAAACAATAAGTGTTTATCTTTTTTTTTCTTTTTTTCTTTTTTTTTTTTTTTGGCAGAGGCAAGTATTGGAAAGAGAGTGTAGTGGTTTTTCATATTTTGGTTAAATGCTGATTTTGGGTCGCCCTAGCAGAGCAGGCTGCTTCAGTGGAAAGGTCAGCCACCCCGTTCTGCAGGGTGCGGCCAAGGGGATGAATTTCATCAGCCTGTCCAAATCAGGGCATCTCTATTTCTGAGTCAGAGCCTTCAGTTTTTCCGCTCAGCAGGCCCACACTGTGGAAACGTGCACTCAGGGAAGATCACTGGATGGTCACTGGGGGACTTGGAGAGGGAGCAGGCTCCAAACATCTCAGCTGAGAAGACAAACTGGATATTTGCTGCCCCCGGAATGAAAAATCCATGTGCCAGCACTCTCCTGCAGCAGGAGACGGCAGCGGATGCCAAGCCAAGATGAAGAGCGAGGTTGCATGGCGGGAGTCAGCAGGGATGATGGTGTCACCCAGCCAGGAGGTGTGGTTGCACACATCTCCCCCATGCTCAGCCACCAGGACCCAGGCAGGGCCGCCTGCCTCCATCACTGTGGCTGCCTTCCCCACCAAAGAAATGGCCTTCACCAAGGGAGCATCCATTACCTCAGCAACCAAAAAGCCAGGCAAGCAGCCCTGAACAAAGCTATAGAGAAGACCGAGGGAGGTTTCTGCCAAAGCAGAAGAGGTGAGGTGGTAAGAGGACCTGGAGGAGGAATAAAAGAGTGATGAACAGGAAGGGCAGGAGGCTTGAACAACTGATTAGTGAACCACTGAATTAGTCAGAAAAGAGATCAGAGATGGAGAGCAGCCGTTTCAGTCATATGAGAACAGCATGACTGAGACCGGGAAAATAATATGGGAGTGTGAACAGACCCAAGATCTCATCTGGAAAACACAGTGCAGGCAGGGATAGAAATATTTAGACAAAGCCTGAACTTTACCTGGACAAGCTGGAGAGGTGGGCCTGTGTGAACCTCATGAGGTTCAACAAGGCCAAGT
>NW_009259707.1:4782086-4801725 GCF_000687185.1 Egretta garzetta | reverse complement strand
GGGGGTACTGGTGGATGAAAAGCTGGACATGAGCCAGCAATGTGCGCTGGCAGCCCAGAAGGCCAACCGTACGCTGGGCTGCATCAAGAGAAGCGTGGCCAGCAGGTCGAGGGAGGTGATTCTGCCCCTCTGCTCTGCTCTGGTGAGACCTCACCTGGAGCCCTGCGTCCAGCTCTGGAGCCCGCAGTACAGGAAGGACATGGACCTGTTGGAGCAGGTCCAGAGGAGGCCACAGAAATTATCCAAGGGCTGGAGCATCTCTCCCTATGAGGACAGGCTGAGGGAGTTGGGGTTGTTCAGCCTGGAGAAGAGAAGGCTGCGGGGAGACCTGCTTGCGGCCTTTCAGTACCTAAAGGGGGCCTATAGGAAAGATGGGGACAGAATTTTTAGCAAGGCCTGCTGTGACAGGACAAGGGGTAATGGTTTTAAACCAAAACAGAGTAGGTTTAGACTGGATATAAGGAAGAAATTCTTTACAATGAGGGTGGTGAAACACTGGCATGGGTTGCCCAGAGAGGGTTCATTGGGTTTTATCCAGCCAAGAACTGATCAGTTTTAAGATTGATCCAGGTTTTAAGGAAGGCAATAGTAACTTCAAAGGATTAGATCGGTCCCTTTAGTGAAATATCCGAAACCAACTCTGCCTATCAAAAGGACGGCTCAAGCAAAATGTAGGTATCGCCTCTGTCATAAGCAAATGGATGGATATTTTGTGAATCACTCTGTCAGGGAGCTGAAGAGCAGCACTGGAAAGTGGGTGCCAGTGTAATAGGCACCATCTCCCCAGTTCAAACTAATGTTTTGGAAGGAAGCAAGACGAGAAGGGACAACCACTTCTGTGATTAATTCCAACTGCCATGTGTTGGCTAGCTTACCAGCAAACCTTTCGGAAATGGAAAGAGTACAAAAATAGGGGTAAGGAGTTTGTAGGCATTTTGATTCAGTGTCTTTTTAATGAATGCAGCAGTGATTAGGATGACTAAAAACACGTTAAGAATCTTTTCTGTCAAGATCTTTAGAATGAGATCTCTTAAAGCCATGAAGGTTTCTGGTGAAATTTGCTCTGAACAGCTAGCAGGGCCTTGCAGAGCCAGGTGTGGCTTTCAAGTGTGTGTGAAGCCCATACATAAAGCTCATCCTTCTACTCATGCAACCACCACATGAGTAAAAATTCTGTAGTTTCTCAGTCACAGAAACACATCATACTTACTTTTAAGAGCTATAGGGAGATGCATTTTAAATGGCCATCCCTATAAAACCCTGATATGGAATAGCGACAGCTGACCGCTAAAGCCGACCCTTAGTTTACATGTTACCACATGAATAAGCCCTTTTCCAGCCTACTCTCAAGCTTGATATATAGTCTACCTTTACTGTCCCTGCACACATCTATTTTCTGGTTTTATTAAACTAGTAATCAGCAGACTCTATGCCACTCTCATCTCTTCCAGCAGTCTCTTCTCCCCAGACTGCTTGGCTCAGGTCCTCTATAAACATTATTTAGACAGCATCTTTCAACTTCCTTATTTTTCCAGGTGGGGCGGCAAACCCAACCCTTCAATAGAGTCAGCAGATTTCATGTACCACGGATTCAACGCCAGCTAACGAGGCAGAGTAGCACAGGCAGGCGTCATTGATGACTTACGACTACGTTCAAGACTAATTAGTTCCAAGGTGTGCTATATCTCACATAGGCAGTCAATTGGCTCACTTCAGACTGAAATTCAAACTGGTCACTAAGTAAAAGACTCCCAGTGTCTGGAAACCTAATCCTCGCATTGCTGGTTTGTCAGGTCAGAGAGAACAAACAAAGTGTGAATAGATGCGAGTGATTTACAGAAAGATACAGACTGCTGCTACACAGCTGCAAAATTAAAGGTCTTCTGGATACCATGCCAGGGGTTTAGATTTACACCACAAGGGAATAAAAGAACTCTTAATACCTCTCTCTCTTCTTTCAGGCTTGGTCAGCCTGATTTGATTCTTAAAGCAAATTTCTGGAAACAGAGATTGAGAAACAAAGCAGTGCAATTTTTTTACATTTATCCCTTTCCATTTCTCTTGAGCCCACAAATCATGGGGCTGACATACGAAGCCAGAGAGATTGAAAAGCTGACAGTGCTTTTGCAGTGCATGCCAGGAACGGAGCCTTATTCCATGGACGGTTAACAGGAGCGGTGACATACATGAGAATATTAGGAAAGGCAGAAACCCCACTGGCTATAAGTCAATCCCAGTTCTTCCCACCTCTAATGATTGTTATGGTAAGGTGCAGGATCCTCCACCGGCATCTGCGCCAGACCAGACATCGCATCTAATCTCCTGGCTGTAGCGAACAGAAGCATCCAAAGTTTCAACGGATGAAGCTTGAAGAAAGTTTAGACTAGAAATAAATAATAAACATTTAACTGTAATGATAATGGAAGGTAATTACCTGTAAAGGTAATTAAAACTAAGATGATTTACTAAGGGCTGTGATGACTTCCCCATTACTTGGCCTTTGTAAATTCAGGTCAGATTCCTTCCTCCTCCCCTTTCCTAAACGTGCACCCATGGTCAAAATAGAGCCAATTCAGTATTGTTTAATGGCTGTGTGATGCAGAAAGTCGGAAGAGATGATTATGTGCAGAAAATCAGAATAGATGGAGTCTCTGCACAACCTATAAACCACTCTAGGAGCCAGCTTCTTTCTAGCCCCTCTGCGCTTGTTCTGGTTGAAAAGTCTCTCTTGGAGTTGTGTGCCCATGTTTGGGCGAAGTTTCACTCAGGGCCTGCACAGCGGCATTAATATTGCTCTGTCTTCACCAGAAATCCCCGAGTACATGCCTAAATAACAAATGCTAGGCACAGGAGTGGTGACAACGCTTGACTCGCTGCCAGAAGATCTGCATAAAAGCATTCACAGCAGGGCAGCTTAAGGGTATTCTGATTTAATTTAGAACTCAAACATAATTTTTCTTAATTAACAAAAAATATTCTCTTTGTTTCCAGAGTCTGACCCTGGCCCCCCTCCCAACCTATAAAACGACCAAAAAACCCCATGGTAGGACAAATAAGCAATAGTGATGGAAGCTAACCATTACCCACTTACAAGGATTTTCTCCATGCACATTTCATTACCTTCACACAAATACCTTATGGTTTCTACTGCTGTAAAAGCATTATTAACAGAGTGGTGTGCGTTCCCACCACACGCTGAACACCCCAGTTGCTACGTGGGTGTCAAGCTTCAATCCAGGCAATGCGCAGCAGCCATTGAACACGTATTGTGTATCTCTGAAAGGCACAGGACACGCACAGCGTCATTCAGGTGTGCCAGAGGTACCGTCTCCCAGTAAAACTGGGTCCACAGCAGCAGTGCTCCAGGTGAAAAACCTGCCAGTGAGTCAACAGCGTGAGCTGCCCAGAGAAACTTCCTGACAAGTGAAATTGCTGTTTGTGTCTTGCTCAGCACGTCACACCCAGCATATGTTACTCGGAAAACAGCGTGTGAGCGGCAGATCACATTGCCTGGGTACGAAGGTGCTGGTGGAAAACAAGGTAAGGAGGTCAAGAGTACAGCCAAGCAAGCATTGCTTTGTTTGTCTCTCAAAGAGGGGATTTTGAGCGCAAGGAATTCTACAAAGGGCCTTGCTTGCGTGCCAAGGGGGTTGGAGAGAGGTTAATCAGTTGGAGTTGGACGGTTAATCAGGTGGAGAGAAAAGGCTAGCAGCAGACAGGATCACCTAAGTGTCCCTTTCTAGCCCACTGGCAGTGAATAGCATTTGGCCAGCATTTCACCTTCTCCATGGGTCACTTCATGGAACTACAACAGGCATATTCCATAGGCTCCTCCTACTCCGTATAACTTCTGTTTTCAAGAGAAAAAAGGACAGAAAGATAGAGGTAAGGAGTAAGTTGAGGAAAACCAGACCATAATAGAAAAATGCGGGTTGGAAAGGATCTCTGGAGATCATCTATACCAAAACCTGCTCAACACAGGGCCAAACTCAGATGAAGGCACTCAGTTGAGAAGGTTGCTGGGTACAGCTGAGCTTCACACACCTCCAAGGATGGTGATTCCTGATTCCTCAGCTGCCCTGGGCACCTGTTCCAGCCCTGACCCATCCATGCTGTGAAGAGCCTCTTTTCTTATAACCAGAGTTTGCCAAACCTTGTGACCACTGTCTGTCATCCCTGCAGCTCCAAGAATATTCCACCTCTTCTATAGCCAGCCACTCATTAGGTAGTTGAACATAGCCTATACAGCTGAGGAACATACCATATATAAAAGGCATAGGAGGTAAGTTTACACACTATGTGCTCCCCAGCAAATTGGTCCCTACCCTCTGCTGATGCCCAGGATTGTTCTGCCCCAGTTGCTGAACCCTCCACTTCTTGTTAAGCTTCATGAAATTTCTGCTGGCCCAGCCCTCAGGTTTTCCAATGCTGCTCTACCATCCAGCACAGCAAACCTTTCCCTGCCCAACAGGCAATCCAATGTCATTTACAAAATGGCTGAAGGTGCACTCCTGGCTCACCATCTGAGAGCAGTGATGAACATTTCAAACAATACTGACCTCTCATACTGACCTGGGGACGCTTCATTTGCTATGCCGTACCACCTGAACATTGAGCCATTGATTACTTACCCTTGAATCCAGCAGTTCAGCCAACTTCCAATCCATCTTCCAGTTCCTTCATCCAGCCTGTGTCTCCTCAGCTTTCAAATGAGAGTCGCATGGGGGACCACATCAAAAGTAATTTTAGAGACAAGATAAAGAATATCCACTGCTGTCCCCCTGTCTCCAGAGAGAAGGCAGCCAGGCTGCCCAGGTGTCATGTGCCTCTGGAGAAGCCACGCTGACCAATCCCGATGGCCACTCATGAGCCTGAAAATGGATTCCCAGGGCATATGCTGTGCAATCCTTGCTGCTCAAGGGGCGGGGAGGATGCTGACTGCCTTGGTGCTCCCTAGATCCTCATTCATTAGTGTTAGCCTTTTTCCCATCATCAGGGAGGTCTCCATGATTTTCTACAGATGATTGGCAGCAGCCTTGCTCTCACATCACCCTCTACACGAACATCCTCCAGCCCCAAGCATTAGTAAGAAAACTATGTGCAGTATATGAAGCCTTGTGCAGTGTATTAATACACGTATCAGAACGGAAAAGAATCACACAGATAAACTCTTCCTGGAATTAAGGTCGAGGTGAATGGATTTCTGTGATGTGGCTTTTATTCTGATGCATGCTCCTCGCATATTCACCATAAGCAAACGAGTGTGACCGTCCCTTAAGAAACGTACCGAGCCCATTTGTGTACAGCCTAATCCATACCAACCCTCTTCTCCCCAAACCCAACCTTGAACGTCAAGGTTGCAAAGTCATGGTCAAAACTCCAGTAGCATTAAAGTCGGAGTGGTCTCAATAGGTGTGAATTTACAAAGAGAGATCCTAGGGCTTTATTCATGCCGGCAAGCAATGGGGCCCAACAGGAGCCGATCCGCGGAGTCAAGGGCACTGTGCAAGCTACATCCACACTCGAGGGGTTTCCCTTCAGGCTGGCTGTAGCCTGGCCCCGCTCAGGGGAGGGCACATCAGGCGCTCAGGTTCAGCTCGGGAGCCCGGCAGGAAGGCAGGTGACCCACAGAATCAAAGGGATGGGTCAGCCCCGAGCTTCATTTCAAAGGCAGGCTCCTGACCCACGCTGCAACTTGCACTGGACAGCCTGTTATTTCATAGCCACATGGCCAGCATGCGTACCAGCCGCCCCGGCCTCTAGGGTAAGGTGCCTGCTAGTCTCCGCTCCTGAACTTGTCCCCTCACATCTATGTGTTATGCCAGGCTTTCCTCCTCCATGGCTGGGCAGCTTTTCCATGCTTTGTTTTGTCCTTCAGGTCATATTTATATGACACTGCCCATTGCACAACTGAGAAAAAAAAAAAAAAATTTTTTCTATGCATCCAAGAACACATTTTTGAGTACTGCGTCCAGCTCTGGAGCCCTCAGCACAAGAAGGACATGGAACTGTTGGAGCGGGTCCAGAGGAGGGCCACAAAAATGATCCGAGGGCTGGAGCACCTCTCCTATGAGGCCAGGCTGAGGGAGTTGGGCTTGTTCAGCCTGGAGAAGAGAAGGCTGCGGGGAGACCTGATTGCGGCCTTTCAGTACCTAAAGGGGGCCTATAGGAAAGATGGGGACAGAATTTTTAGTAGAGACAGCTGTGACAGGGCAAGGGGTAATGGTTTTAAACCAAAACAGGGTAGATTCAGACTAGATATAGGGAAGAAATTTTTTACAATGAGGGTGGTGAAACACTGGCACGGGTTGCCTGGAGCGGTGGTGGAGGCCCCATCCCTGGAAACATTCAAGGCCAGGCTGGATGGGGCTCTGAGCAACCTGCTCACTGCAGGGGGGTTGGACTGGGTCCTCTAAAGGTCCCTTCCTACCCAAAGCATTCTATGATTCTATGAAACATTCAATTCCCGTAGTGTTTTTCAGCCAGCAATTATCTTCCCAAAATGCCTGTGAGGTGAAGGAACATGTA
The DNA here is from genome assembly GCF_000687185.1 of Egretta garzetta. NCBI lineage: Eukaryota > Metazoa > Chordata > Aves > Pelecaniformes > Ardeidae > Egretta > Egretta garzetta. The sequence continues at coordinate 4,795,197 of NW_009259707.1, read as the reverse complement.
TTAACCTGGCCTATAAGTGGAGATCTGGTGTACAGAAAGCCTAAGGAAAAAATACCCACCCATTTTGGAGTGTCAGATGAGGCACCTAAAAGCTGATTTAATATCGTATTCAGACTACAGCCTTGACTGACTTCAGTTGCAGCTGTGAACAAACAGGGCTTGTGCAAGTCATACCCCAAGGCTTGCAGTCAGAGAATAAGGAACCTGTCACCAGTGACCACTTGTGAGAAGTCAGGGTTAGATGACGTAATGAGCATCATGCAAAACTTTTGTGGCAGCTGCTGACATTCTAAGATTATCTTTTTTCTTCATGCAGTCCTCCCCTCTCTCAGTACCCACCGTTCTATCTTCTGCAAGAGATAACAAAACATAACCCCCGGCATCTTACTCGTCTTCAAGACATTGCTCAAGGCAGGGGCACCCATCTCTGAGTGCAATGAATGAGACATGAATTCTGTGAAAAAATAGTATGTGACAACGTAACAAGAATAACTCATATGCTACGAAGCGTGGGTGAGAAGGGCAGGGGGAAGGCCCTAATTTTAGCATTTCCCAGCCTTTGGTACCAGCTGTTGCAAACTTGGCACTTCCTGAATGTAAATTTCTAGACATAGGCAAAAAAAATAAAAAAAAAATAAAAAAAAAGGCAAAAAGCAAAGCAAATCCCATCAGTCCCAGTGTCCTTCACAGGTTCTTAGTGCAAGTCGTCTTGCTCTGTCAATCCCTTGATTCTCTTCCACCTCCCACCTTGTTGGATCTTGGTTCTATTACTCTTCTCTCCCAAGCATCCCTGAAGTGCTCAGTCTCCTAATCCATGCCTGTAGTCCAGATTCCCCCCCAGTTATCCTCGCCCCTCTGCTCCCCAATGGCTCACTGCTCGGGTCTAGCACCCGAGGCTGCAGCAGGCTGTTGCAGTGAGGAGCAGTGATTGATGGGACAGCTCTCTTTGCCATTTGCAGGCTGGGACAGGTCATACCCTCTTGAAGAATTTAGCCACCAAGCTCTAGGGCTTTTCCCAGTTTATGTGGCCTGAATTCTTCAAAGATTTGTCATACCCCCAGTGGTTTTATCACACAAACAGCAAAAGGCATGTTTCAAACACCAGTGATTTCACCTTCTCGCTGAGTGTTAAGTCCTTCACCCCTTGCACGAGAACAGCATAGCACACCAAGATTTTTTTTCCCATCAAGGGTCCAACACAACCTAAGTTATTTTCCCTAAAGGGTATTCCCAGAAATGGCATAACGGTCTTCGTTCTTAGAAACAATCAGCAAAATTAGAAGTAATCAAAGCCAGAGATTTATAAATAAACCATTTAGGAAACCTAGTTGCAGTGGGCACTATCAGCTCTACATCCTGTAAAAGAAACTGCCTCAGCCAAATGCCCTAAACCGCTTGTAAGCTCCTCCAAATTGAAAATGAGGTGCTCTAGGATTCGGCCACACTTGCAGAACTCACCTCAAGTAACACAGGTGTTAACGAAAGCAAACCTCAAGTAACCTCACGAAACCCCAGGTTCCCTGACTCTCACCCATGCCTGCCCTCTCAGGTAGCGCAGAGAATACACTAAATCTTTCTGTGCCTTTAGCTCAAGTAAAGTGCCCAGCACAGTCAATATGTTTTGGAACAATACATTACAAAGAAAGCCCTCAACTACCTGTTACAAGTTTCAGGTGGCTAATGAAAGTATCGCTCGCAGTCCAGAGCATTAGGTTGCCGCACCGATTGCAAACGCATACAGCTCTGATTGTTTGTGTGCCAGGGCAAAACTAAAATAATGCATCAAATTAAGCTCCTGGCAGTATTCAGCGTAACCTGCATTAGCCACAAGCACTGGCAGCCTACGTGCTAAGCCCACTCTGCATGATTGAACCCAGAGGTTACAACTGCCTTTTAAAGGTATTTGCTGATAGTAGAGCCATTAATATTTTATTCCTGCTCTGTCTCCCACAGGAGCTTTTCACCTTCTCTAAACACATTACAAATATCTTCAATGCTCCCAGCCTCATAGGAGAAGTTTTGTTTGCAGGGCGCAGTCATCAATAAGGCCTGTTTGGTATATGGTCCCCCCAGCGACTGCTTATTCATGCCTGATGATGGCAGTTCCCCTCTGCAGAAAATGCTCATTATTCTCCTCTTCAGGGATGGGGAAGAAGAGGTGGACTGAAGCTTCATGATTCATTTTCAGGAGGCGACACCTGTTTGAGCAGGACCGCAGAGCCTGCAGCGGCGATGCCTTGTAGAGGTCCTCCCGAGCAATGACACCGTGCAGACGTCTGCATGCACTGTGCCACGCTGACAGTGGAGTCAGCCTGGCCAGTTAGAGATTGGGTATCTGGATTTGGAGCAGAAGTCTGGTTTCAGCGTGCTGCCCGACCTCTCTCCCCCTTGGATTAGGAAGGGAGCGGGGCCAAGGAGCCCCAAAACTTTAAATGAAGAAGTTACTCCATGACACTCTTTACCTTTCCTCTTAGTTTCCTACCCAAGTCACTTCTGTTCATCCCAGACATCCAACTCAAACGTGGACAGGGGGAAGCACCGTAAGCTTTCCACTAAAGATACAAAGTCAGGGAATTAGGTCCACAGTCCTGCCTCCTTACAAAAGTTGGCATTTCTTCCATCATCTCCAAATATGATTAATGTGTGCTAAAGCAGATAAGGAGGCAGGAGATGGCAACAGCTCCCCGGGTACAGCCCACCTCTTGGCATACAAGACTGGGCTGGATGTACATGGCCATGTGAAATTGGCCCCACCTGCCTCTGCTGATCCTTCTCCAGTCGGATCACCCAGCACTTGCACACCAGCCCTGCTCTGCCGTGCTCGCGGCCACGGCTCACTGGTCTGAGAGGAGATGATGGGACCTGAAGGATCAGCTGGGACATGAAGTCAAGGCCTCTGCTGCTTTAACAGACAGTGGCATAGCAGCCTAGTATTATTTTGCTTCCTTTATATACACCAAAATGACGACAGAGCCTCCAGGTACAAAACCTCCTCCCAGTTTCCAGCTCAGCTGGCAACTGGCCAACTCAGACGGGTTTGTCTTTGTGACTCCATCGTCTTCTGGCTCCCCTCCTTCTCTGGGTGTGAGCTTCTCCCACTCCCTCATTTTCCCCAGTACAGGTTTAAACAGCAATTACACCCCTTCTTTCTTAGGCTAAACAAATTCTGCTCGCTGCCTGGTCCACTCAAACGCCAGCAGCCCAACTCTGCAAGATCCCCCCGATCACAGCTGATGAGAACTAGAAACGGGGTCAAGGTGAGGCCACAGCCTTACTCACCATACTCATATTTATTGGCTATTATTGGAAATATTTAGCTGGATGCACGCAGAATCAGGTGGTAGCTTTCTCACAGCCACATTACACCGCTGGCTTATAGTTCTTCACACTGTCCTTCTGGCCTGCCTACAGCCCAATTACATACTTTCCAATGCAAAGCATTTAAACCTGAATCAGTTCCAACTAGAAGCTTCAGAAAAGAGGCCCCAAAATAATGGAAGTAGGAAAACTGCCAATACTACTTCAGTACAGGAGAGGCGCGCACAAAGCAAATCTACCGTGCTGTACTTCAAGCCCCAAATCCATCAGTAAGCAGATTACAATAAAAAAGTATCACTATCTAATGAAGTGATTTTTTGCTGACTGGCAAACAACCACACAATACACCCTTACACGGAGATAGCAGTTATGCACACAAGTTGTTTTCCATCAGAGTGGCATTTCCAACAACCTATTAAGTCAATCCTAAACCCACAAAAAGCAATTACAATTTACAGCAGTACCTTGCTCTCACACAAAGGTGTACTTAAACAGTGTGCTGAGATTAAAACCTGATTAAAACTGCTGTTATCAATGCTTAGCTTCCAGAAAAATGAAATTATGTTTATACTGTCTAGTAGTCAAGAGGAGTAAAGCAACACACTGCCACTGCTGAGAAAGCAAGGAAATAACCCCTTTGCTCCATCTTTGTTATGCAGTCCTGTAATGCTTGATGGGACAAAGGTCTAGCCTACGAGAACCCGTCCTGGTGACACCAGAGAACAGCAAGCGCGTACATGTATGTGACCGAGACACCAACAGGAAGCCCACCCACGCTACACACTACACTTCACCTTAGCCAAAAGGCCAAGAACCTAAGTCCTAAAAGCAGCCAAACGAGTATACAAAATGAACGGTGTGGAACTTTGAAAGGGGGGGTGGAAGCCCCTTCCTCTGCTGCTTCTTTCTTTCTTGCTGCAACTCTGTCCCCGATCCCTTTCCTCTCATGGATTTCTAAGTCCGTAATTCTAATCATAAATACATCCCACGATGGGTTTTACAGCAGAGAGCTAGTCTGGAAAGAATGAAAGGAAACCAGATGCTAGCAGATGAAAGAAGCTTGTGAAGCGGATAGATGCGTACCAATGAAGGTCCACTTTGGAGTCGTCCTCTCTCCAGTGTCTTTGCTGAGTCTTCTTGCTTGCTGCCTTTTCACAAGTACAAATGGCACAGCGTTGCGAAGAACAGCCAAGAACCAAGGAAACTGAGAAAGTGAAAAGAGTCGACTCCTTACTCTACAAAATGCTTGAAGTAGACTGAGAGTAAAATAGGTGGATCCAAAGTGAAGCTTTGCGGTATGGCAGATTTCAAATTGTGCTTGCTGTAAAACCTTACTGGAAGCCATTCAAAACATTAAGAACAAAGATGCCAAATAGAGAACAGAACAGCGCTAATTTTTCCATAAGTGAATTTTTCCTGACCAAGTCATGAAACATCTAGGAAGTAGCTCATGCAATCTTGATGTTTCACAGTCACCACAAGTCATTCATGACTGATAACAACTCCCTGAACTTTCTCTTTGTGTTTCTCAAAATTATGGAGAACATTTGTATTTTCTACAGCCTCTTCTGCCCTTCTGACAAGAAAGGGAAGATGGGTCATACTGAGGTGTTATCATCCAAAGGCCTCTCAGGACATGGGAAAGAGAAGTGATTAAAGCAGGAGGAAAAAAAGACGTACAAGACTAAATGGTCCTACTTCTTAAATCACAGTAGGTGCATAACACGCAGCTGTTGAAAGAGCTAGCTATTCCACAAGAGCTTTTTCTTCTCCTTGTCTGCTTCCAGCATAGCTATACATTTTTCCTAGATGAGATCCATTTACTTAGGCATGACTGAGAGCCTTGGCTAGGTTCTCAGTATTAAACTGCTTTCCAGAGCATGTACAGACGCCCTGTGATCCATGTTTACCCTCCTATTTGCAGATTTGCTTTTGTCCCACAAACCGCTCAGAAGTAACCCATACACATCCAGGGCGGTCAATGTATTCTGGCAGTTAGGGTGGGTGCTGCATTTTCAGGTGTACAACCTTCAGGATTATTTTTTCATTACTTCCTTTCCAGTTTTGTTTTGTTTTTTTTCCTTTCTGTGATTCCAAACAGACACCCGCAGCAGATGCTTCATGCTTTCAGCCTGCCATGTGCACGCTCTCCCATCGGCAGCTGCTCCTCTGGCACGCACATACACCATACGGGGGAGCACGCTCGCTCCTCTAACACCTCCCATAAAGCTTCAGCAACTTCAACACGGAGTCCAGCATCTCTGGTGGCTTTACAGTGACTGCCCATGGCTTTTCGCAGCGTTGCTCTCCCTGACATTGCCTTGCCTGGGTTTATCAGTCTGGAATTTCTACCAGTGCAATTCCTTTTTACGACTTAAAGCAAAACACACACCTTTTTTCCCCCTTTCACTCCTGCCTGGATTACACAGGAAAAATGATGATTTTATAGTAGCTTGCCCCAAATAGCACCATTTCTGTGCTTATACCAGCCTGTTGCCACCAGCTGCACGGCTGCAGGCCTAATGCTGCTCATTTCACAAGGGAAACGTCGCCTACTGCGTAGCAAGCCAGGCTGCAGGACTTTCAAAGCTGCTCTGGTGGTGACAAAATGAGACACCTCAGGCTACTGCCACATGCAGGAAAGCAAGGCGACAGCTCAGCTGCACACAATTGCATTAAAAGCACAAAAATAGAGACTTATACAAGGCAGCACCAAAGCCAGCTGCACACATCAGCGCGAGCTGAACTCACTCCTCCTCCAGGAGGGAGGCACTCTGCGCTCGCCAGCCCCGAGCACTGCAGGCTTTGCTGCTAATAGGATCATTTCCTTCTAAAACCTTCCCCACGGCAGGGGCCCCGGAACGCGCACAGCTAACTGAGGCTGCAAGGGGATTTTCCGCCACCCACCAGCCTCTTTCTACCTTGCATAAATCTTCTCAAGCACGGGCCACAAAGAAACTGCACCAGCCTCTGCAGATGACAGGCAACAAGCAATTAGCCACGATAAATCTTCAGGGCCCAACTCCTGTGTCAAGTTTCCTTTACACCCTCACATTTAAAATAAGCACGTAAGTTGAAATTTACGCCTCCTCCCAGGTCCCTTCACATTGCCATAAGGGGCTTAGTGTAAATCACGATAAGGCCATTAAGCAGAAAGATCATTCATCCTCCCTCTGTCAATTAAGGGATATCAGATACAGGCAGATACGCTGACGAGACATCCTTTTTCATCTGAGAAAATAAGCTTAAGCGATCCCTATATAATCACTCTTTTTCTCAGCAAACTTTCTGGAGCACAGATGAGATCAAAGGTGGCTTTCCCAGCCAACAAAGTTATTAACACCTCAAGAAAAAAGTAATGTTATACCAAAGCCAGAGCTGTCTGATAGCTTCCTTGATCTGAGGACCGAGACAAGCAGTAGCAGCAGGGGGCTGTTACCCCCAGTACAAACAGGGCAGCATCTGAGCACGAACAGGAAAACAACATAATTACCAGTGAAAAATACGTATTTTCAGGACATTTTTGAATTGCTACTTCTTTGAAGGAACAGTTCCCAAAATAAAAAACTGCATACATATTTTTAACTGCAGAAAAACATCTTCATGGCACGTGATCAGAAAGCACACCAGTGATAATGCACTGCGTGCTGAAGTTAAAAGGGGACAGGCATTGCCCTTAAAACTGGTTCACAAGCAAGTGAATTCTGGATCCATTTTCACCACAAGGAGAAAAAAAAAAAAAACCAAAACCCAAGACCTCAAAAACCCCACTCAACTGATGCCTAGAAGTATCCTTAATTTTATAAGGAATGTGAAGATAACAGAGCCATTGAAAACATTTTAATTCATGATTTTTGTCTTTGTTAGCAGAGATCAGAGGACAGACTTGGAGCACTAGGGAAGGGAGTCCATAAAAAACAAGGAGCTCCAAGATGAGCAGAAACTGTAAAACTTGGTTTCCTCTCTGTACCTTCCCTAAAGCTAAAATACAGCATGGACTCTCTGATATACAAAGAATGTTTTCGCTCCCATTTTCAAGGAGATTACTACAACTCACTATCCCTACGAGCTTGCCTTTCCTCTGTAAAATGTGGTTAAAACGGGCTACAGAATTCAAAAGCTGCTGAGGAGAGAACAAAGAGAGCGAGAGATGCACAAAGCAGGGAGGAGAGTTTGTTTTCTGAAGCTGTAACAACAATGAGAAATGAGAAGTAACAATCTGGGCCAGCAGTTCCCAAAACATAACTATCACCTGCAGTTTGAAAGTGGTAGGGAAGTGACATCCAAACAGCCAAATGACACTTGTGCATGCCACCGGGACTAAATTTGCAAAAGCCTTGTATAGAGTACAATTATGCTAAAACAAAACACAAGCATTTAATTAATCATAACTAGCATGGCAGGAGCCTCCTCCCCGACACAGTATGCTCTGGCCACCCTACCTGCACTGGACGGACATAAGGAGAACCCTACCATACCTCGCCAAGGGTATCCACGTATTCTGCAAGTCACACCAAAATCACACCATCATTACTTCAGCCACATGAGGAAAAAAACCCACACTTCCAGAAAGAAAATATAGCTCAGGAGGATATCACTGAAAGGAGAAACTTCGTGTTTGAATTGACGAAATGATAACGTGTGTTCCAGCCCCAGCCTGAAAAGTGTGGGAGCATGGGGCTGGGAGAGCAGTACACACCTCTGCCTGTGTCAGTCCATAGCTCTGTTCACATTTGCTGTCAGATGCCCGAGAGAACTCAATGCAGAGAAAGCTATTAGAAAAAAACATTACTTAATATTTACGTAGCAATTTCCACCTGGCAATTTTTAAGCAATCAACACATTAAGTAATTTAGCAAGAAAAAGAAAAACATACATTGGCATTCTGCGTGATCAGTAGCTTATGCTTTCAGAGGAAAACAATTCTACTTTATTAGAATTAAACTTTAAGGCCTGAATTTACTATACATTATTCACTGTTACATTGTAAAACGGCAGAGAGGTAATCAATCAGGTCATTAGCTCCAAAATGTGTTTAACGGTACATCTTGCTAAGTTCCCATATTAAGAAAACCACAGAAAAACCTGGAGCTGTTAACATCTTTTTATCATTGGTTAAGAACTAACAAGTTAGGGCACTGTAACTGTTTTTTAAAAAAAATTGAAAAAAATGCCACCTTCCAGCTTTGCCACCCTGGACTATTCTCTTGCTAACGATGCCCAGTTAATGATTCTCCCTTATTTCAATTAGTCTGTTGAGCTCTTTCTGAAATCATTTCCAGCTACAACAGGGCTTCCTTTCTGTGGGTAGCAGTACATGTCAGCTTGGCACAGCTTTCCTTTTCCACAAGTGCAAGATGCTTTCTTGTGTTGATACAGGAAGCTATCAAAAACAAACTGTGGCTGGATTTAAGAGCAGATTCCATAGCACTGGCCATCATTAGCATTTCTAGCCAGCAACATCATGCTGATCTGAAAACTAATCTAAGATTTTAAAAATACAGTTCACATGCTCACCGTGACAGAGAAATTCCTGTATTTCAGATACATGGTGTTTCTCTCTCGCCTGAGGGATGAGGTGGCAGCGCACTGGTTTTTATTGCTGGTGAACTCAAACAAGACGACTGCTCTTTATGAGACACAATGCAAGCACAAGCAGATATGATGGCTGCATCCATTCAGTCTGGTTTTCTTTTTTTTTAATGCATAAAATAGGTACACAAATTTAAGTGATGTTCAAACTCCTGGCAAGTTGCCAACTCACCCCATTGGTAACTCAAATGTTGGGCATTTTTGAGTCGGGACACCATGGCAGTGAATCACTGGAAAAATCAGGGATTCATTCTGTCTCCTTTAGCAGTAGGGAGATGACTTTTCAGAGGGGGGTAAATTTTCTGTTCGCTGAGGTACTGACCATTGAGCAAGGCTGGATATAAGAAAAAGGTAGATCGTTAATCCAAGTTAACTCTAGCTGCTCTTTTATGTGACATTCCACTTTTGTGACTTCTTTATTAATCTTAACTGCTAGAAGACAAAACAAGTTAAATTGTGTGATATTTAGAGAGCGTGTCATGACTTCTATATGTGCTCCCACAAATACAATTAATACTTAATTTTAAGTTAATTTTCCTTAAAGTTTCCCTAGCAGTTTCATATTTCTTCTATGCTCCACTTGCACCTGGTGTTCTCAGATAACTTACATAGCCAGGAGTTAAATAGTATCGTGAAAATCAAAAGTAAAATTAGGAGGCTCAACAGACCAGTAGCAAGTATACTTGACAAAAATACAAAGACAACTGGGCTCTGGAACCAGTCCCTTTTTTAACACCTCTAAAGTTTCTGTCTAATTAAGTTTGGTTTGTGACAAACAAAACCACAATTAGATCAGCATTATTGTTACTATAGCAGCCACGTGACAGAACCTAGATGATTTTACTTGCCAAGCATTTAATCAATTTTTAGACCAGTACTGGCCTCTCATTGTCAAAGCTCATGGGAGACTACATGCATTTCTCATGAGCCCGAACCATTAAGTTCACCCACATGTCAGAGTTAATCTACAGTGAAATTGCCATCTTCATAAATACTTCACAACATTTTAAAAATGCCATTCTGTCTGGGAGAGGGAGGAGAAGATCACAGCCCATTCATTCTCCCTTTTTTTTTCCTGGAGGGAAGAGGGGAGAAGTAGAATTCTGTATTTTAGATAAGGGACTTCATTCCTAACAGATCGCAATGTCACATATTGAAAACATGGTCAGTAAACAACAACTGTAAGCCCCTACTTGTTCATATGACAAATATTTCACTGAAAAATGGAGCAACATCAAAAAGCTAGAAAACAAATGGTCATTCTCAGCTGTGTCAGTGTTGCAGCTGGTATTCACGCAGGTTTAGATTAGTCCATGAGACACTCCTTCAGAGCTTATCCTAGGTGTCAGTTAAGCAAGAAATCTGGCTCCCGATAACCGAAAAGTTTAAAATCGCCTTCAAATCGTGTGTAGAGGCGTCTTATGTCTCTCTTGCTAATTCCCGAAAAATACCGCTCTACTTTTGTTTTGTTGTACACTGTTATGCCTGGTGGAATCGTGGGGTATGATACCAGATGGTCTATGCCGGCTGCTTTCAAGATATACGGAGCATCGTCCTCCAGGGTTTCATGGTGTCCGATCACACTATACGTGATTTCACAGGGAGCGCAAAGTTCCACATACGTTACCCAGTGAATGATGTGGTCACCAAACTGAACATCCAGCCACCGGTGGTTAGGGTCACCCAGATAGCGCACAAAATCCTCAAACTGCAGCCCTTTGGTCTCTGTGCGATTCTTCCTATATTTACGAATGATGCCAGGAGCAATTTCATGCCGGTACCAAGGTTCAAATCGAGGATTGTGCACAAACTTGTCTTTAAATGCAGAAATAAGTCTTTCAAATGGATCTCTAACAATAAAAAACTTGAAGTATAAATTCAGTCTAAACAGAGGAAGGAAAAAAATAAGAAATTAAATAATTAAGGAAAGTGCTTAGGGAAGTGTTTAAAGTGTGTTTAGCAAAGGCTTACAAAATGTGTATAAGCACTGACCACAGACACAGCAACATAAATCTTGCACCACTTGCACAGTCTATCAATATTATAATCAACTCGACCAGAAATACAATTTGTTTTTTCTAACAGTTTTTGTATACAAGTAGAAATAGTTCATCCTAGTTTTCACATTTTATTCAAACTGGAGGAGCTAAGTTTATCCACCTAAGTAATCCATATAAACAGGAGACAGAAGATGCTGAAAAGATGCTAAAAGCTCCGAGCCAAACATATTTTTAATGCCATGCGATCAAGCTCAAGAAGCAAAATACACAAAGACATGCAAAAAGCAGCTTGATGCAGCTAAATGTATACAGAGGGCTGCATTTTTCACTGGCACGTAGTTAGACAAATCACTACTGAAGTAAAAAAAAATAATAAATCTTGTATTTTATTTGATGTTTTCAATAATGACTGAGAACATTATTTTCATGAGACAGCAGTTTTCAACAGATTTTCACATTTCGTTGTGATACCGCTGAACTGTAATATTCTGTAGTCAGAGATTATCTGTAGCAGGAGTAAATTGAAAACGAAGTTTATTTCAATAAATAACCGAGAAAGGAGATTTAGAGCCCAATCTTCACTGAAATAAGTGGATGGGCTCTTTCCAGCCTCAGCATGCACTTGGATCAGTCTTCAGGTTCTCCTGACTTGCTCCTAATCAGGCAGGGCTATAGGTCAGCAAACTAGATCAACAGATCCATACAATCCCTCTCTCTACACCTAAACTCGCTGATAATTTATTTCAGAATTCTCAACCAAACCTATGTTATGCATCTCCAGCACAACTTCTGTGGTGGGCTGACTGCAACAACCCAAACCAAACCATAATGGCATTCAACTTCAAATACACTAGCTATGGCTTATCCCCCAGGTGAACAGTTACTTCCCAGACAGGCCGTTCACAGTCAGGGAGAACGAATCCACGTTCTCATGGTGACAGTATTTTCTCTTGCACACTATCAACACAATCAAGTGACCCCATTTTCACAGACACTTGTACCACTGAATGCAACCAACCTTGGTCTGAGCTCTACTGACAGCTGACACCACGTGTATAAGGGGCCAACTCTTCAGAATGGCTCAATACACACAAAAACCATGCAAGCGCAAGCTTTCAAGTGTCTGCTGTCATCTTATGTCCTTTTCTCTCCATGCTGCCACCCTTTACAGGGATTATATATGGCATAGGCTCTAATAGAGGCGAGAGCAGATGCAGTCAAAAATCTAGCCAAAGTAATTTAGAAGGCTCTCCTCCAGATCAGTATTTTTTCTGCTCTGAGAAGAACCAGAAGCACCCACACAGGAAGATAAAGTGATTCAGCTGAATGGACAATACTCTCAGGCTAAGGAGCACTGATGTTTTAAACTTATCCAGTTCAATCCCAAGAAGTAAATCTGCTTGTAATGACAGTCTTACAGGTAGGCAGTAAGATTTACTATACAATGCATCAGGGTGGACGTTCCAACCAAACCTTCCCCTCTGAAGGTCAACTACGTAACAAACAGGTACGCTTTGAACTGCAGAAGCCCTATGTCCAAAGGGAGTTGGTTGGCTCACCTAACTACATCACCAATTGCAGTGGTGTTCTCCTTCAAAGCCAGTAGGGAGGTAGTCACAGTAACATCTGTGAGGATAGCAGAACAGTGCCACAATACAAGTACTGGAGCACAAACCCTGTTGTCCTCAATTCCAGATGTAGACTTCAACTGTACCCTTGATTGTCTGTAAGACCACTGACTCCAAATCCCTCCCACAGCTCTGGGAAGCCACCTCTTACCGTTTTTTAATTTCAGAGTCGCTGAAGGAGGACAAGCGTGGAAGGCCATTCTTCTCATGATCATGTACAATATTTTCTGGGATCTCTTCTATAGAAGAAAATGCTCCTAGACAAATCAAAGAGAGAGAGCAAGTCACTCTTTCAGCGGGGGAAAGAACTGAGCACAAGCAAGTGTGTGTGCATTTGGCTGATGCCTTTTCGGTTTATCGTTCTCTTTTCTGTATTTTTAGCATTTACAGTTACTATGTTTAAAACTGTTAAATCATGAGAGATTCTGACTGTGAAGCTGAAATCTGTTAAAATTCTTTAGGGTATGTGACATCAAGATCCAAGACCAAATGGCCTCAAAACTCTCAGAAAAGCACGTTATGCAAATTTCATCAGCAATTATGTCTAAGCCTCTAACTCCCCACCTCAGTGTC
>NW_009259707.1:4775579-4781721 GCF_000687185.1 Egretta garzetta | reverse complement strand
TCCCTCTGCCCACACATACAAATGGAGGAAGACCGAAGATTAACTCCCAAGAAGGAACCAGCTTTTTGGCTGAGTTTCCACCACCAACAAAAAATAAATGCTGTGGGCTGCTTTTGGAACTGCTTCAACACAAAAGCACTTTGCTGTCCAGATCCATAAAGTTATTTTAATGACTATGTTGTGCTGAAACAAAAATTCCAATCATACAAAACTACACAGATTAAAAAGCACTAAAATTAACAATAGAAAGCCTCCAGATATTAATTTTTGCAAGCATATAAGCTGACAAGAAAAATAATGTCACTACATTCTGATGCATTTATTTTAAGATCCTGATCCTGGAAGTTTTTATGACCTTGAGAAATATCTCACGTGGGCCCCTTGGACTTCAGGCGTAAGCCTTCACACAACAGCATCATTTCAGAGTACAAACCTGCGAGAGGAACAGGGTGCTACAAAAGCAGCTCTTCAGGTGAAAGCCTTTATGGCCTTCTCTGTCCCAGAACTGCAGCTAATAATCCACACCACTCAGCTTCTCAGTTTTCTAATAGGTTTTTTTTGGTGTGGTGGCGGTGCTTGCATTTTATTAATTTCAGTTTTCTAATTTTTTGGTGCTCTAGGTGAATTATGTGTGGACAACAGATGTCAGATTAGACAGCCTCAGAAACTGAAACCTCGCATTCATTCAGAGCAGAGATTCAGTACAAGCAGGAGCAGAATTAGCTCCCCCACAGTGCCACAGCTGTGTTTCTCCATCCTGAACCTCCACACACCACTTAGCTATTTGGACGTAAAGTATTCCCCCTCAAGTATCAGTCCTGCCCACTGAAGCTACCCAAAGAGGAGAAAGTTAGGTCAACTGCAGTGGTAGTCTTCATCAGCAGATACTAGAACACTAGCAGCTCAAGGCAGAAGAGACCAGTGGTTATACAGCACCAATGTTCTATCGTTATTCAACATGCCAAAACTAGGAAGCTCAAGGTTCCCTGCTGGTAAGACACGAGTTGTCCTCCACTCAACACAGCCAATACATCCCTGCCTGTCCTGAGATATTCTTTGCACGTTATGTCTGTTAAATTCTGATAAGAGCAGGTACTTCTAATGCACTCATACAGTTTCGTATCTAGTGCTTTCTTGGAGTGTAGCTTTCATAGGCATTTAAGACACATGCCCATACCTATACGCATGCTTACCTTTCCTGGATTTTCAGCTCCCATCCATACATCAAAGTTGAAACTAATATTAAAGTTCTTAAAGACATACTCCTTGCTACAAAAATTTTGCTGAGGGACACAGTTCTTTTGCCAATTTGTGACTGTCTCCTTCCAGGTGTGCAAACTAGCTCACACAAGGTAAAGAAAACATAAAACCACAAGTGCAAAGCTGGTGTTTCACAGGGTGCTTCTAACAAGAAAGCTGGGTTTACAACATTCAGGTTTTGCCCACATCTTGGTGAGCTATGCCACCTGCAAAACCACAGAGGGACTTCAACTGACCTGACTACATGTAGCAAATTCACAGCCCTGGTGCACAGACAGGCATAAGGGTCTCATGTCAAACAAATGTGCATTATGTTAAATACAATCAAGTTAAGTTTATGTGTGCAGGTAGTGGACAATAGAAAACCCTGAGGAAATGAGTTATTTTTATTGGCATACCAGGCTACTAGGAGAGGATGGTAGGCTATGTATACAGGCAGTGTTTACCTTGTAGATTGTTATTCAAACACACTAGTCCCTTTACTCCTTCTTTTACGGTCTTTTATAACATACCTTTATTGACCAAACCACTGCCTTAATCAAGAATCTTCGTAACTCCTGTGATGGCTCACTGACAACACATACACAAGATTTCAGCAGTACAGTCCAACAGCAGCTGCCAAGTTTTAACTAGCTTTCTCCATGGCTAAAAAACCCCCTCTAGTTAAAAGTCAGTGGCCTCAAGTCAGAAATTTTGTATTACTGTTTCTTAGGGAATTATGGTATCTTGTAATTTACTTGTTTCAAATTCTGTAAATTAGTGCCGCTCCTTCAAAGATAACAAATCTACCTACCATGTGCGTATGGGCACTCTTTCATGACTCAAATAATTTTTGAGCCAAGTAATAACAATATTTATTTTCACAGAAACAACAGGTGTATTTTCTTTAGAAGAGATGTTTTGAAAGGACTGGAAGCAACCATGAAGAATGAGAGACTGAAATTCACTATCAGTGTACAGAAAAGCAGAAAGAATCCATTTTTGTGTTGTCCCAGTTGGACCAATTCTGTTCTTTCCTCCTCCTCAAAGAAACCCACACACCCACAGCACAGCAGATACCATTTAAAACGATCAAGACTTTTTTCCACTGAGTGTTGCCCACTTTTGGCGTCTGACAGAACAGGATCTTGTGCTTGTCACACACAAATATTCGGTCCAAGACGAATTTGGAAACTGCAGTGTGAGAGAGATTTCTCAATGCAGTGTCTCTGCAGACATTCCTGAGAAGCTCAAGTCTTTCCATATGAACCAGGGGCTGGCGGATCAGATTTCCAGAAAAAGCTTTTCCAGTTGGCTTTATGAAATGCAGAGGGGAGAGAAAAAACAAAAGTGCAAGAATTTAGTTTTCAGATCAAATTCTGAAGTATAAAAATCCCCAAACTGTGCATCCTAATGAATCCCAGATTGACAATGAAAACATTGCTATGTATTAACTAAAGAAGTAGCAGTTTCCTTCCTGTGCTGCTGCAGTACACATTGGTTCAACTCTTAAGTCATTATGTAGTAGTAGACAGTAGTAAGAGCTTTTCCATACAATTTAAGTCCACCGCAGAGCAGCAAGGTCTTATCTGCATGGATACAACATGCCTTGACCAAATATTGGAACTCCCACAAAGCTTCAATTGCAAGTAAGAAAGCTTCTGAGGGGTTGGGACAGGAATTTCAACAGAAATTAAGCTTCAATCTCTGAGAAGATGGGGCTTAGGGATGCTGACCCATCTGCCTGGGAAAGAATAATTTAGGATAAAAGTTCTGTGTTGTTTTCTAGCACCTGTAGGCATTTGATGGTTCCTTTTATCCAAGCTGCCACAAAATTAAGTGGACAAAAATTCACACAATGAGCATCAGCGCTTACTGTGGCAAATGAGAGAAGTAGGCAGGATTCCTCCCCCCAAAAGTGGATGAACTGTTTGATATGTCTCATTTTTCTGAGATGAAGACAGGAACCACAACCACCTCTGCGTCATGATTAGTGGGGAAAGAGGAAAAAGGAGCTGGTCTGATTAACAGGTGATGGGAAATTTTAAATTTCTACTGACAAAAGTTCCCCCTTTCACTAATTGATTTACAGTTGGCAATCCCCAATATCAATACAGGCTAGTGGATGTACTGATTCAGAGCAGCCCTGAAGAGAAGGATTTGCATATACTGATTAATGAAAAATTGGGTATGTGCCAGTAATGCGTGCTCACAGCCTAGAAAGCCGGTCATATCCTGGGCTGCATTAAAAAAAAAAAAAAAGCAAAAAAAAAAAAGCATGGCCTGCAGGTCAAGGGAGGTGATTCTGCCCCTCTGCTCTACCCTGGTGAGACCCCACCTGGAGCCCTGCATCCAGCTCTGGGGTCCCCAGCACAGGAAAGACATGGACCTGTTGGAGAGGGTCCAGAGGAGGCCACAGGAATGATCTGAGGGCTGGAGAACCTCTCCTATGAGGACAGGCTGAGAGAGTTGAGATTGTTCAGCCTGGAGTAGAGAAGGCTGCGGGGAGACCTCACTGCAGCCTTTCAGTACTTAAAGGGGGCCTATAAGAAAGACAGAGAAAGACTTTACCAGGGTCTGTAGCGACAGAACAAGGGGTAATGGTTTTAAACTAAAACAGGGTCGATTTAGACTAGATATAAGGAAGAAATTTTTTACAGTGAGGGTGGGAGACACTGGAACAAGTTGCCCAGAGAAGCTGTGGATGCCCCATCACTGGAAGTGTTCAAGGCCAGGTTGGATGGGGCTTTCAGCAACCTGATACAGTTAAAGATGTCCCTGCCCATGGCAGGGGGATTGAGCTAGATGATCTTCAAAGGTCCCTTCCAACCCAAACCATTCTGTGATTCTAGGTGCAATGTCCAAGCTACACATGAAAAAGGAATGATTTTACTTTTTGTCCCAATCCTCCATAAGGAAATCTCACCCTGCTTTTTCTGCTTGCTACTCTTCTCCAATATCCCCTGGTCAGAATGTAATCTGAACAGCCTGACAGATTGCTTATCTGTCAAAACAATTCCTTTTGCATGCAACCAGGATTAACATTATTGTTCTGCATTTCATGCTGTCGGAAAGTCAAAAGGGAAAATAGTTTTAGATTCAGAAACCTTATTATCTTCTTCCATACAAGTAAAGGAAGATATTAAAGTTCATTACAGATCTGCCAGCCTTCCACTGAACAACGTGTTTCTCCTGAGTATTTTGAGCATAACTTAAATTTCAGGGGGTTTTACACATGAAAACAGAGAGTGTCATATTTATACAGAAACCTACCTTCCACGCTGCATCACAAAAATACTTTATGCTTAAAGTGACTTATGTAACTAATGGAAAAAAAATTGCCGTTAACCCACTGTGCATCTAGTCTCAAATTTACATTTGCATTAGGGATTTTCAGATTTTCCCTGTAAATTAGCAGGTACCACATTTGTTCTTTATTGCTGAAAGCACAGAATTATGAATCTAAAGGATCAGCTGGTATTGAATACTATTGTGTTCATGTTCTACTTTGGAAAGATGCTGAGATGTGAAGTACGAAGAGCACAAAACATGAAAAAGACATGGAGACTGATAAAAAGGATCAGAGAGACTGGGCAGAAAATTAAGAGCATAGACAAGACACAGGCTTGCCCTGAGGAACCACGAACCTGATGGCCACGGCAAGGCAGAATACAAGTAATCCAAAATTGGGCCATTATATTAAAAAGGCTAGCAAAAATGACTCCCCTGACTTGATAAAGGAGTACTGTAACGATTTTCTCCTAGAAATGGAAACACATTATGTTGAATCATTCAGATGAAACAAGACAGCAGGTTATTGTAACAAACTAGCTTTCTGAAGCTAAAATTAATTCTGTTGGCTCTATCTAAATAGAACAGTCTGAATAAATAATTCCTGTCTAGCAATTCCTTTTAACAACAAAAAGCCCTTACTTAATCTCTTATTTTCTCCCACTCCTTAGTACACGTAACCCTTATTTCAACAGTATGCACCTGGAATTCTTCAGGCCAATGTTTTTCCTCTGGCACATGTACCTCCTCCACTTTTGTCACAGCTGTCAGTATCAATGGCTCTTGCTTGGCACCGTAGCCTAAAGAAGGAAGAGAGATAAGAACATTACAGAAGGTGGTGGGGAAGGCAACTATTTTTGCTTTACAACACAACTGAACATCACTTTCTGTATTAAGCTTACAAAACATTAGGATTTGTTTCCAAATGGGAAGGTACTAGACAAGACATGAGACAGACTATGAATATTTTAAAGAAGTCCTCTGTGGGAACTCTGGATGCAACTTCAGTTGAGTTTTATCAAAGAAACATGCCCATTATCTTTTATTTTGGTCTTTTTTAAACAAACTGTGCAAAGAGACATAGAAATCATAAATCCAAACATCATGACTGGTAGACAATTGAGTATAACTACGTGGGCTTGACAGTAGGAGTTTTTATTTTTCAGTAAACTTCCTAAAGCAGGTCCAAATAAAAAACTTAAATCTATCAAGTTTCTTCCTCCCCTCATATTAGTAGATAGGTTTCTTCTGTTGTAAACTCTTAGACATTACCAGAAGAAAAAAATGACATTAAGGACCACCTTTTATTTCTTTGGTGCTCTAAGTAAACACATCTAACCAGCAATAAATACAAGATCCCATCTTCCTTTATTACTGGACTGATGTCCTGCCTTTAGAGACTCCCACAACGGAAGAACAAACTCGGCTAATATTCTTGTTCTTTTTTTAATGATTTTAGGGCAGCTAATAGTTCGAGACCAAATTAAAGTATGTAAGGGAAGAACCCTTTGTGTCTCTACAATTGATATGCTACAGGAGAAGTGAAAAATAACAAGACTCTGGCTTTACTTTACATGGTGAGGAAAGATCAAAAATAATTTGAAGCATCTTT
>NW_009259707.1:4772120-4775425 GCF_000687185.1 Egretta garzetta | reverse complement strand
TAACTACAAAGCCAAAATAACATGATTTCTCCCTGAAAATTTATTTCCATCCACACTGGAGTACTTTTCCCTTCATATAGTTTCTTCTATGAACAATCTTTCTTAATCTGCATCCACAGTGGCTTACTGTTTTATGATTGAGAAAATGTGTGTACTGCCATAGCCTTTTCTTAAGGGAATACTCTACTCTGCCTACACTGGATTTTAACAAAAGGGCACACAAGGAAAAGCAAGTTAAAACTGAAAACAATGCAAGCATCCAAGTGATCAGCTACAGTAGATATTGTTGTGCACACACTTACTTTACAGTATCCTTTTATAAAATCACAGTAATCTGACTCAGTGCAAGAGCAGTTAAACTGTCTTTCATTATCACTGGGTAAAAGCATGCCTGCAGACACTACTAGAGAAGACGGACAGAAACTTGCTCCTTCTCATTAAGAAGTTCCTATTGATCATGCACCCAAGAAATCAGTAAAAGGCTGAAACAAAAGAACATTGATATATTGAGTGGCTGTTGGTTTTGTTCTAGCTGCTAAGTAGACATATCCAAACAAGGAAAGTTTCTGACATGCTATATTTTATTAAGTCTAGAAGAGTTCCTCCAGCACTGGCTACCCTGTTGGGACCCTCTCCAAAATTCTGTTGGTATATTCACATTAATTCCCTTCATTGGTCCCAGTACAAACACTGGTATCTCCAACGCATACATACACTTAAACACAGTCATTCCTTTGCAGGACTGGAGCTTAAGAAATTACACAAAGCAAGTAAATGCAAAGGGTGTACTCTAGTAATTTTTTTTAAAACTACATTTTAATCCTCCTGACAAATTATGGTGGAAAGAACCACTTACAGAATACTGTGAAACAAGAAGCTGAGAAACAAGAGTGGGCAGAGAATGAAATAGTAGAAGACTTAACTACCTAACATAAGATCATCTTATTTGCAGATGTACTAAGGCTCAGAAACAGCTGGGACCAAGGAAAGCTAAGTTAGCCTACAAGTTCTCATCTGCAAGACTTGCTAAATAAATCTCCGCACAGAAGTATGCTATTTAAAAAGGTACACCTAACATATTTATCCACTATCAAGTCATTGAAACAAATGGCACTAGTGATGTCAGCGCTTCAAAAGTCACGCATTTTTTGTATATCTTAGGAAGCTGCAGAAATACACACCTCTTAGGACTGTAAGTCACGTCACCACCTTCAACCTAAACTCTCTGTAGGATGGTTTTGTAACAGTAGCTCCTCAGCAGACAGAAAACTGTAACATGCTGTATGGTGTCATCAAATGGCTTAAATTCCTCATCAGCTTAATACCCTCTGGGCTACTTAAGCTAAGCAAAAGCCTATAAGCTGTTTGTCAGTCAAACAGCAGAGGATAAAACTGAATGCAAGAAGCAGGGCAGAGGTGGCTAGGCTAAGTGCACTGCAAATGAAATAAAACTTTCCACAAGTTTTACATAATACTGCAGCCATAGGACAAGCAGTCACAAGAGGACAGAAACTAGTATCATGTGAAATGAACTCTTCAATTCCTTGTGAATCTCCTTTGTCTTTAAGCAGGTAATTGTGTTGTTTTGCACACAACTTCTACTCCAAGTAGATCAAGATACTGAAACTGAGTGTATTTGAAAAAGCGGACAGTACTGCCAAACATGATCCCCTCTGTTCTTAACCATCAACAAGAAAAAAGACACGATGTTAGTTTTGCAGACTTCTACCAAGAAAAGCAGAAACTGAATGTCAGCACTGTCCCCTCTAGAAAGTTAGTCATTCTGTTCTCCATCCTACTGAAGAAGTGGTAACATGCCAAGAACTGCTTTGTACGGAAAGAGCGTTTGTGTGAAGCACTATTCCATTTTCTGTTTCACATCAAACATTAAAGTTGAACTTACCATCTGGGTCTTTAAAAGTCAATGTGATAAACTTGCTAGCAACCATGAACATGAATATCACCCAAAAGCATGCAGCTAGCAGCAGCCACTGGTGGTGCATGTTGTCAGACATGAGCCATATAAAGTTGTTGCTTCCTGTTTGAAAGAGGAAAGATTGACACATTAATTATTTTTGTTCCAGTTCAGAAAAATACTTTCCATAACCAAAATGACAGAACTCTAATATGCATGTGTCATAAAACACAGCAGTAGATTTCACTTCTTATTTTTTGTCCTTTTGGCCAGGTTTTTAAACAGGCAAATGTTAAGGCTGAAGCAATGTAACTGCCATCAAAGGGAGGCTTCACACCTCCTTCACCCCACGTACACATTCCCAGTCCCCTCCTTGTGCTGGCAATAGCACCGTCTGTCTGACTGCTCAGAGAGACAGAGAAGCAAAACCCACAATTTTTTTGAAGTGTATTTTATTTTTTGCTTTAACCTTGCGAGTCAGCTCATTGTAGGAAAGGGAGAATGCAGAAAGCTCCCTCTCGGTGGTAGCTAGTCATCAGATCAACCACGCTGTAACATTAACAGTATTCTTAGTTATCCCAAGTCAGCTCATGACATGTAACACAGACTCCTCCCCTGCCCAGCCTACATGAATTACAGGCTGGAAGCTGCAGAGCCAGAACAGTAAGCTTAACCTGACAAAATATTTAAATATATTTATGTCTTTCTTTATCTTGTCACTTTTATTGCCAGAAAATTATCAACCAGAGGTTCTAGAAGATTATTTCTTTTTTTTTTATTATTTCCATGATGCACTACTCACATAAATAGTATCCCTGCAAGGTAAGCCTTAAAGATAGATCTTCCCCAGGAGTGCAGGAAGGGTTACACCAACAACTGAGACTGCAGATTTGATGTGCAAAGAAACCACAAGTAGTGACAGAATCCAAGCAGAGTGAGGATGAGGATACTGCACAGTATTACAAGCACATGGTGTCTACCCTACCTCGCACTTTCTAAGTTTGCTGGAGTGCTCTGAGCACTTCTTAGCTTGATTTTAGAAATTGTAATCCTAATAAATTATTTTTTATGGTTAAAAGTTAAGATGCAATATAAGGAAATCAATTACAAAAAAGATTGAAGCCCCCAGTCATTAAGAGAAACATTACAATTTTAAACTACTTCTTTTGTTGAATTTTCAGCTTCTGATGGAAACTCACCCAGGGAAGCACTGTGAAAAGCCCCGCTGCAGAATTTAAGCTTCCATAACTTCAAAAAAAAAACCAACAAAAACCTAGCAGCAAACAGCAGTGCCTGTCTACCCAAACCTGAGACTCCTCAGGCTTGAATACTTTGCAAAAAAAAAAAAAAAAAACGCCACTGTTTCAGTTGTTGCCGGGGAGAAAAGGGG
>NW_009259707.1:4767816-4771690 GCF_000687185.1 Egretta garzetta | reverse complement strand
AAAGCGCCACTGTTTCAGTTGTTGCTGGAGAGATAAGGGGCCTGAACTCAGGTGCTGGAAAGTTCAAAGGTAAGCAAATGCTTCCTTTCGAGGATACATATAACATAACTTCAGAACACTTAACCAAAGAGAACACACAGAAATTTCATATAATGCATTCCTCGCAACAATCCTGTGAGGTTTGTGCTTGTAGCCTTGAGAAGAACAAAAAAGCCAAAACCACCCACTAACTAGCAACCGGATCGAACTCAGTCCTAAAGTAGCCACATGCACTTTCAACGAGTCACATCTGCACGGCTTGTGACCACACTTTCTATACAGCCACTTGAGTGAATCGCCAGGGAATAAGAGAGATGCCCTCAATCCCAGCTAAGATGCTAAAAATATGCTAGTTAATAACTCTAAGCAAACTTTGTATTAGGTTTTTCAGTCATATACCAGTATTCCACCTTGTTCATTCCCACAAAGCTTCAGTAACAGAAGTGAGCCTGGTTTTGACGTTGTTTGAGCACGTCCACCTGCAACATCAGTACTACCCTACAGGTGCCGATTGCTTTTCCAACTAGGTTTTGCCTTCCAGCAATGCAAATGTTTCCAGGAAGGGTTCTCACCGTAGTCGCTGTCTTCAGAGTATGTCAAAAGCCTGTGCAGACAGACAAGCAGTTCAAAATAGATCTGGGACCCTACAGATGTATGTGAAATGGGTGAGAGGAGGAAAAGAATAGAATATCTCCAATTAAAAAAAAAGAATTCATAATTTTTAGCTAGGACGGCAGTGTTCAGGCCTGTTTTTATTTTCTCAGTGCAATACTTTTCAGTTTGGCTTCTGAGAGGTCCTTTTTTACCTTCTTTTATGATTTCACTTTTAAATACTTCTCCTAAAGACATTGCATTTTGGTAAAAAGATGCATCCATTGTCTTTCAGACAATTACAGGTGCTGTGACGTCCGTAAAGATGATGTTTGTTGGCTCCCATTTTCTGCTGCAATCCCCTCACTGCCAACTGAGCATCCAATGTCCATAACAGGTTATTCTTCAACATCAAAAACTGTTGGCCAGGAAGGGCAAATAATACGGCATGAATTCTAGCACTGACCTCTTTCCAGCTAAGTAGTTCAAAAGTTATTGTCATCCTACCATTGCGCTAGTGCAAAACTTGCCATAAGATTCATGCTGAAACCCACCAGGTCTCAGAGGTCCTCATTTTTCAGTCTGCCACAACATCCACCATCTCCCACTTAGAGCACCGAAATTTACTGCCTGTGCTTTCAGACATCACAATAATTTGGAAAATTTTCCAATGCTCACAAGTGAGAAAAATGCAAAATAGGTGTCAGGACATGGAATGTAACATAGGTATTTTTACATTTTGGGTAGCTCTGCTAAAACCATGAGAACCATTCAACATTTAAAATACAATTTAACATGTCTTCAAGGCAGCGGACCCACAGACGCTTGCAGAGAACATTCTGCAGGAGGAAAACCTCTTTCTAACCAATAGCTGCGGGCTTTTCAGAGACCTGACAAACGGTCTGGACCAGACTCTTCTAACTGTCGTCGTTTAATCCCAGCCAGCAACGAAGCACCACCCAGCTGCTCGCTCGCTCCTCCCTGGTGGGATGGGGAAGTTGTGGGTTGAGATGAAGACAGTTTAGTAGGTAAAGCAAAATCCACATGCGCAAGCAAAGCCAAACAAGGAATTCATTCCCTCCTTCCCACCGGCAGGCAGGTGCTCAGCCATCCCCAGGAAAGCAGGGCTCCATCACGTGTAATGGTGACTTGGGAAGACAAACGCCATCACTCCAAACGTCTCCTCCTTCCTTCTTTTTCCCCCAGCTATATGTGCTGAGCATGACATCATATGGTATGGAATAGCTCTTTGGTCAGCTGGGGTCAGCTCTCGTGGCTGGGTCCCCCTCCCAGCTTCTTGTGCACCCCCAGCCTGCTCACCAGTGGGGTGGGCTGAGGAGCAGAAAAGGCCCTGACACTGTGTAAGCCCAGCTCAGAAATAACAAAAGCATCCCTGTGTTATCAACAGTTTCCAGCACAAATTCAAAACATAGCCCTGTACTAACTGCTATGAAGAGAGTTAACTCTGTCCCAGCCAAAACCAGCACATTAACCCAGTACATTTGTTCTACATGAAGAATGATAGAAATGGCCTCCAACATTCAACCCTGCTAGTCTGCTCGCTTTTATAACAGTGATGGATGCACACCATTTGATAAGGATTATTGATCCAGATCCCCTTATGTAATGTATGTATTGGATCTCTAAGAGGTTGTGTTAAATGACGGGGGAAAGCAGTTGCCATGTGCTCCGACCTGAAAAGCAGTTAGCGCACACGGGACCCTGCTGCCAGATCCTGTGCTCTAGGGACAGGAGAACAACATTTCAGCCAAAGACACCTACAAGCAGTACACTGCTTTCCTCAAGGACCGGACTCTGAGACCAGAAAGGGGACAGAACTGCAGTCACACCCCTAACACCAACCACTACTACCCTTCGATACATCAAAGCCGAGAGGAAAATATTAAGCCGTTTTGTCTATCCCTTTTTTCCCCCCCCACACAGCAAATCTGCAACCATACTCACTGATGTCAGAGTCTTGTCAGGGGATTTATCGTAACATAATTACAGTAGCTCACGCTTACTCACTTCTAGCATCCTAAACAAAACAAAACTGCCTCTACATCAGCAGCTCATTACCTGTCTCAAGAAGCAGGACTGTTCAAAATCATATACAGAAGTAACTCAACCATTATGCTCACTTAAACGCAATGACGAGTAACATTTTTAAAATAACATGTTTATGTTGTTTCCCTTTCTCTAGCTTCTCATTTAACATTTTTATCATTTTCACATAGGGCAGTCGCACTTCCTGCTGCGTCGCCCATCTTACTGCATTTCTGTTGCCTCTCCTGTTATTTATACATCTTTTTTTCTCTAATACTTTCCTTCAGCTTCCAAATGTGTCTTTTACTTCTTCTTGCCTAAAACATTTTTTCTTTACAAGTAGAAAGGACAAGCAAGCTGTTGAAAGTTTAGTCCGTTTTCTCACAATGAAATAGGCAGGGATTTTTCAGGTTGCTCCTTCTCCCTCTCATTGCAATTCTACAGTTTTTCAGAGCATAAGATCCCTCAACCCCCTCTCCATGCGTTCCTCTGTCCTTCCCTCCCTGGGCTACTTACCCCAAAGACAAACGGTCACATAACCCTCCGATCAGCCAGATGCCAGTTTTGCATGAGCAAAAATGGGATCACAAGCACACACACACAAACAGGAACCAAGGGTCAGGACACAAAATGTGGCAGGCGTGACCCATGGCCCGTGAGTCACACGTTACCTGGAAAAAACACTCGTACCCTGGGGAAGACTGCTGTTCTTCATGTGAGCAACGGGACAAAGCGTAGAAGATTTAAACAACATTAAAACTCAGTGCATGGCCCATACCCTGCAGCTTACGCTGCTTGGATAGGGGCTCCTTGGCAGGACAGCGCCTGCACGCATCATGAGTGACAGCGGCACGCCGGTAGTCTCAAACTACCGACTGCTTGCCCATCAGCACATGATTAATGATGTAATTTGAAATGGAACTGGTAAGGAAGGCCAAACAACAGCTAGCTGGGATAGCTAATCCATTTTCATCAAGGCCTCCTTTGTGTCACCTTAAAGAGAACTGGAAAATTTATCCCACTTTTAAAAAAAATTTTTGGACTAGAATCTATCACACACTCCTTCGGTAAGTTGTGCGGTGCTGCTGAAGGGTTGTAACATAGATTGTAACAGGCGTTTCTGAAAGCTGGTTCTTCCCCAAGGCTTTCCTCCACCCTGGCAGCACCGAGAGGCCTGTCGTCCCTGCTCCCGCTGGAC
>NW_009259707.1:4750350-4766637 GCF_000687185.1 Egretta garzetta | reverse complement strand
GGGGCCCACAGCCCGCGCTCAGGTGGGCTCACGTATATGCACGTGTGTGTGTGTGTGTTTCTTTGCCTTTCACTGTTCAAAAATATCTTTTAGTAGGTCCCTAACACTCGTGTTTCCCCCCCCAAAAAAAGAAAGCTGAAAATGCGACTTTTGCACACCCGCAGGACTACGATACCCACAAATCCATCAAACCCAGGTGGTGGTGATGGGTCTGTTGCTCACAGCTATTGAAACAACTCCTTCGCAGTGCGTAGCTCTAGGGGTGTGTTACAGCGCTGAGTGGTGTTTCCTAAACTCTGCAGGAACGAAGCTCAAATCGTGGAGCGGGGCCCTCCGGACGGTGCCTGGAGGAAGGAACGAGAGCGGAGCAAAGCCAGCCCGTGTTAATGCTGAGGCGCTGGGGATGCATCTTCATGTATAAAATCAGATGATGCAACGCAAAGGACGGGCTTTATCGCCTGACCCTGAACAAATGACGTGCTCCTGTTACCCGACCCAGCACAAAAATTGTCCTGTGGTATGTCCTCTTGTGTCTGGTCACCAGAGTTGATTTGCCCGCTGGGAACGGGTAAATTGAGTGGGGGGCACAAGGAAATCCCATCTTTCCGGTGAAGAATCAGAATAAACAGCATCCTGCAGACAGTCTTGTTGATCAGTCCAAACTAGTCATACAGGCATGCTGCATGAGAAGCCCTTGCTTCCAGCATCCATCTCTTCTTCTATCTCTGCATCTTCTACCCAAGTATGTTTTGTCCCTGGGAAGACCCACACAAAATTTTGAGCACAGTGATGGGAGAGGTGGGAGTCCCAAAAATCCACACAAGGACAAGAAAGCATGACTGAGAAATCTAAGTGGATTTTTAGGCTTTGGGGAATGATCCCTGAATCCCAGGCCAGGTGGCCTGATGTCCATGCTACGCAGGGTTGGCCCCCTCTGCGGTAACCTGTTGCAGTGCGTGCTACACAGCGCTTCGCCTTGGTTTTCCTGTGAGGTCTTGTGTGAAGGACATAAGACAAAACTGCCGATTATGGGGTTGTGTGAATTAGTAAATACCTAAATAACATGCAGTCCCTTGAAACTGATTTGCCATGGAAGCAACTGAGCCCTAACAAAGCCATGCCCTAAACCTTAATAAAGTCTGTGAGGAGCACAGGGAAGCTTGCTGCAGAATCAGGGCCAACAGTTCAAGACAGAACAAATTCAAAAGAGACAGAATTGTAGCAGAAGTTTCTGTCTATCTCCATGCGTCCAGTTACCAGTTAATGGAAATAATGCAATGGAAGCAGAGTTGCAGGCAGTAGGATTCCACGTGCAACATCAGATGCCTCACTGACTCACCAAGAGGCAGCACTCCTCCCTGTTAGAGGAGGATTTAGTCCCTCTGATCCATGCCTTTCCAGACTTGACTACCGTAGTGTGCTATGCTGGAGCTTGACCAAGGAAGCCCAAAAAAGCCCAAGGAAGCCAAGAGATGCTGTCGTTGGTGCGGACGCTAAGGCCAGCCTACAGAGCAGACCAGGCTCATGCAAATGCATTAACAACGGTGCCTTCAGCGCTACGCTGCCAGCTGCCAGCCACCAGGAAAGCAGCAGAAACGTAGAACCAGTGGCCAAAAAACAGTAATCAGAAACTCAAGTTCTCTGCCTGACTATGTTTGTACCGGCACCTTGGGACACCGCATCCTTGTGCCTCCCCTCCTCTACCTGTGAAGTAGAAAAGGTGATAGTGATAGTTACCTTGCTGGCAAAGCACATCGGAAATCTGTGGCTGTCACCAGTTTGAGCCTTGCACAGGCTAGAAAGTTACTTCTTCCTTCAGGCTTTGGAGTGACGACTACAATTGCAGCCACGCACAGATCTATTAATAAGTGGTGTCCAGCTGTGGAACCAATTCCTGCCAGATTATCAGGCTCAGCCCAAGTATTTTAACCTTTCAAGTATGTTGTTACTGACATGTATAATAATTAATCCAGTATAAAACGAACCAATTTTCCAAACTAAGCACAGTTAATAAGCTTTGTTGTCACTAATTGGGCCTGAAAGTGTCCGATGAAGTTGAAGAATGTGTTGCATAGGCAACTGTACGGTCGGATTATACAGTTGCTAGTTCAGGCCACAGGACTCTTGCTACTAATAATGCTAAACTGTAGTAGGGTTTAGAGCTTTAAATAGGCAGCAAAATCCACGTTTGAGTCTGCGTTCTTTATAATACTAGAGAATTTTTACAGTGCCAGAGCCATATAATGGACAATTGTGCTGGTAAAGTCACTTCTCTCTCTGGGATGTTCGAGAGTGACTGTGGCTTCCTCAGAGATAAGCTGTTTAAACCAATGGAAGTGACACACCCATTTTCCTCTTAAGGACATGGGCCTAAACTGGAAAATTTAATCTTAATAATATGTTCAAAGTTTATGTCATTAAAAAAAGGTTTTAATGGCCTAATAACTCTTGTATATCTTTATTCCAGGTTTGATGTTTCTCCTGGAAAAGTCTTACTTGCACAAGATCAATATTTGCAGCTTGGCCAGTCAAGAGGACCAGGTGTGATACTGGGCACCTAAGCTGCAAGAGGACTTTCAAGCATTTTAAAAAATTATTATCTGTCAGTGGCAGGCTGTCTTGATGCTCCTCAGTGTAAGTTAGTTTTAAATAGCATTTAAGCATACCAGAATGTTTAAATGAGCCCATGTTGGACAAGATAAGTAAATATCCATACTGCAGTTTGCATTTGAACACATCCAGCCTAATTACCCTGAAGGCACCCTCATTTTCCTTGACCTTCCAAGCTCATTCTATTCAGCAGAAGCATACGTTTTGCCTATATTGTTAAACTTATGCTATGTGTATTTTTTACTCTTTGTTGTTATTTCAGGTTTTAATCCGATGCCAATTACTAGGATTAGTCTTGGTAGCCCTTTTAGTCATGCTTTGCCTCCATGAGAGCGGACCTTAAGACAAGTCACCTGTTCAGCATCAAACACTCAGGAAGAATAAATCTTATTTAAATCAACAGGAACACATGCTTTTCCTAGTGCAGCACCATTATTAGTGAAATCACTGATCTGCTTCACGGCTGTGTTTCTGAGGCATGACCAATTGCCAAAGGAGATCCCTTGTGCATAGGTACTTTGGTTTGACAACTACTCAGACATAGCACTTCTGGCACGTATTACATTTATTAGGGTGTGATCTTTCATCACCAGATTCTGTCTGTTTCTGTAACTTGAATAAGCTAGTTTAAATGTGGATCTGGTTGATATAAGATAGAACATATAGAATACCTCGTGGCCTTTACGGTCATTAAGAGACACTGCAGCAATCACACAAATCAGACTGAGGAATACAGCAATACCAACAGGGGTGTACAACCTCATACAGATGCAGGATTTACTAGTATGGTGTAAATATTAATCCCTATAAAGTGTTATATCTAATATAATACAGTAAAGTATTAATTCCTGGATTATTTTCCATATAAAATAACTTGAGCAAGGAATGACCTATTAGGTGCGTGTCTACAATACCCGGTGTATGGGAAAGACTGAGGTGTGTGGAGGGGTTGGGGGGTGACTTAGGGCTGACATCTGCAGCAAAATCAGACTGGCTGTAGTAGGAGCGAGATCAGGTCCATAAGCAGCAAAGGAGACTTGTTTGCATTTGAAGATTAAGTCCACTTTTTATTTCAGCGTAGAAGCAAGTTTTATCTCATGATAAGTGCCTTGGAAATTGTTAAATCTTTGATATCATTGCACCATTTGATTGCCTTATGAGTAGGAGACAAAAAGTATAGACTGAGGTAAGTAGATCATTAGCTGAACCATCTAGTTTACCTTATATTCTTCAGACACTTAGTCTGAGCTGGTAGTCTGAAAGGGAAAACAGCTTTGTGGGCTTTATTAACTGCAATGAGCCAAACATGTGGCCAGGACTGGGTTAGAGTAGCTAAGAACTACAGTTAATTATCAAATCAATGTCAATTAAAATTGAACCAAATAATTCAAAATTAATTATATAGGTCATAAAATGAGTGCAGCCAAGAATCAAATTATCATGTCAGTGTAGCAAGAAAAGTCAATTCTTTAAACAAAAATCAGAAATAACAATTAAGTCCCCGTTGTGGGTATTTTCCAAAGTAGGGAAATTAAGACAATTGGCTGAATCAATTAGTATTCAAAACAAGTTACTTTACTTCAAAGTAACTTGCTACGGTCTTTTAACCCTCCCCTTTCCCCATGGCCTGAGTCAGACAGCTGGATTTACCAACTTTCATTTCTCTCTGTGGCTGGCAGGGTCAAACTGTCAAGCAGCTGAGCCTTAAATCCAGCTGCTGCATCCACCAAGGGTCAAATTAGTTCCATGTTACTTCCAGGTGACAAAGTTGCTGTGACGCTGCAGGCACAGTGCTCACCATTGCATCTGTGACTTAGGCTCCAGCAAGGGCAAGCTGCACATTCCCCTGCCATGCCACGCCGCACCAGGAGTTGCAGGGTTGGCAACGTGCAGTCACAGAGCACCAGAGCTGCTCTGGGCACAGATAAAAAAGCAAGGCAGGTTTTTAGGATTTTTTTTCTTGTTCTTTCTCAAAAGGGGGTATTGGATGGAGGCAGCTGTGCTACTCTGAGCCAATACTTTACCTTGCCAGTGTATGAGATCACACTCTCAGATGTTAAAGAAACACATAAGGGCAGCGTGCTAAGCAGAAGACACAATTCCTGACCAGTCTGATACCAGTAGTGCTGCCAGAGCAAGGGTCGGGAGAGCTCTTGTCTTCTGCATGATTATAAACCCACTAGAAAGCTGCCCAGTTTGGGGGCAAGCAGAAACACCTGAAGGAGGATTGAGGGGTGACTTGTATCATGGGAGTTTGAGAAGAGAAGAGGAGAGCTGGAGGGAGGCACAGAACCTGGGTCCCAGTTGCTAATCAATGTGTGTAGGATCAGTGATTTACATTAAGTGGACAGCTTTCACAGGCACACTGAGTGCTTCAAATAGTTTACAGCTTGCTGTTTGGGGCTAGCTCTTGGGAGGTGGCAGATGTGGTATCTATCAGGAGGAATTTGAATGTTTGTTTTCCATATCCCAGTAGCCCAGTAATTAACTAGGAACAGCACCACTCTTGTGAAGGCAAGAAAAAAAAGTACATGCTAGAAATTTTAGGTGATGTTAAGTCTAGAAGGGTTATCCTAAAAGGACAGGCATTGCTCTACAATCCAAACTCCGGAAGGCAAGTCTGTGGGAGTTGGGGCTTTACTTCACAGCTCTTGGCACGTCCTCCCGGCCAAAGCAGTGCAAAGGCAGTCTGGGCTCTGGCCAGGGGGAGTCGCTCCCCAGGGCCTGTGTCCACCTACATGGTGCAGCCCCTGTGCCTTACTTCGGTGAGTGGGCCTTCGGGTGCATGGTCCTCAACCAAGAGTAATTTTGGAGCTATTTATGCCTGACTGTTTTAAATGGAAATTAAGAGCCCATCTTTTCACAGAATCTGGAGCCTAGTCCATAGTTTCCTTGATTCTTTATTTAAAAAGGAGAAACACAAGGTGGAAATTTCTTGTGTTTTCAGGGGGTTATTCTGCTGCCTTCCCAAATGTGAGCTGTTAATGATGTTAATATGTACACTTGAACGGACTGTGCATGTTCACATGCTGAAATATTAAAAGGAAAAAAAGGGACAAGGAACTTCCCTAGTCAACATGTAGACAGAAATAGGGATAGGAAGAGGAGAGCTAAGAGGGAGAAGTTGAATTGTTTCAAAGAGTGTGGCCTTCGGAGTTGTAACACAGAGGTCAACAGAATTCTTCAGCCACTGAAACTTATGCTGAGGTTTCTTCCCCTTGAAAAACAGAGACATCAGGCCCACAAGATCTTCTAGCTTTACCTTGATTTTCTGTGGCAAATTTTTATTTCCTTCAGCTTAATATTTCTCAAGATATTAGTGCACAGCCAGTCCGGGGCTGCAACAATGAAATCTTCTTCTTGCTAAGGTGAGAACACATGGGAGATTGTACGTTTGAAAGGTCTCATTTTAATATGAGTGTGTTTTAATCACTTGTAGCAACCACCACCAAGGAGAGCCCTGAAAATAGGAGGGGTTGGGAAAATACAGAAAGTTTTATGACAGCTTTCTGCCTGACTACAAGGAAAAGGCTTGAGAGTATAAGATGATTTCAACATTTAATATAAACCTTTGACATCTCCTCAAGTATAACCGATGGTCATCAACCAACATCCTCATTTATTCAGCTCACCATAGGAGCAGTTGATGTTTTGGAACTGTGTGACCACCAACCATTCATCAAACCTAATGTCAGGACCAGCAGTGATAGATGAACCATGTGAAGCGTCATGGCTTATCCCTAGGAAGTTTTTAATCTAAAAAGAGGGAGAATGATTTTATATCTTCTTGCTATGTATTCAACTTAAATGAAAGAGGGTTAATGAGGTGAAATCTGTGTTCATAGACAATGTCTCACAAGTACTTAGTTACAAAGCACACAGTTAAATGAAGAAGTCACTGTTGCTGTTACAATTGGTATTCGATAAATAGCAATATTGAAGGTGCTGGTTTTATACTTCATTGAATGTACCAGTTTTATACTTCAAACAAAGAAAAAAGTCACTTTAATGTATTAGACTATGCTTTATATCCATCATTGAGGTGTTCAAAAACATATCAGGATGTGTTTTGTGTTTTTTCAGCTGATGTTGCTCTAAATTGCAAAATCTACAACTGAGCTCAAAAGGAATTAAAAAATGACCGAGCGAAGCAAAGACGTGGTTTTCAAATGTGAACTAAGTATTATCACAAAAAGTGGATTTTTTTAGTGGTCCAGGATACCATCTTGGAGCATAGATCCTACTGACATGACTTGGTTCTCAGTTCCTTTATAAATATTGTGGATAGCCCAGATCAGCTGTATTAAGCATTCCTCCTCTTGCAATCTAACATCATAAATTCTTATTGAGTACAGTCTTTTTTGACCATTCAGGGCCACAGCTTCCCTTTCTCAGTCTCTCAGCTCTTGCTGCAGGGCACTAGGTCCTCTGTTCACCTTCAGGCCCTGCTCACAAGAGCCTTGCAGAATCACAACTATTTTTTTTTAGCATAAGGGACACCCCAGCCCTGCAGTTGGAAGCATCGCACCATTTAGGCACGTTTCCCCAGCAACACTGTCTTTATTTTAAGTTGTATCCCCCAAAAAGAAGGAGGCTGCCATCCATCCACCCACTTACCATTCGCTCTAGACATTCTGTCCTTTTATTTTTGACATCATTTAACAAGTAGGCTTTCCCCGGTTTGAAGAAAGCACCAGAGCAGTTAGCATGTGCTTTCTTGCCACATCCTTATTTCCTAGTTTACACGCAGCTTCATTGGGCGCTCGCTTCGTTAAGGAACCATGTCACTGAGCAGTGACTCGTTGATCCAGGCAATGCAAACAGCGCGGGTTGTTTCGTTCTCCAGGAACGATAACAGCAAAACTCTGGGCTTCATTCTCTTGGGTATCTCATGGTGGTAGATTGTGCCTAGCACTGTCATTGTCTAAATGCATTCCTGTTACAGGAGTTACTGGGTCAAATAAATTTCTGCTGTTCTCTCAATGGTGTTGCTGGAGTTTGAAGAAGGAAAATTATTTTTGGCTATGTTTTCTCTGAACAGAAGGCAGGGAGCTCTGCTTGGTTACTTCTTTCTTTGTTTTATTGTCACCCTGGAATCAGTATGAGGTTAATGTTAAGCCACCACACGCAGGTTTCATCTTATCCAGCTCCCTCTTCCCCTGGGAAAAATCCCTTTTTTTTTCACTAGGATTTCACAACTGGATAAGCAACGCGAATTATTTATTCCACGGTGAAAATAAAGCTGCTTTAAAAAATGCTTGTTAATGGTAGTTTGATACTGAAGTTACTTCAGTGTTGCCTTTCAGAGTTGCAGGGAAGATCATGGACTGTAGCAGCATCATCATTATGTGCCCAAAACTCAGAAAAGGACTAGAACCTGTTAGGTTACACCGTAAAGTGAATGTGTAATTTTTTTTTAATGTAAAACCAGCAGAAATTGTATTCACAAATATATTTCTCAGGTAGAACTGAAGACATTTAAAAACATTCTTTAATTGATAGTTTGGATTTTGGAAATGTATCCAACGTACTCTCTAGAATTTGGTTTTGAAATTCTATTATGCATCCCAAAGCTTTAATATAGTCTTTACTGGCTTCTTTACTGTTGTGCTCATGTATCTTACTGCATTTCATCATAGATGAATTAGTTTTTAATTCTACAGCCCTCCTCACTCTTCCATTAAACACTGTCTTCTGTCGATGCTGCATTGCTGGCCAGGTACATAACAACTTTGTCAACAGAAAGAAAAAGAAAATTTAAATTGCATAGAGTTAATTCTCCTGTCTGAGGGCTATTCATCCAGCTAAATAAGCACAATGTGATCTCCAGTCTCATATGACTTCACGAGAGTCACATACCTCTAGCCATCTCAAATCTCTGAGGTTAGCAGTGATAACCCAAACAGGATTCGCCAGTTATTGCACCGTATCTTTTATATTAACGTGGGAAGAGGAGATGGAGTCCCATTGTGTAATCTCTGCTAAAACCTCTCCCCCAGCAAGATGTACTTCAGAAAATGTGGCTGACATGACTATTGGTGTGGCTGCTTGTTTTCTTCTTGAATTTTGGCTTTTCCTCCTTCTTCCTCAATTAAGTCTTTCCAGGTAAAAACCGCACTCCTTGTTTTTAAGTGTGGTGTCTAAAAGCAAATATGCTGTGGAGGAAAAGGAGGTCTTCTGCAGTTACCTGTAGACAAGAATGCTAGAGAGGCTCCAGCCTCTGCTTGTTTCTGGCAGCAGGGCTGAGGCGGGCAGGCACTGTGTTTGACAGAATATGAGGGATGAAGCACTCCTCTGCTGAGTTAGAACTTGGTTTTCTCTGTGCATAGTCTCTGACAGACCTAGCTCTCTGCTATGTTGTTATTTCCCTCAAGTCATGCTTATTCTCATTTTTCCCCCTTCTTTTTTTGGCTTTGGAATAATTCCTTCTTTATTTCAGAGCCTTCAGAGCCAGCAGAACGTGCAGCAGTTGCCATTTAAGACAGACAAGATGCATTCTCAAGATGTGTTACTATAAAAGGGAAACGAAAGCTGACCTGGCTGTGTTTCCTGAGCAATGCTGCTAGGACTGAGAGACATTCAGGTGCATAACTATTACAGGGAAGAGCTGCTCATAGTTTAAACCAAATCAAGATTGAAGAGGGATTGAAGAGGTTTATTGATTTATTAACAGGACACAATTAACCAGCAATTGGTGGATAATATATTCAAGATCAATACCAAGAGATAAGCCACAACACTAGACACTCACAGTTACTGAACTCCTACAAAGTTTTGTGCACCCTTCTGTAACTAATCCCCAAAGATTCAAGTCCCGCACTGGGAGTGACAAGTGCCCACCACCCCGCCCTGGGTGCAGGCTCCCCTCCTTGCCCACTTCTCCTTTGGGGAAGGTGTCTGCTCTGGCTGTGCATGCCTCTCCGCGGCTCCTGACACCCCCTGAACCCCTGTGCCACCGAGGAAGTCCCAAGAGCAGGGCCCCTCTGCTCTGTACCCACCAGGTCACCCCCGCTGGGTGCTGGCTGTGCCCCCAGTCCCACACGGAAGCTGCACCCCCTGTGCTGGGCAGGGGCCATGGTGTTGGCAAGGCCACCCCTGGCACTGCCAAACCCTGCTCTGTTCTCATCCCCATCCTCTGTTACAAATTTTGGTGCACGTTTTGTACTTCTCTTCAAGCTCACCTCTTTGTTTCAAAAGACTCCAGCTCCCTGGCTACTGTTCAGTCCTGCTGATGGCCACCTCCCTCTTTAGCAGGACCAGTTTGGGCAAATGTCCTCTCAGACGGTTTCTGGCACTCTGCTCACGCATGCTGTTGACACTCACATTCCTGTCTTACCAGGCCATTTTGCCAAGGGTGGTCCACGAGAGCAATCCCCACACAACATTTTGCTGGCAAGAAATTCTTATAAAGAAGAGAAAGTAAATGCAGAGGGGGAGGAGGAGCTACAAAATTTCTGTATTCCCGCCACCACACCATCATTCTCCCTCACCGGTCTCGTCTGGCTGCTGCATCGTATTAGGGGAGCTCTTTTTCTAGGCATTTATGTCTAACACAGGCTCTGGATCTTTGACTGGAAACTTTGGTCCCTGTGGGACTCAGCAACAGGCAGTCCCCAGAGCAAAGTGAGAAGAAGGGCTCTTTCAGGTGGCCTGGAGTTGTCGGAGGCATAGAGTCCTCCCCTGATCTGGGAGAACCCTCTCAATTCAAAGTTTGGCCTACGGGGAACAACTAAACTTGAGAAGCTAATGTGTAAATAGGGTGTTAATGGAGCCAAAGTCTGTAAGACAGAGTCCTTAACTCAGTGCCTAAAACAAAATCCATTGTGCTTCTGCAAACAGACTTTTGGGAAAGGACAACTTTAAAAAGTGCATTCAAATTCATTTGAGGAGATTAAAAGCTTTAAAAAGACATTTAACTGCAAAATGGAGAGTCCCCTCTGAAGGAAAGCCTGCCTTTTGTTTGCCTGTGGCTCTTCTGGCCAGCTGCTTATGGGCAGACCAGGCAGATCTTTTACCATCCACCTTAGGGACTGGGTTTTATATACTCTGTGCACGAAGGGCTCTGGGACTCAGGTGTGTACAGAAACACCCCTCGGGGCTGAAATGCACTTTTCAATAGAGGTTATAGGGGAGGCATCACTACAGGCTATTTTGGACCCTAATCCAAATAGTATGAACAGACTTCCTATTAACGGCTCTTAGTTTATTGTTGTTTGCCAGTCTGGTCTGATGGCTGGACTCAGGAGTGGCCATTTCCATGAAACTTATTGTTCCAGTATTTCCAGGCCAATAAAATGCTTTAAAAACAGAAAAGTTTTTGCTTTTTGCTACAGTAAAGTGTTTGTGGAGTAATGTAATCTAAGGAGATAAGAAAATACTCAGGCCAATGAGCATCCAGGTATAACCACTTTGGCCAAAGGGGAGGATGAAAGTTAGCTCAAGTCTTAACAGCTGTCAGGAGTCAGAAGACGTACAAGAGTTCATATAAATGAAATTTAACATGTCAGGGAAGCAATCATTTCATTTTCAATGCCAGAAAAGCATTGAATACATTTGACCTGAAACAGAGTGAGAAAATTAATTGCTTTCATACTAAATGAGTCAAATTACTTAACAGTAAAAACACAGGTATCTTCAGCAGTAGTTGTAAGTGACAGTGTTTGAGTACTTAACTCATTTTGAATGGCACTTGACTCAGATCTTTGACAGGAGTAAGCGCTGGGAAATATGGCGAAGGGAAGCAAAGCTTTAGGTTAAACTCCTTGCTCCTCACTCAGTGACTGATGCGTAACCTGGAGTGTCCGGAGGCCTGAGCTCCCAGTGATTTACAGACGCAGCTTCCTAGACGGGTCGTTTCTGTGCGTGGTCTTAAACTCGGGCAGATGATGAACAATATCACCCACAGAAAGTTGGTGGCTTCATAAGATATTGAAATGGATTCATGCCACCTGGTAGTTTCTTCTCTCTGGCTGGTGGGTTTAGAGTGAGCGGTGTTTGAGGAAACTTGGTCAGGTAGTGAAAACGGTCTGGGATCGGTTCTCCCTGTAGCCAGCTCTTGGTGAGACAAGCATTTATTTTAACAGATTCTTACACATTCTCTTCACATATACGAATGGAGACTTAGGATTTGGGTATTTGCCAGAAATCTGAGGTATATGGTATATATATTAGCCTATAACCTTTACTCTAGGAATCAGTGTAAGGTATCCATTACCACAGACTGTGGTAATCTCTCTATAACCACAAAATTATTATTTACATATAGCTATACTCAAAGAAAATCAAACCTACAAATTAAATCGTTCAGATCTAGGAGGCGTGGATGCATGAGTGTCAGCATTATAATTCAGCTGTTAAAATCAGATTTGTTCAAATGTCAATGCTAAGTATTTGTCAGCCACTCTAGTATTTGGGAGACCCCCTGGAAATTTCTGGTAAGGCATAAGCTAAGGAGCTGGGAACAAATCGTTCTGGATAAATCCTTGATGAAAGCTCAGCCACAGAAACTGATTGAGTTATCCCACCGGTTGCCTGAGCAGAGCAGTGTACTGCTTCCCTGTCCAACTGGGGAAGGACCAAGTAAAATTAAGCCAAGTGAAAGTTCCAGATTGAAGATCTTTTCAAATGCCTCAAAGTGTACTAACTGTATGAACTTCCAGCCCAGTGTAGCCCAGTATAGCCCATTGCCACAGTACTATTTCCATAAGGTACAACCTGGTAAATTGCTTAATTTCAGAGGAATTTCCACTTCTCTGGCTGAATGCAGCAGACATAAAATCACATTTATCCAAGAAATTAGCCAAGAAACTATCCGAAAGAATGGAAACATTCAGATTCCTTGTCTAGTTCCATAAATTCCCCATTAGCACCTGTCCTCCATTTTGATGCTCCTGTTTAGCACCCCGTCTTTGAACACCAGCCATATGAGGCATGCTTTTACTGACCCTTTCGAAGTATTTACTCGCTGCCCTGCTGAATTTTAAGACTATGGCTTTATATCTATAAAGTATAGCAAGCCACAAACAAAAGAATAAAATTCAGCTATTACTTGTTTGACATAGAATCATAGAATCATAGAATCATAGAATCATAGAATCATAGAATGTTTTGGGTTGGAAGGGACCCCTAGAGGTCACCCAGTCCAACCCCCCTGCGGTAAGCAGGGACACCGCTAACTAGATCAGGCTGCTCAGAGCCCCGTCCAGCCTGGCCTTGAATGCTTCCAGGGATGGGGCCTCCACCACCTCTCTGGGCAACCCCTTCCAGTGCCTCACTACCCTCATTGTAAAGAATTTCTTCCTTATAATCCAGTCTAAACCTACCCTGCTTCAGTTGGACGTCAGGCATCCTGACAACCAAATCAACACCTGTACTAAAAAATAGACTAGATGGCTATTTCACAAAAGGGTGATGTTTTTTCCACAGTCTTTTTTAAGACCAGAAATTCAATGGCCAGTGCGTGCTGGTGAGCGCAGAGTTTGGGCCCACAGCTCTGAGCGCTGAGTGGAGCCTTGCCCATGCAGAAACAAAAAATGAGGCGAGCTCTCACCATTTGGACCGCTTGTCTGTGCTGGAAAGGTAAATGCATGTTAACTAAAACCACAGTAAACCAGCCTAGTATTCAGCATAAACAGGCACTGTCATATTTAATAGAAGATGGGCAGGCTTTATGGCAGGTTTGCCTAATAAATACCCTCCAACTTCTGCAGTTTTTCTCATCTTTCCAAACGGATTGTGGGTTAGGTACAGAAAACCCTCAGAGCGGGATAAGGCTTTATCCCAAGCACTGCTGAGCCGCAGAGAGTGAGAGGTGTGTGGGAGCAGCAGCGGTCCATCAGGATGCGCTCAGGAACTGCACGATGGTGATGTTTTGCTGACTCTGTCCTCGCTGTCTGCGATTACCCGCTGATTTCATTGCAGAGAGTGTTTACAAAAAGCCCTTCACCCTTATGCTGTTGAAGCCAATTTTTCTTTTTATTCTTCATTTATCGATCACAGCATATTTTAATCTGTAAATATTGCTGTTGCTAAATATATGCCACGTGTCCTGACTCACCATAAAAAATTCTTGTTTCTTTTTGACACCTCCCCCCCAAG
Source organism: Egretta garzetta (assembly GCF_000687185.1). NCBI lineage: Eukaryota > Metazoa > Chordata > Aves > Pelecaniformes > Ardeidae > Egretta > Egretta garzetta. Next base: position 4,752,930 of record NW_009259707.1, on the reverse strand, counting down.
CTTCATTTTTAACTTGTTTGTGAGTAACTGTGGGCACTGAAACTCTTAACCTATTTCTCTCTCTGCACACAGGACCTTAAAGGAGGTATTTAATTTGTGCTGTAAAAGTATGGCTCATTAATGTGGCTTGGTGCTGATAATATCCATTGGCGGAGCTGCGCTTTCGCTAACACCTATGAAATGAAATGTGCGGCAGCAGCAGAAAGTTCTGATTTTAGGAAGGAGGATGTGTTTGTAATATGATCTATTCAGCTATTTGAAATTTTACTTTTAAACGCTTTTCCCCATTCTTCCCTTGTACTGCACAGTCACTGATAAAGTACTATTTTCAGTGTGGTAATAAGTTGTACTGATATATTCTAATGGAACTTGTATGACTTGATTTTTGATCTCAAGTATGAGCCTCAACTGAAGCAAATGAGTAACTCCACAGGCTTCATGGGACCACCATGTAGGCAAAATTTGCTGAAGGAAGGCATGGGGTACGTTTAGGGTACTCACTGGGGAAGGGTGCAGTAAAGGAGTGGATCCTGCATTTGGTGTGAGGAGGAGGAAGGAAAGGTTCAGGCAGCATCCCCTATTTTACTTTATAAGGAGCAGGTTTTACCCACCCAGCGTGATCGCATGCCCCTTTCCCTATGCTATTGGAAAAAATTCACACTCCTGAACTCAGATGTAGGTAAATACTTTGAAAGGAGATATTATTTAAGAGGCTGTGTGGAACGGAAATGGGATTTTAGGCAAATAATGAGTAGCCTGAGGAGGAAAGCAGCAGACTGTGCCTTCCTTACCAGGTGGGGAAAGCTGGAGGCCCACATCCCATTACAGTGAATGATCATCAGCAACTCGGTAGCCATTGAATCGTATTCTACTCTAAAACATAGCAAGTAATTAGCATTTGAAAGTAGCTGTATCTAATATGCTAGTATTCAAAAAGATAGTAATAAAACACTGAATCTAGGATGGCTCTCTAAGATCCCACGTTTCTGTAGCATGAGAGGGGTTTGGGTGCAAACCCCGTGATAAACACAGCAACAGAAACAATGCTGATGAACAATAATTTTCAGTTTAGTTACAGTGCCAAAAGACAGAAAGAAGGTAGTTAATATGAAATTGTTTAATCCTTCAGAGCATCATTACCTGTCTACCTCTGACGGGCCCAGCTCACCCTAGCGGGGCTCTGTTTTCACATTTCTGCGACCACAGTGGCATAAATGACATTATGCCAGGTAGGAACCCGCTTCTTGCTGCAAAACCAAAATGCCATCCTCTATTATGCCAGGTAGGAACCCGCTTCTTGCTGCAAGCAAAACCAAAATGCCATCCTCCCTTTTCCGAGAAAATTTAACAAATGCAGAGAGTCCCTTCACTCCAGGATTGCATGGGCTTGGACAGAAAGCAGGGTCACTGTGGAAAAGGGGTCCGGGCTTCCCAGAACCCTGCATCTCCTGGTTACTCGTAAGCCTGGGAGGATCTGCTATGAGATACCATCATCACAAAACTCGCTGTAATCTGCTTTAGCTCCCACAAAGGGTAAAAATTCTACAGTCAGAGGGAATAATCTCTTTGAATACCATCCTGTCTTGAAACTCCCATTTCCAGTCAAGACGGGTGAGGAGCCAACAGCTGAGTGCCTGCTACAGCAACGCCTGACCTCTCCTGACAGCTCCCCACTCAGACTATTGCACCCAAAGGGCTGCGATGAGGGGGGAGACGGCCGCCTCTCCCGGGGGAGGGAACGAAGGGTGAACTAGTGATGCTGGGGTCACTCAGCTGCTCCTGCGCCTCTCTACATCCTCAGGACACGTGGATGTGGAGCTGACGAAGAATAGAGCATCACCCTTCTGTTATGAGCTGATCTATGTCTTGTCTACAACCATAACTGAAATTAAATAAGAGGTGGGTGGCTTTCCTTGTGTCACAAAAGGTAAATATAATAAGACGAGCCGGGACTTGTTCGATATGAGAGTTCACATCCCTTCTAATCATAAGGCAAACTTGTATTTCCCAAGCTGCCACCAGGAGAAATATTTCCCAAAGACTCGGTAAGCCCCACTACAAAACTGAATCTCCTGTTTAAAATGAAAACCCCAGCAGCTCTCTCGCTTCTCCTTGTGCAGCCACTTCTTTCCTTAGGACGAGAGGAAATGGCCACAAGTTGTGCCAGGGGAGCTTTAGATCGGCTGTTAGGAAAAATTTCTTCACGGAAAGGGTTATCGGGCACTGGAACAGGGCTGCCCGGGGAAGCAGTCGAGTCCCCCCCATCTCTGGAGGTATTTTAGAGATGGGAAGATGAGGCGCTTGGGGACATGGGTTAGGAGCGGGCAGGTACGGTTGGGCTCGATGATCTTAAAGGTCTTTTCCAACCAAATGATGATTCTATGCCTCCCTCCTCCATCCTTCCTTTCCGTCACCTCTTCTTAAAAAAAAACCAACCCAAACCAACCAGCTTTGACGGGGCTTTCCAAAGCGCGGAAGACAAGGTACCTCGTGCAGGGACCCGGTCGGAAGCGGCGGGGGGGCGGCGTGCCCGGCGGCGGGATCGGGACCGGGGTCGGGGCCTGGACCGGGACCGGGACC
>NW_009259707.1:4717097-4749899 GCF_000687185.1 Egretta garzetta | reverse complement strand
AGAGGTGTGGGGCGGGGGTGCGATGCGCAGCATTGGGTACCTGGGCCGGCAAAAGCTGGGTGGGCTAACAGCCAGCCCTGACTCCCCGGGCTAAAATGTGGGTCCCACGGGTGTCTTTCACACCTCACTGTTAATGTCTGATCTTTTCTTTTTTAAAGCAACTGGCGCTGTGTTTCGGCCAGTGGATGGAACTGTCAAACCAGCCCCAGGTAAATCAACTTAGGTGATCTGTTTGATCTGTTGGGACTCCCTTTTGGGCATACAGACTGCTCCATGCAACCCTCACCCTTTCGGGCATACCGACTGCTCAACGCAACCCTCGGCATCGGTGGCTGCAGGTGGCAGAGCCTCCTCCAGAGAGCCAGTGGCTCTGCAGAGCAGAGCAAGTTTGCTGGTGTATGCGCTTTCCTCTCTGCAGAGCTAACTCGGAGCTAGAGAAGGGGGAAAAAAAGCCCAAAATGTGCTTTTCAGCCCGGCATGGCGGTAGCTAGCAGTGAAGCATGGTCAGTGCTGTAGGAGTGTCTGGGCAGGGTCCTGCCTGGTCCCGGCTCTGCGGTGATGGGTGGACGGTGTTCAGAGGAGAGGGGAGCGAGTGAGAGAGGCTTCACGGTTCTTTTCTGCGGTGGTGTCTCTCATCCAGAGCTTGCAAATGCTTAGATGGCCAAGTAACTTTGAAAGATCAGCTCTGCTGCATTTGGTGCTGAGCCCAAGGATCATTTTTAAAGGGGAGAGAAAGTCTTTGTAGGATCAGCAATTATCTGGAAATTTTCAGCATTTTGTGCTGATATTTTTTTTTTTCTTTTGGAAATCTCTGGTTTGTACACCAAGGCTGGTGGAAAATAGTTTCCAGAGCCAGTTGTTCAGATGTCTCTCATTTTACTTCCTTTGAAGCTGTAGTTATTTCTTGTCTAAAGTGACTGGATGCATCAGCAAATCCTTGTCCTGTGGCAGTGAGTATGGGACAGCATATTTCAGTATATGGTTAAAGATGATTGTACTGATAGACTGAAATGCTTAAAGATGAAATTAAGTGTAGATTAAATATGCCAAAACCCAAACCTATTGGTAGAACACTTAGTATAGGAAAATGTATTCTAAATATAAGAGGCTGATTTAGGTCTCTTCATAGCACAAGTCTGTGTTGTAGTTGTTAGTAGCATCGTGTGTATTCTCCTCCTACAACATACTGTTTTTTCAGCTCGTAATAGCTTGAGTAGGTCTTGCCCTGCTCTGAGTAGTTGTAATGGAACTGTGGTCTATTTGCATTGCACTGGGATCAGAATCAAGCCTGTTCTCTGTCAAACCATGTATACCGCATCCTCCCAGTAAATGTATTGAAGTACTGTTTGGTTTTGCAGATCTCCAGCACTGTTTTGGACCTTTGTTATTCCATATTCAACACAATGCATACAAATGAGGTAAGGTGTAATTGCTTCTTTTTCTTCAGAGCATCTCCTCCCTCCTTAAACTTAAAGCAACCCCTCCAAAGCCAACTTCTTGATATTTATCTCCCAACAACGTATAATCTAGTATCATCATGGTTTAGGAGATGTAGGGGAGTATATGATTGGGTTTTTTTCTTCTCATTAGTAGTTTGCATGTAATTCTTAACTCCATTAAATTATATATCAAACTGCTAGTTTTCACCAATTCGGAGCTCAAGAACCAAGCATCCACTTACAGCTGGGGGTCAGTATTTTAACCTTACCCTTGCTATTGAATAATGCAGGCTTAAATATGCTAAAAACATGCACCTTTGGATCAATACCATATTTAAGCCCATGCTGAACATGGAGGCATAGCACTTGCTATATTGATTTTAATGCTTTACCTGAGCTTGGTTTTTTTGTATTTGAATCAGATCCAAAAGATTAAGTTGGGAGGTAGTGAGCTCTTCCTCATTGGTGCAGTCATATTAGGACCTAGCTCAATGTCAGTTCTGCTTTATATCACTTATTATCACTGGTTTAAGAGCCTTTCCCATAAAATTCACTCAGCCTCTGGGTGTGTTAAAAAGGCCATGAATTACACAAGTAATGTGGAGTTCGAGTCCTCTGTTTTTTCAAATCATGACTAGAGCCTTCAAGAAACACAACAGAAAGTATTTTGACATGTATTTCAATATCTTTCTTGCCAGTGTCTTTAGCTTATTATAATTCCAAGCATGCTCTCCCAATGTAGCCATAAAACTCTACAATACAGAAGTTGATAGTATAAAAAGTCTACTATTTCAGACTTAGATGTCTAAAAAAAAAATGTTTTGAGTTCAGTATTGACTCCTATATTTCTGCAGCTTAGCTACTGAGGGGACATCCAGAATCATCAGGTAACTCTGCACTGGAGCCCTATTCCTGGTTACTGTTTTAGTTACTAACTTTGCAAAAAATTCACCCTCTGTTATGCATCTTTAAGTTTGGGAGATGGGTCTCATACGTATAACATCCTTTCAAGAGCTATGACTAATGTCAGCTATGTATCTGCAATATGATTTCTCAGTGTGGTCTGATTAAGTGGTAGATCAAATCTAAATGTGAGAGATGGAAAAGAGCTATGCAAAAAGTACAGGTTTTTCCCCAGCTGGTCAAATCTCTTATCACATGAAGTTGTACTTTCTCAGCCTGTGAGGAATCTTGAGAAGACACTGCAAACACGAGTCTGTATGTAGTGGCACCCAATGAAATGGTTTCTGATTTTACTGATTTTTTTTTTTTACTGGTTTTACTGATTTCAGCTGGACTTCAGCTTTCTGCATGACCCCATATTTGTGTGGATTTTTCAAAAAAAAATTTGATTCAGTCAGGGTTACAGATTATGTGGAGAAGGTAGATGGTGTTTCAAGAGAAGGATTGATGCCTCAGCACTATGAAAGGCAAAGTCACTAGCAATTTTAGCATTAATGGGACTTGAACTCTGTCTGGGGAACTTATCTTTTGTAAGAGCTAACAGACTATTTAGTTTCAATGTCTAGTCTTTGCATAAATCTTGTAGATGGTACTTTGAAAGGAATCAAGAACTGAATATCTAAACCCAGCTACATTGCAGCCACCTCCATAGGAGTCTGAAATTTCCATCCTGAAGTCAAGCCAATGCACTGTTTAGAACCTCAGTTTTTACCATGTTTCTTCTACACAGTAAATTCTCATTTGTTACAGATCAGCTAGGATATTTGAAACTGCAGGCTAAGCCATGAGTCAGTCTACCTTTGATTGGTATGTAATAATCATCTCGGAACAGAACTAGCATTCACAGGATCTCTCTGTTGTAGTCTCCTCCTTTGCATCCTTTAAAGCACCTTGATCAAGCAAGCACTTTCTTCTTCCATAGTATTTCATAGCCCTGTAAGTTGATGTCAGCTGCTGTATAAATCATTGCCTTGAGGCTTGAACCAAGAACAGTTTAGCAAGAGGAAATCCTCGCCTCATACCCTGAATCCTGATTCCCTCCTTCTTGCTTGTATATTTTTGTCTTTTTGAATTCTTCCTCTCCAGGTCCCCAACCACATGCTTTTCCTGTGTTCTCCTCCCCTGTCTTCACATCCTTGCTCATTATATGTGCTGGTTTTTCAAGCCCACCCCAGGTAACTAATCCTGTTCACTGATGTAGCTGCGGCACACAGAGCTATCCCCAGCCAGGCACTGTGCCGTGGGCAGGAGGGCTCCCAAACCAGATGTACCAGACTGCAGGTTCAGGGATTTGTTAGACTCCAAGCTCAGTCTGTTCCCATGAAGTCATGGGGAAGTTTCTGTTCCTTGATGTAAGGCTGAGTAGAAAAACGAGCAATTTCCTGAAGAATAAAAGGGTGCAGGGGAAGGCTTAAAACCAGCAATCATGCCTGGGTTAAAACCAAGGGCAGCCTGAAAAGGTGGAGAGCAGCCACATTTTAACAAGGTAAGAGCCATCAGTACAATTTGAGCCAGAGGAAGGGAGCTGCTGCGTTCGCTCCAGGTGGAGCTCTGCTTCACCTCCCAGGGCATGGCTGCGCTCCGCTGTACGGCGAGGGAAGCCTGCTGAATGGTGGTAACGAAGGAATGGGGTAGCATTGGTTAAGGCAAGATTTAAAATCAGTCTTTATAAAGATCTGTTTGCTGCTGTTCTCGTATCTGTCTGATACGTGTAGTATTCTCTCCCTTCTCACGTGGAGTGGAGCAACCTCATCAGTGATGGAGGATTTCTGTAACAAACCAATGACAGCATCTTGATTAACTTACGCTGTCCACTTGCAGGAATCGCAGATTGCTGCCGCAAAGTTTACAAAGAAGGTACGTAAACCTGAAGGCAAGCAAGTAGCAATGCATAGGGAAGTACAGCCCCTTCCCTGTTCCTTTTATTTTTTTGAAGTCAGCTTGTTCAGTGGTTGGGAAGTGACTGTGCTTCTGCAAAGCAATTAATCATGTGTAAAGCTTTAATATACTTTCTAAAGCCTGTGAATCTTTAATTATGGTAATTTAGTATATTTACACTAGACAAAATGGATAGTTCTTGACAATGGCCTTTAGGTATTAATTTTTAATCAGCATTCCAGATGAATGGGCATTGGGGACTATAAACATCTTGTTTGCATGCTGCTGATAAAGGCCCTGAATTTACTCATATTCTGATGGAATGATACCGAAACTTGTCAAAAGATCTATGAAACTGAGTTTGAAGGTTTTTTATTGTTTGTGTTTTATTTTACAGGATAGTCGTGGGACTCTGGGACGGCCTTTTTTCCTTTTCAGGGTATCTGAATCTCTTGCTTTTTAAAGATTCTGAATCACAGGCAATGTTATGTATGCATAGATGAGCAGCTGTTTCCCTTCACAAATTCTTGCTGCACTTGTTTTGAGTAGAGGCCAAATATCCCTTGCTTGAAAGCTTAGGGAGCCATTTGCTTAAAAAGCTCTGCTTCAACTAAAAGATAAGATAATGAGATCTGGAGTAGCAATGGATTAAATTATTTTTTTTTATTTGAAGAGGTGACTCTACAAATGTTTTTTATCTTGAGCCAAATCATCCAAAGACAGAAGTAGTATGTGGCTTGTATCTGAGACAGCCAGGGTGCACTGATATTAAATTCACCAGATAAAACATGTGTGAGCTGAATGTCCACTTTGTCTGGCCAGTAAGCGATGGCACACTGCATACCAGGGTGAAAAGCCAAAGCAAAATTATGGGCATCGTAATTTCTCTCATGTTTTTCACTAATTGGCTTGCAAACTATGGCATGGTCTAATGCAGAATATGCTGGTTTAGATACTTCATGATTAACACCAAACTATTTTTTAGGAATAGCTTTAATACATTAAAAAAAAAGTTATAAAGTAGGTCATAGAAGGTAACCAAAGTCCCAATTCAGCTGTCATTTACATTTTGGCTTGCTTCAAGTGTGTCCAGCCAGGTACTTTTGGTGCTGGTATTTACATGCTCTTTCTTAGGCATCTACATAGTACCCCAACGAATAGGGACCAAGACCCTTAATGAGAATAATTAAAGCTGGACTGTTTAGCTGTTTGGACAGAGGCTGAATGAATATTTCTCAGATTCAAAGGCAAAAGCCAACCTGCATGCATCCCCTGGTATTTGACATGTTGTCCCCTTAAAGGAAATCTTACTGCAGCCTTATGTAGTCTGTCTGCATGATGGGAGATGTATTTTGGTGTGCTTATACATCTGGCATCTAATACTTCTGCACAACCATCTAATTATATTTTTCAGCCTCGAAATGGAAGGACTATTGAAGGCAGTGGTAAGTAAGCATCCAAAGGCGTTAAGAATTTAGAGCCATAGAACAGAACAGAATCACAGAATGCTTTGGGTTGGAAGGGATGTTTGGAGGTCACCCAGCCCACCCTGCAGTGAGCAGGGACATCTTCAACTGGATCAGGTTGCTCAGAGCCCTGTCCAGCCTGGCCTTGAATTTGTTCTGTTTTTTTTAATAATGATGATCCTTGTGACAGAAGGAGTTACTGAGAAGTATTACAAACTTAGTACAAACCTAGATACACATGTAGATGTTTCACAGGGTCACTAGGAGGTGCCTGGGCAGAAATGCATTTTTTTCATGCTCAGAGGCTTACAGTGTATGCTCTTGACAAAATGATTGTTTTCTTCTTTCTTTAAGGAGGAGCTTTCATCCTCTGCAAAATGATAGAAATGGTACAGAAATGATAAATTTAAAAACAGAGGGTGTAAATTGTACTTGGATCACAAAAGCTAGACTCCTCTCTTCCAAGAGACCTTCAGTCACCTAATCCTACATGAGAGCTCACTCATACAGATCTCTGCATGCAGGTGTGAGCCATCCTCACATCAGAATTAGGACCTGGTTTGGGGTTGAGGTTAACTAGAAAGAGCAGGGGTGGGGATATAAGGAAGACAGACAGACGGTGAGATCTAATAATATCACCTAGCACTTGCATATCCATCTTTGAAAGTGGCTATTAAAGGTCTCTGAGCTTTAATGAGAAATGGACAAGGCAGTCAATGTACGTGTGTCCCCTCCTTCAGTCGCTCTTCTTCTGGTCCTTTACCCTACAATAAAAGATCACCTTTTTCTGATTGCAGTGTAAGAATTACTTCCAGCTGTTGATGGAAAGGGTTGGGGTTTGGTTTTTTTGGAGGGTTAGGACAGAAGGATAGGAAAGAAAAACTGCAAATAATACCTTTGCTGTATATTTAGGATTAAATCATTTCAGAAAGAAAGGAACCAAAGACTTAGAGCGTTGTAGAGCAGCATTGTTGCTTGCTTGGTGTGGTCTTGGGCACTGCCCTGGGTGTCCATTGCTTCTCATGGATGAAAGGAAGCTAAGGAGCTGGGCAGATCTCTGGTTTGAACCAGTGCAGCTGTTCTTGTGGCATTAGGTACATGAGTGTGGAAATGTTTCATAGCTATGAAACCTGTAGGGACAGGTAGTGCTGCCCAGAGCTGTTTAGAAAAACTGAAAGCATGAGCTGACAACCACTAAGGTAAGCCAAAGGGAGAGAGAGAGTCCCTATAGCTTTTGGGCAAAACAGTTAAAAACCAATTGAACTTGCTCCACAGTACTCTGGTGTTAGCAGAATTGCTATACTATCAAACAGATCTTGTTCAATGGCTAGTGTAGAAACCACTACTCTGTAATGATGCCCTAGCCTTACATATAGCAGTAAATTTTATCCACAGCCAACCTGGCTGCAAGATGCATGCCATGCCTCCATACCCTAAAAGGACAGTAGAGTTAGGACTTGGTGGAAAGAGAACTGTGGGAGGAGGGAGGATTTGTGTTTGACTACAGATAACAGACCTGGGTACTTACCAAAATGTCTAAACTCTCATCCATCTTAATCTTCTGGTGCTAGAATTTGAAGCTGTTTTATTTCTCACTTTGGGAAGGACCAGACATGTGTAACTGAATACAAAGTCAGATTCAGATCAACATCTCAACATAAAATATAATACTGTGTTAATTTCTTTCAGAATACCATGGAATATGAAGTTCATGGGTGGATTCACCAGCTTGATGACTTTGTACAAAGAAAGGAGACTTCCCATTGCACTGGTTCTTTTATGTGACTCAGTTGTCTGGAATTTGCTGTTCATGTAATAAACTTGCAATCATTAATTCTTCTTCTTCTTATCCTTTTTTTTTAATTGAAGCAGGTACTTGATTTTACTGGGTTGTAGTGTAGCATTGCCTGATTCCAGCTATATTCAAAGGAAATCAGTCATCTGAATATCTATAGTTTTCAAATCTAAGAGCGCATTTTATATGAGCATTTTAATAGGGTCATGAATAATAAGCTTGCCCCTTTGAAATGCTGGGGAAGTATATTATCTAGTCAGAATATGCATCCCAAAGAGCACAGTAAGATATTAAAATTGTTATGGACATTTTAATGATTTAATTCTTATTTTGAGTAACTAAGGGATTGAGTATCATAATTCACAAATCCAAAGCACTTTGGAAGAAGTGGAACAAGTGCTGGGGTTATGCACAGGCACTATTTGATCAGATGATGTGTTTTTCTTCAGCCTTGCCTTACTGGCTATCATAACGTATAAATGAGTCACTTAAGAGAGATATTCTGGACATCTGCCCTTTTTACTGAAATCATGCATTTAAATGTGTAGCGTAGCTGATTGTGCTTGCACTGTGTGGAATGGGGTGATGTGTTTTTGTAGGTGGAGACATTTACAGGCTGAAAACTTAATAGTAATAAGTAGTTACTTAGGAAGAAAAGAGCATAGTAAAATCCAGGGTCTGGCAGGATACACGCCAGGCTGGGATTCCTGAACACAATGTCCCACAGCATTGGCTTCCTCAAGCCCTTTGTTATTCCCCCTTCCCCTCCTTGCCTACCCAGTCCTAGCACCAGGACATGGTACCATCTCGGTTATGCTGGCACAGCCATGTGTGAACAGAATTTGGGAACTCCTCTGTCTTTAAAAACAAACCCTGAGAAACCTGTGGGTTGGTTTTTTTAGGGTTTTTTGACTGGATAAGTTCCTGATTCAGGTTGTATTAACAGACGTTTGGCTGGTAGGGAGAGAGAAGCAATGAGTTATTCGGCAAGTGTTAGACCACATCTAGGGTAGAGTGTCCAGTTTGGGGTTCGCAGTACAGGAGGGACATGGACAAACTGGAGGGAGCTCATGGAGGGCCTCCAAGGTGGTGGAGACTGGAGCACTTGTCCTGTGAGGAGATGCAGGGACAACTGAGCTGGTTCAACCTGGAGGATGGATGCCTTCAGGGGCACCTGACAGCCCCTCCAGTGCATGTAAGGGGTCATCAAGAAGACAGACAGGTTCCTCTCAGCATAGGGTAGGAGGACAAGTAGCAAAAGGTATAAGTTGAAGCAAGAGAGGTTGAGACATTCAGGCAGTGCAACAGGTTGGCCAGAGAGGCTGTGCCATCCAGTCCTTGGAGATTTTCAAGACCAGAGTAGACTAAATCTGGTCTGAATTCCTGCTTGGGATCAGATTAGAGGCCTCCTGAAGTCCCTGCCAGCCTCGGTTATTCTGTGATATGAGTACAGTTTCATGATACATATTTCAGCCTCTAACAGGGTCAAGTCCTGGCTCAATTGTAGCTCCTGCGCCTCCACCTGGGCAGAGAGTTCTTGTGGGGTAGGGGGTCCCCAAGGAGGCTGCTTAGAGCAATTAAGGCCTATTTGTGCCCTTGTGGCACACAGTTGCTGTTGTTCACTGTGTTGTCAAATCCTGTTAGAAATGATTAGTCCCTTGACAGACTACCAGAGAGATGGTGGCTCCTCCAGCTCCTCAAGCATTTGGAGCCAGCTGGGGTGCCCCCTGGAAGAGACAGCTAAGCCAAGTGCAAGTGGTGGGGATGCACTGTGGTAATGCAAATAAATGCAAGATAATGATACAAAAGCAAAACAAAGGCACTTCTGGCCTGTTTTGTCTCAGAGGTCAAAGCTGAAAAGTATCAAGTTTTGTTCAGTTCCTCATAAATATTTTTACTGGTTTTGGCTGGGATAGTGTTAATTTTCTTCACAGCAGCCTGTATCGTGCTGTGTTTTGGATTTGTGACCAAAAGAGTGTTGATAACACAGGGATGTTTTAGCTATTGCTGAGCAGCGCTCACAGAACCTCAAGGCCTTTTCTACTCCCCACACTGCCCCACCAGCAAGGAGGCTGGGGGTGCACAAGAAGTTGGGAAGGGGCGCAGCCAGGACAGCTGACCCCAACTGACCAGAGGGATATCCCACACCATATGACATCATGCTCAGCACATAAAGCTGGGGGAAGAAAGAAGGAAGGGGAGGATATTTGGAGTGATGGCATTTGTCTTCCCAAGTCACCATTACGTGTGATGGAGCCCTGCTTTCCTGGAGATAGCTGAGCACCTGCCTGCCGGTGGGAAGGAGAGAATGAATTCCTCGTTCTGCTTTGCTTTACCTATTAAACTGCCTTTATCTCAACCCAGGAGTTTTCTCACTTTTACCTTCCCATTCTCCCCCCCATCCCACTGGGTGGCAACGAGTGAGCACCTTCATGGGGCTGAGCTGCTGGCCGGGATTAACCCACAGCAATGCTGTACCATAGGCAACCCATGCTGTGCGCTCACCATCAGCAGTGGCTTCCTCCACCCACAACAGGTTTCAAGAATAACATCTGTTTGGGCCTTGAAATGGGTTAAATAAGACTGATAAATAGGTGGTAACTTGCAGGTGAGGAAGTAGCTTACATTCCTCAGCCATATTTCTGTAGCAACTGTGGCTCCTCTGTAAAACGCACAGGAGGGCTCTTGTTCGCTGCTCGGTGGAAACCTTTGCTCCCTGGAGCAATACAAATGTCACCTGTGGAATAGGAGAGATTAATAATATTGAAACATAAAGGTCATCCCTGGCCTGAAACTCTTTTGAACCTCCCACTGCAAAACCCACAGCAGAGATTGAGGAGCGCAGACACGGGTAACAAAAACAATTAGAAGCACAGAAAAATTTCCACCAGAAAAAGAAGTGAAAGCTCAGTTCCCAATGTCAGCACGAGAAGAGACAAAGAGTGACATGGCAAGGTATACAAAGTAATGAGTGTGTTTAGAGGAGTAAATCTGATCCTTACCCATCCTCTTGTAATAAAAAGCAGCAAAGAGGGAGACTCAATTACACCGAGAGGCGATACATTTAAGCTGCAAAGGGGAATTTTTTTTGACGCTTAATCAACTCCTGAAGCCAGTTGCCACAGCTTAGAGCATGTGGTTAGAGACAGCTCTGCCGGCTCTTGGGAAAGCAGGCACGTTCGGGAGCACACACCTTCATGCCACCTAACTTGTCTCAAAAATCACTTTAGGCTGGCCCAGGACCTCCTGTGTTAAAATCCTGGCCTGCTCAAGCTGGGCTCAGCAAGGCATTGCTTAGCAGAGCGCACAGCGAGGGACCTGGAAATGCAGTCGCCGGTGGGGGAGTGGGTGCCGCCCGGCCTCATGATGTGCTGCTCACCAAAGAGCCAGAGCGCAAAGCATGAGAGGAAAACCCTCTCGATGCTTTACTTCACTTCCTCTGGTCCCTTCGTGCCCCGGTGCCTTTGACAGCCTCACTCCCTTCTCAGCTCCCACAGGGAAGAGCACACTTACTAAATCTCCAGGCGATGGCAAGCTGGGAGGGATGGCAAGCGCTGGAGGACAGAGTCAGCATTCAGAATGGTCTTGGCAAAGACACATCTGGAAAAAACATGTAGGGCTTGCTGAGGATGAAAGGAAGGTATTACAAGGTATTACACGTACTGCAGCACAATCAGTTGCAGCTTTGCAGCAAAGGGGATGGGTAACTGCAGACAGTCAAATATCACAGTGTTGGGGAGAATACAAAAAACCGATGTGGAATGAATACGAAGCTGCAGAGGCTCTGATGTGGGAGGTGTTGCGCTACTGATTGTAGGGAAGACTTCATGTCCAGGGTAGCGTTGGAGAAGAAAGAGGGGGACCAACAGGAGGGAGCCCAGCAGAGGGGAAAGGCAGAGGTTAAAGAAAGTTGGTACCCCGAATTAAGTGGGATTGGTTGGCAAGAAGGAAAGTTTCAAGAGGCGAATGATAAAATGCTTCATTTTAAGCTTTCTGCTTCTGGCAGTATCCACCATGCCCATGGATGGATACTGCTGGGAGACGTAAGCTTAAAATGAAGAAAGATTCACGTTAAATCTGGCAATTGGGAGAATGAAGCACTGACTGATAGGCAGAGTTACCTTTCCTTGGATGTAAAAATTCTCCTGGGGGACTGACACCTCACTTGGACTCTAAGTTACAAAAGTTCCCAGCTCTGAAATAACTGCAAGCAGCATTTTCTCTCTTCAGTGTTACATCACGGTGCAATGTTTATTCCTAATTATGTTTCATTTAATGGAAGATTAGTACCATTGTTTTGTTGAATATCTAGCATGCTTCAGATAGAAGTTGCTCTGGCTGCTTCTGGAGAAGTGGAAGATTCAATCTTAGAGAGTCCAGCAGTTTATATACTTTTACCTCGTGTTACTACCATCTGGGACAAGTGGCACCTGATGCCCAGAGCTGGATGTACCCGGAGCTGTAGGGCAGCCCTGGGAAGGACATTGCCTTTGCTTGTGGAATGCTTGCGGAAAATGGGAGAAAACATCCAGGCCTGGAAAAGGAAGCATATGGATTACAGAAAAAATGGAAAAGCCCATTTGAGACCTGCGAACTCAGACTGCATGCAAACCAGAGTCCTTTGAAAACGCAAAGAGGATTCAGGTGACTGGCAAGGAGGACTGACCGGTGCCCAGCAAGATAACTGCGGTGTATGCATGACATGAAACACCATCTGGGAACTAAAACCACATCAGCTGACGGCTTGCCTTGTCTTCACAGTTCTCAGCAGGTAATGAGACAGAAGGAGCTGTAGAAATTGCAAATCTACCTGCAAAAACCCACTTGCTTGACATAGCCAGCGTGGCAGATGATATGCAGCTGCTTGACAGGCTGGCCAAAAGCTGCCAGCGTCCCGTTCCAGCTTCCCTAGTGCACGTGAGGCTGCTGAATGAACTCCAGCTACAAGAGGGATATGCTTATTATTCTAAATGCAGCATCAAACTGTGTATTTCTTTGCTGGGGTATTAAAGCAGTGACTGCAGGATCTTTACTGGCAGCCAAGATGGATGCTTATGCGGAGATCGCTCCGAAGACTTGTTTGTTCCAGACACTCACACATTGTGGTTTCCACCCCTCTACCTTATTAAACAGGGTAAAAGCATATGTTTGGCAGGGCTGGACTGCATAAACTGTCTTAATCTGAACATCTATCGCCCTGATAGATTTCTGCACTGAACAGCTAGAAGTAGCTGCCAAGTCTCCTTCTCCAGTCATTTCTGGATCTACTTTTTCCATAGCGCAGAAACAAAAATCTCATAGCTGGTTATGATTCACCTTCTAAAATTTTTACATTTCTCTGGGGCAGAGAACCTCTTACACCAAATATCATGTCTATTAGCCTTAAACCTGCTGAGAGTTCAAGAAAGAAAATCTGAAGGAGAATGTATGGCAAACTTGAAAGAAAAAAGTTTTGAGCATCTTCACCACAAAGCCTCTGCACCCAGGGGTTTCTATACAGCAGTTCAGGCAATGCTTGCTGAATTACTCCGTGGGGGGGATGCATGCACATAAATACATGCTTTTGGAGTACACCTATCCAAACATCAACCCACAGAAGAGCTACACATGGACTCAAACTTCCAATAGAAAAGGCAAAAAATACAGAACACACATAAACCGACCTCAGAGCACAAAGGACCAGCAGTCATGCGTGACCCATCAGAAAAGCAGCAAAATCCAGGAGCCTCATTCAGTGTAGGATTGAGCTCATGTTTCCTCTCATGACCCTGGAGTGAAAGGACGTGCCACAGCCACCCACCCTGCTGGGCAGCATGGCCTCTCTGGGGACTACACCCAGAGACCCTGCTACGTAAATAAACGCCAAAACCAGCCTTTGATTATAACTTGGTAGTCTTATACCACGTTTTCAACTTCATTTCCACAGCTGTCTATAGTCTGTAGAGTTCCACAGACTATGTATAATCTAAAGTTACCCAAAGTCACTATTTCGTGATTTGCAATAGAGCATGCACTTGACTTCCAAGAGGAGGATGTTTAGCATTGCAGTATTGGGGCCGGTCAGCAGAGGGCAACGCCAATGTGAAATTTTTGATGCTGATAGCAGAAGAGCCCAGGGCCGCTCCCAACGGGAATGACAAATGAGTTCAGACTTTGTGCATCCCTTGTGCTCACCTGGACAAGGCTCTCCGAGGCCATCTCTTGGGATGTTTCCTCTCCTTACAAAGAAAGCAAAGGTGACAGAAGGTGGCAAGGTTATAAACGCACGTGTCTCGGCACAGGGTGGACTGCAGGCACTCTGCACAACCGAGACATCCAGTGGCAACATCAGTCCTGTAGGCAGGTAGAAGAAGAGCTTTTCCAGGCATCACTTCATCTCCATGCTTCCATCTGCCCCCGGCTTCATTGAATTGTGGAGTACCACGTACACGCATTTTCTAACGCGTGTTATTGAAAACATCCATTTTCCTTGACAGACAATTGCACCATGCCACGATTGAGTTAGGAAAGTAGCACTACATCAAGATAAACATGTTTTGTAGCACCGGTAACAAGAGAGGTGCCAGAGGAGCTGTGGTTTGAAATTTTTCATTGCTTTGCTTTACAACTAAGTCACATACCAGCCTCGGCTACAAGTGACTAGACCTAAGCTGAAATTGCTAGCATGGCATATGAGAGAACTAGTCATGTGCAAAACTACCATGCAATTAATGTCTTGTTTTACCAAAGTAAATGAGCACTTCTGTGATCAACAGACCTAGTGAAGTTATTTCTATCAGATTTGTACCTTGAGGAGGATCCCCTATACTACATTAAATGAAAGATAGTTTTTATTACCCTTTCATTAGTATAATGTCATGCTGTGGCCCTTATTTCTGTCAGGGCAAACATTAGAGCTTTTCCTTTTACAGAGCTACCTATTTCCATGTAACTGGTAGGAATCAGCTTGTGGTTTCAGGTGTCCATCATATTCGCCTAGAACTGCTCAGCAGATTCAGAGGTTAGTAGATGAGGACAGATGGATTAGCAAGAAAATGGTGTGCTGCCATAAATGTTGTTTTCTTAGGAGGAAGGCAAAAAACTGAAGGGAGCAAGGCAGCTGAGTAGGGAGTGTATAAAATGAGAAATTGGATGTCTGAGCTCCAGTTCTGGCCCTCTTGATGGTAACCCTATATTTCACTGAACCACTTAAGGGTATGATTTCCATCCTTACCAAGTGCTTTGTTGAGCAGGGGCTTACCCGTGGGTGTGAAGTTAAGCATGTGCACTACCGAAATGGCACCTTTCCACCTTTGTGAAACAAGGGTATGGTTACTTAACCTCAAAATTTTGCTATGATACCCAGTTCAGTTCTGTTCAGGAATAGCTTCAAAATCCTCAAGAGTGTCTATTAATCAACCAGGATAAAATCCTGCCCTTCCAAGGAAGACAAATGTTGATGATCTGGATATTTGTCTGAACTTGTTCCCAATCGCTATGTCTAGAATAAATAATGACATTAATTACTGTAATAGACTAGTAATATTTGTTCACAGAGTCTACCTTCTAATCAAATGGAGAAGTTATCCCTACATTTAAATTTATCCTCAAATAAAAGCTGTTATCTTATTACCTTAATGAATCATCATTTATCACTGTAATTAGCCCTAATCCAGTAAATGTTTAAGCACTCCTCAGCGTACATTTTGCAAAACCCCGTGACAAAGCCCAGCTCTGCATTCATCCCATTCAGGCCAGTAACAACTCTAATGAAAGAAAACTTTTCTTGTTGTTCTGTCCCCAGGTTTCCGAGGATCTATTATTTCTCCACTGATGTGTTACAAGGCAGCAGTGAAGTGCCGTAACTTGCGGCTGTTTCCTCTTCAGCAGCAGATGCTTGATCTCTTGGTGGCCTTGGCCAGGGCTGGGATGAAGCTTAATGAGCTGCATTCACTTTTAGCAAGTGCTGTGGAAGGAAAAATGCGTCTGGAAACCATCAGCGGCCCTGTTGAGTAGGTAATGGGACAGCAGGTGTAAATGCACAGCCAGAACGGCTGGGAAGCACCCTGACATTCATCTTGCTTGACAACCTTTATAGCGTAAACGGAAGAACATCACCCAGTAATTCCTGCCATGAAGGGAATTATTCTTTGTTTTGCTTTATTCTGTCCTGAAATGCTACTTCACACAACAAATTTTACATTCACTTCCTGCTGGTATTTATGCTGCTCTTTCCTTCACTGTCTACGTCTCTCTATTTTTACAGCATTTTCATCTCCATTCTCTCATTTCATAGTTTCTCACCACTTCAGCACTGTTTCTCCCAACAACAACTTCTACTTTAGCCCTTCTTCCTCCCTTTGCCCTGGCACTGAGCGTCCTGGTACAGATGAAGGAGGCAAAGGATATGCCCTGAGGAGGACCATGCTGTGAAGCAGGTACCGGAGCAGGTTTCCTTTGAGAGGAATTGTAGATTGTTAATGTGGTGAAAAGTAAGTTAAAAGCCTCTGCATGTGGAAGAGTCGTTTTACTTTTTTAAAAATTGCAGAAAGGGCTATTAAAAAAAAATATGGGTCCATGGAGGAAAAGAGATGAATTACAGGGTGTAGAAGGAGGGGAGTAGATCCCTTCTTAAGTTCTTAATAACGCACATACTAATTTTTGTCATGGACCAGTAGTGAATTTGTAATCTGTGTTAGAAGAGAAGACACAGCTTCACCAGTTTCTGGATCTTTTGCCATGATTTCAGAGGAAGGAAGACTAGGTCTATCTGAAGGGAGAGTGACCTTCAAAGAGAAACAGCTTAAAGAGACGAGGAGTCCCAACACGCACATCTTTGAATTTCTCTGAAGAATGCTTCAATTGGCAGGATTAAGTGATGGTGATGCACCCAGCTGTTTACAAGGATATTATTTTACTGGAATTTAGTATTGCTGCCATCATCTTCTTGCGCCCATCAGGAGGGCACAAGGGAAGTGCTCAGCCAGAAGTAGGCCACGAGCCACATCTCAAAACAGTTTCACACCAATGTTTCTATCTCCACCAATCCAAACAGATTTAAACCTAAGTCATAGCGAGAATCGGGCCCGTGTGATAACACGTAGAAAGCAGCTCCCCCACTGGAGGAAGCACGTCGAGACAAGCTTCCCGCGTCTACTACTGAACGGTGTCCCAGTGAGCAAGGTACATGTGTAGGGTATCCTGGACAAGTTGGGTCCCGGGTACATTATCTGATGTGTTACAGCGCCCCTGATAGGAGCGATCAATAAGGGAAAAGTAAATTTGAAATAAGTAGGGATGTTAAAACTTGGGAAGGGAGAGGGACCGGGATATGCAGCAAATGCTTAACGTTTCCCCAACAGATGCATGGGCTATGTTTGAGTTCCCTTACAGCAGTGAGCACCTTCCCTGGTGAATTCAGCTAGCGAAGTATGATTTAAGCCTCATCAAGCAACCGCATGATGTTTGAATGAATAGAGAAGCTCTCAAAAAAATTTGTTTCCTAGTTCAAGCAGCAATCTTCACCATCTCCTGGGCATGTCTGCAAGACTCAGCTTTATCTGAATTTCAAACGAAAAAGTTGGCCAAGTGCTGTGATGGCTTGGCACAGCCCCTCACTGTGTGCTCTTTTGTGTCATTAATTCCAGCTTAAGCAGTGCCCTGGATTCAGTGCATGCTACAAGGAGAAAGAGCCAAGCTTCTCCTCTGACCTAGATGAAGAACAGCTATTTTCAGGTTACTAAGCTGCACTTCTCTTGTGTTCTGCATTATGCAAAGTATACCCATTGACCCTGCCTTTTATTGCTACGTGTCATGATACCTAGAAGTGCACTCATGGGCTGAGATCGCATCTGGACTACACATTGGGAAAAAAAAAAAAAAAAAAGGAAAAAAGAAATATCAGCGTGGTTGTTGATTTACCTAACGACTGAGTAGCAGAGTCAGGCTCCCTCTTTCCGTTGCTGTGCTGGCTCTGCGTGGTACCTTCACTTACCACAAATCCTTGGTGGCAGTTCAAGCCCTAGATTCAACACACGGTGCAAAGAAAGCTGCTGGGGTAACACAGCTCCAGGGCAGGCTGTTAGCAACAGAGCTTGCTAACGCCTTGGGCTGACAGGAGCAAATTGGGAAGAAAGTATAGCAGCCAAATTGAGCCTTCAGCAGCTGCATGAAAACCTCCTGGATCACAGGCATGCGTAGAAAGATGCCTATGTTGTGGTGCTTTGGAAGAAGAGAGGTACGCCCAGACCAGGCGATGTTTGAGAACACGTGTGCACCTTCCTTGCTTTGGCAGTTAGAGAGCTCGCACGCTGACAAAGGATGCAGCTAGTGAGTTTATGCAGCGAATGCTCTTTCTGGGTCTGTCACTTTGACAAATGCATTTAAAATCTAACTCAACCTAGCGACCACATGCCCCATTCCCTGCTTTCAAGGGAGAACAGAGCACATAGATAATGCAGGGTCAGCTTGCATGTTTTGCTGGTTCATTGGCTATGCATTTCTAAGAGCATGACTGACCCCTCTCCCCAGCTGCCAAATTGTTGCAGGCATAATAAATGTTAAAATGGTGAGTAGCTGAGTTTAAGTGAACTCGGCTTTTTTTGAGTAGAATGATTAAGAAACCCCACCACGATACTGCTGGCAAAAACGTTCTCACAGATGCTACGCAGAGCACTGCAAAAAAAGCCACACAGCTAGTTGGAGCAAGCTGGAAAGAATACGCTTTTCATTGAAATGCTGGAAATGGTTGTGTCGTTCTCTCCCACGCACTCTTTTCATATAACCCCTTGTTTGGGAGTCTAATGAGCTGCTGGAATAAACAAAACAATAATTTCCAGTAGTTCTAACACTTGACAGCCTCAAAATAGTCAATAAACATTAGCTAGTTAATAAGCAATTTGCCCCCTGAAGCCAAAGAAGGACGTAAGTTGTGACAGCAAGGGGAGCTGAAGAAGAAAGACTGAGAACGAAGCGAAGCTAGTGGCAGTGGTGAAAATAGGAGCAGAGTCTGACCCAGCTGCTAGGACAGCCCTTGCAAACCACATGCTTCACAAATTATCAAGGTATTTATCTGGGGCAGAGTAGTGCACAACCTGCCAATGAACAGGGCTGAGGATACGCAATAAGACTGAATATATGTTTTATCGTGTATTCAAGCTGACAAGGGGTTTCTTTAATCAAAGACTAAAAGTACCCCACTGAAGCACACGTAATGTTGCAAGCATATGTATCATCAAAAGACAGACAAAATAGGCTTCACAGCTGCAGGAGAGAAACAGAATTGGGGGAATTAATGAGCTCCCCCACATTAATATCTGAATGTCAGGCATTATCTTTTCAGTTGTCTTGAGACTTCACAAAAAAAAGCAGGAGTGAACACACTGGTGGTTCTACATTGAGAAGCACAACAGAAAAGCTGCAGTAGTGAGCACAGACCAGGAGAGCCACAGCAAGGCATATTTCGGGAACCAGTATGTCCATAGGCCAGCTCTAATTACTAAAGACAGCGCAGAGCTGTATGATAGCTGCTGAGACTCCCATGTCCTCCAGGGATGCTCTTTCTCTGTGGCTCTCCCTGGACCTGTCAGCACCCCATGCCCCCTCCTCATTCTGGTATTCCTCCAGTCTGTTCTCCTGTTGTGTTTCACCAAGGAAGTGAGGGTGAGCCACTGCTGAAGGCGATGCCTCCCACTCCTTAGCAGACGCGAGCTGCGGAGCCCAGAGCACTCACATCTTCCCACGCTTGCTGCTTCTGGAGCAATGGGATGCCATGAGCTTGCCAGCCACCCTGCAGTCATGCTTAAACCTACATAAGCTTTCTGGTAAAGCTAGATGAGTTTAATAGAAGATTTATTAAATCAGTTATTTGGCAACAGAGAGACCTGCCAGCATGACCCCAATGGCTACTTTCCCTCTGTCTGGGTCACAGGCCAAGTCCTGTAACACTGGGCAGCAGCAGCACCTCTTGGGAAGCTTGTCCCAGCACAGCCCATACAGCTTCTGGAGATAAGGGGCAATCCCTTGCACAAGCCAGGGTCAAGCTTTGCTTCTTCTGCAGAAGAGCTGAGACCTGGGGAGAGGTCTCCATTAATTTTACCTTTTTCGGCAATTTTTCCTATAGGCACAGGCATTTGCTGAAATCTCCTGTTCCATGGGTCATCTCAACTCACATACCCGGTGCAATACAGCTTCTCTCCAGGCAGAGACCTTTGAAATTCCCATGGGGCTTCACAATCACAGCCCACACTGTGGCGGCAATCCCTGCCTCAGCAGTTCCAGCCATCATCCCACCCTCAGCTTCTTCTTCCTGCCCTCATGCAATCCCTTGAGCTGTGCCAGCACCACTGTGAAAGGCACACAAGTAGTTGGATGAAAGTTTTGCTTTTTAAAAAGGAAAAAATAAAAAAAAAGAAAATGTGTAAGACACCAGCCCAGCAGCAGCCTGGTTCTCAGCAGGTGCCATAAGCAGCTGTGCTGGCACAGCAGAGGGAACGGTGCAGCGTGGCAGGAGCTGCACAAGCCCACGCTGCGGCAGGGCACCCACACTGTGGGTGTCTGGCTCGGACACGCCAGGAGCAAGCCTTTGAGCCACCACAGCATGAAACGTAACTGTCAGCCTGACAGGGAAACAGGGGGCTGTTTTTCTTCAGATACAGCTCATGTGGTCAGTGTTGATTGAAACTGCTGTAAGAAAACATGCAGCAGCCCCCTAAGGAGCTGCTCTTGCTGTCTAAGACAGCAGCTTGGAAGGTTTGGTTTATAGTGCAGGTCAGCACTGTTTCACCCTGTAGCTTTCCAGCCAAAAGTTGCCATGTTTACACAGGTAGCAATGGCTGATTTTATGGCTATGCTCAAAACATTTGCCTACCACCCACACTATAAATCACCAGTGCCCATAGCAGCCACTTACACTGAGACTGACCTGATAGCAACACTCTCCTCGCTTCGCCTTCTCATAGCATGGCTTCTAGTAGGTGTTTGCAGCTTACACAGGTGCTAGAGGTTTCACGTACAGAAAGTCCTCTGGCTGCAGTCCCACCATACCTCATTCCTGGCTTCTTGCCCTTCATTTAAACGCCCTAGCCTGCCTCTACAAAGAAGTGAACCCTCTGGAGCCCATTCTTCAAAAGATCCCAACTTTCACATGATCAGAAAACCAGGGAGATATTTGAGTTACACTAGAGAAAGCAGCAGCATAATGTGAATTATTGTGAGGCAGATATGGTAAACAGAGGCTCCCAGACCTTGGGCTGGCAGGGTCACATCTTGAGGCAGTTCTCTAAATAGCCTTTTTACCTGGATGGATTAATAAATCTGAAGCTGGTAGACACTAGGGCCTTCCTGTTCTGAACAGGATAATTCAAACACCTAATAGTGCAGGCTCTTAAATTTCAGTGGCATCCTGCTGGTGAAGCTGTTAAAATTTTCTGCAGCACAGCAAATAAATTAATCCTAGTGTGCGTCCACTGTGATGTTGCAATCCAGAGTGCAGATCTCATAGTGCTTAGGTAGCCTTTCAAACTGCATAGGCGGAAGACATGAGTTTTGGCAGGTCCTGGAAAAGCCTCTTCCTGCACTGCCTTTTTACACACAGGTTTCCTTGATCTGGATCCTAATGGAATGAGCCTCAAAGCAGCTAAGGAGATTCTCAGTACCAGAGAGGTAGAAGTTATATTTGGACTCATTCTTAAGAGGAGTTTCCAAAAAGATCTTTAAGGCTCAAGCACTGGGAAGGTTTATATACTGTCTATAGAAGACTCCTCCGATTTCACTCCATCAATGCAGAAACTCAGAGGACAATTCCAACATCATCTTTGGATCAAGGTATGTGCAGTGATGCTCTGAAGTTACAGCACAGCCCTACCTCCACATCCAAATGTTAGAGAAGATAATTCATCAGCCTCGCCATCATTATAAGGCAGTCCAATTTATGTCTCTCAGGTGCATCTGCTTACCCTGTATAGTTAACTGTGCTCATGATGAGGTCTGAAGCGGTCAGGTGAAGCAGACTTTTACACATACTGAATAAGGAGATCCCAGCCATGCAGATGGAGACACAAGCTTTAAAGACCATAGAGCAGGTTTCCTTAGATAACTGCACCGTCAAAGAACATCTTCTGTTTGGTGCAGCAAATACTTTATAGAAGGGAATCAGATGGAAACAAGTCCTTTGCACACTTATGTATTAATAGAAGTAGTCTGTTGACTTTTTTTCTTTTGAAGAACATAGCTAGGGAAACCTAACTAGCAACCCCATCTTTAGCAGCTTTTCAGACACATGTACAGTACATACACACACAAATTTAGGCCAAAAATGCCAACCAGCATGAAAAACTCTGAGCTGTGGAGAAAGCCAGCATTAACACCACCACAGATCAGGAGCCTGGTGGCAGCTAGAACTCCTGTGACTGGACATATCTGTGGGATGGTTTAAGCAAGATGGTCTTCTTAGGAAGAAGTTCAGGAAGAACATTAGGTAACACCCCTCCTTGAGCAATGGTAATCTGAAGCTGGTAGACACTAGGGCCTTCCTGTTCTGAACAGGATAATTCAAACACCTAATAGTGCAGGCTCTTAAATTTCAGTGGCATCCTGCTGGTGAAGCTGTTAAAATTTTCTGCAGCACAGCAAATAAATTAATCCTAGTGTGCGTCCACTGTGATGTTGCAATCCAGAGTGCAGATCTCATAGTGCTTAGGTAGCCTTTCAAACTGCATAGGCGGAAGACATGAGTTTTGGCAGGTCCTGGAAAAGCCTCTTCCTGCACTGCCTTTTTACACACAGGTTTCCTTGATCGGATCCTAATGGAATGAGCCTCAAAGCAGCTAAGGAGATTCTCAGTACCAGAGAGGTAGAAGTTATATTTGGACTCATTCTTAAGAGGAGTTTCCAAAAAGATCTTTAAGGCTCAAGCACTGGCAAGGTTTATATACTGTCTATAGAAGACTCCTCCGATTTCACTCCATCAATGCAGAAACTCAGAGGACAATTCCAACATCATCTTTGGATCAAGGTATGTGCAGTGATGCTCTGAAGTTACAGCACAGCCCTACCTCCACATCCAAATGTTAGAGAAGATAATTCATCAGCCTCGCCATCATTATAAGGCAGTCCAATTTATGTCTCTCAGGTGCATCTGCTTACCCTGTATAGTTAACTGTGCTCATGATGAGGTCTGAAGCGGTCAGGTGAAGCAGACTTTTACACATACTGAATAAGGAGATCCCAGCCATGCAGATGGAGACACAAGCTTTAAAGACCATAGAGCAGGTTTCCTTAGATAACTGCACCGTCAAAGAACATCTTCTGTTTGGTGCAGCAAATACTTTATAGAAGGGAATCAGATGGAAACAAGTCCTTTGCACACTTATGTATTAATAGAAGTAGTCTGTTGACTTTTTTTCTTTTGAAGAACATAGCTAGGGAAACCTAACTAGCAACCCCATCTTTAGCAGCTTTTCAGACACATGTACAGTACATACACACACAAATTTAGGCCAAAAATGCCAACCAGCATGAAAAACTCTGAGCTGTGGAGAAAGCCAGCATTAACACCACCACAGATCAGGAGCCTGGTGGCAGCTAGAACTCCTGTGACTGGACATATCTGTGGGATGGTTTAAGCAAGATGGTCTTCTTAGGAAGAAGTTCAGGAAGAACATTAGGTAACACCCCTCCTTGAGCAATGGTCACACAGGACAAGAGCTTGTTCAGCTCATCATCATTTCTCACGGCCAGCTGGATATGCCTGGGCCCAATCCTGGCTTTCTTGTTTTCTCGTGCAGTGTCCCCTGCCAGCTCCAGGATCTCCATGCTCAGGTACTCCAGCACAGCAACCAAGTAGATGGCAGCACCAAGACCGATCCTCTTAGCGTAGTTCCCTCTTTTAAGGAGCCTGTAGACACGACCCACGGGGAACTGCAGACCAGCCCTGGATGATCTGGTTTTCTTTGGCACAAGGAGGAGCTCTGTGTTTTTCTTCCCGTGTTCAGACATTTTAACATCAATCTAGTATAAAGAGAGAAAGAATTAAAAAAAAAAACAAAACAAAACACCACCAACAACAAAAGAGACACAGAAACTGAGCATTTAAGTCCTTTCTTCCTCCTCATTTCACTGCCTTTCTAATTCCCTTACAAGTCAGCTTTTCCCTCTCAGAAAATCTGCTGGTTGTTCATACTTTTGTCTGAAGGAGCAGATGGGTCAGGATGCTGCTCTAGGAGAGCCTGAAAAGTTTCCAGCCAAGAAGTGTCTACAAGCTCAATCACAGCAGCAGGTCAGCCATCTGCTAGATTTCCAAAACTTCTCAAGAGAGTAGGGTAGAACTTAGAAGCAAGGTCTTCTGATCCAGTATCAAAGAAGGACTGCTGTTAAGGAGAAAGGTTAAGCAAACTAGGCTTCAGGATGAACAAGTGTTCAGAATCCCTGCAGGGAAGCTTCATTGAACTTACCCCTGGTAAGAACCTAAGCAGTTTCTGCAGCGATGACCTGGTGAGAGCCAGAGCTAGAAATTCATATCTTTGTCTGAAGTAAGAACACCAGACATGAACTTCATCTACTAGATACCGCTTCAAATGGATCTTGTCTTCTAGAAGTGAGGGGACCTATTGCTGCAAGATAGCAGGCTACAGTCAGGAAAAAGACAAGCTTTGGTTTACATCAGACACTGAAATTGCTCTGCTTGGCACACTCTGCACCAGCCTACTGCCAATGCACAAGCACCATCTTCTTGTATGGTATCACAGCCACTCTAACAAGCCCCATCACTTGTTACTGACATAAAGTCTCTGGTGCTGAATAGCATCAGTTATTCTTCAATGCATAACACAACACAACGGGAAAACAAACACAGGAAAACTCTGCTCTAGTATACAAAACTGTTCTCAAGTTTTAATCATTAGTTGTTTCTAAGTAACGAGCAGCAATACCTAGATACAGGGAGGAACTAAATCAGGTTTCAAATTGAAGTTCTTAAAAACACAATTGAAAGTTCTTTTATGAGATTTTTATAGGCTTTAGAAAGATAAGCTTATAAAAATAGCCTACACAAATAAATAAATAAATAAAATAGCAGCCTTATACCAAACACAGAACTTACAAAGCCATTATTTCTCTCAGGAGTTCATCTAACACAAAGAAAGCATGCTGTCATTTCTTAGGAACAAACTCTTACCCAAACAAATTATTGACTTAGCCTCCCTTCCAACACCACCACTACTCAAACCACAATTTCCAGCAAGAGCTGCTCCCTTTTATACCCCACGGTGGTAGCCATATCATTACCAGGTCTTGCATCATTTAATGCCACCTTGGTGAGCAACAATTCAGCCACTCAAAATAAAAAACCACCAAGGTCCCAGCACAAGAGCAACTCAGTACAGTCCCTGAGAGCATGAGAATTTGTCGCTACTCCTTGTAAAGCTACTTAGCACCTTGTTAGCTGATCTCCTCTGGAAACAAGCCTAGTATTTACTGTCTCAGAGAACTGCAGTGTCTCTTACAGGCTGTTAATTTGTTACAGCTGGAAGGGGGCCTCACCTTGCTACAGCCATCAGGAATTAAACCCAGCAACCTGTACCACTGTTCTTTGTGCTGCCAGCAGTGGCCAAGCTGCTTTGTGACCATGCTGCAGAACCTGGGAAAGCTCAGGACCTCTGACATTGGGTTGTCTCTCTTCTAGGAATTGCCCCTGTCTGTCATACAGTTCATTTTTTTTTCAAAGTCACACACAGCTGTGTTGCAAGGCATAATGTGTCCTTTCTAGGGTCAAGGGAGTGGTGACAGCTGAATAATTTCTTTTTCTTCAATCCACAAGTGCTGGGAAGTTGAGCCTGGGCCCAACACAAGCTTTTGCTGAGCAGCTGGGTTAGGAGGCATCAACCTTCCTTTTCTGTGGGGCCAGAGGGGTGAGTTTTCAGATCACTGTGCTATCTGGTTAATTTACAAATGGGTTGAACCAGCGGCTAGAAGAAAGCAAACGAGATTGTTCATGATCAAAGAAATACTTAAAAAAGTGATGGTTGAATTGGACCAGTACCTCACCACAAACTCTGTCTTTGGGTGTAAGTAGAGGTAGGGGACACAGCTCACTCAGCATCTTTGATCATACAGAAAATGGCAGGTGAAGGCATTTCTAGAAGCTACTCAAGCACTGCCATGCCTTGCAGGGTCTGTTTGGTGTGGTGCAGAACAGGCTCACAGGAGCAGCTTCCACCCAGGAGCGGCACGATGACTGACACACAGTTCTCCAGGTTAGCAAGAAGGGTGCTGTAAGTGCCATGCTTAAATCTGTACAAAATTAGTACCTTGCTTGGGTCTTCTACCATTACTGCAAACCTTTACATTTTTGCTGGGTCCAAGGAAATAATCATTCCCAAGCCTGCTTTCCCTTGACATGATCAAATGGAGGAAATAATTTCAGTTTCATGTGTTCATTTCTCATGTACCTCCTTTAAAGCTTTTTTTTTCCCCCATTTATGGGCGTAAACACTCAGCACAAGGCTAATTACATACAGCACTTCTTTACTACATGCACAAAGCTTAAAATCTACTCTCGGATGTTTTTACTTCTCATTGCTACAGCATCCTCCACATTTTCTCGCTTCACCAGGTTAATTGCAGGCCAGCCAAGATCTCATCAAATTGCTCTTGAAAACCAGGCAACATACAATGACTGTTCCAGCTGCCCACCACCCTGAAATCATGGTCTCGGCTCAGTCAGGTATCCTCTCTTCCCATTTCTGTGTACGTACTGCTGGGAGTGAGTCATTAACTCAGCTGCATACAGCTCTGATGTCTGTCAGCATCACAAAACCTGGCCAGGAGGCTCCGACACCCTTGTGCCTTGAGGGGGCAAAGGAGCTAGGTCAAACTCAACAGGACAGGTAGATCTCATTTGAATAAGTTCATGTTCCAGTTTAGGAAGCTGGTCCTAGCCAGCTCTTCTCAACTCAGTGTCGTGGTTTAACCCTGGTTGGCAACTAAGCACCACGCAGCCGCTCACTCACTCCCCCCACAATGGGACGGGGGAGAGAATCAGAGGAGTAAAAGTGAGAAGACTCATGGGTTAAGATGAAGACAGATTAATAGGTAAAGCAAAAGCCGTGCATGCAAGCAAAGCAAAGCAAGGAATTCATTCACCGTGTAATGGTGACTTGGGAAGACAAACGCCATCACTCCGAATCTCCCCCCCTTCCTTCTTCTTCCCCCAGCTTATATACTGAGCATGATGCCATATGGTCTGGAATAGCCCTTTGGTCAGTTGGGGTCAGCTGTCCTGGCCGTGTCCCCTCCCAGCTTCTTGTGCACCTGGCAGAGCTGAGAGCTGAGAAGTCCTTGGCCAGTCTAAGCACTACCCAGCAACAACCAAAACATCAGCATGTTATCAACATTATTCTAGTACTAAATCCAAAACACAGCACTATACCAGCTACTAGGAAGAAAATCAACTCTGTCCCAGCTGAAACCAGGACACTAGGATATGAAATCTGTAAGATACTGCCTTGGGGGCAGACTGATCCTAATGCCACTGCAGCAGATCACTGGTTTCCAGTTCAACAGCAAGCCTCAGCACCCACTATGAACAGAGAAACCCCTGGGGGAAGACTTTCCATTTCTTGGTCAGCAAAGGCCTAGGGCTCGTTTGGATAGACACACCTTTGTTTTTCTGCACTGATAGATGGAAGCAAGACAGTCACCTCTACCAACCACATTTTCAATAAGCTACCTACAGTTCTTGTGACAAGATGGAGGGAATAGAGGTTTAGTGTCATACTGGAGCAGTAAGACCTTAAAGCACAGGGTTACTAACTTTTAAAGTGGAGTTGAACAACCTCTGAGGCACTGAACTTACTGCACTGTGAGTCTGTAATGGAGGAAAAGTTTACATGTGTGTCTTGACTCCTTTGCCTGCTCCACACTTCCAGAATTAAACACGTACTTGACTTTTTAAAAAAAAAAAAGTTATTTGGGTTGTATGTTTAGACTTTGATTTTGACATTTTCTGTGTTATTCCAACCCTGGAGGGGGACCCAAGAAAAGAAAGGAGAACAGTGTTGCATTCTAGGAACTTTATTACAAGCTTTAGAAATGCATTAAAATTAGCATGAAAAACACATGAAAAAGAAGCAAAACCATACAAATTAGTGCTACTGAGTCCCATCATCCATAACTGACCAGACCAGGAAAAGCAAGTTTCACTGGCTACCACTTTGTGCCTGAGGAGGAGCAGCATCTCTGACAGTTTTCTTGGGACAGAGCTGGGAAAGAATATTTGGCATAACCCCTCCTTGCGCAATGGTCACACAGGACAAGAGCTTGTTCAGCTCATCATCGTTTCTCACGGCCAGCTGGATGTGCCTGGGCCCAATCCTGGCTTTCTTGTTTTCCTGGGCAGCATTCCCTGCCAGCTCCAGGATCTCCAAGCTCAGATATTCCAGCACTGCAGCCAGGTAGATGGCAGCACCAAGACCGATCCTCTTAGCGTAGTTCCCTCTTTTAAGGAGCCTGTAGACACGACCCACGGGGAACTGCAGACCAGCCCTGGCGGACTTGGTTTTTTTCGAGGCAGCTCCAGGTTTGCCCGGCACTGCGCGTTTCTTTCCACGTCCAGACATTCTGATGGGTGAGGAGATGCAAAGGGTTGGAGATCTTCAAATTACCTGGGTGCTTGGGCTACAGCTGACTGACAGCAAGACGAGACAATAACAGCAAGGCGAGTTATGCTTTCTGCTCTTCCACATGAAGAGGAAAGCTTGTTCTTTTCTTGAGGAAAGAGAGGGAGCCACACACCACAGTTCATTAATAGCAGAGCTACGATTTTTAACTACTACTACTACTACCCTTTTACAGCCTACTTTTTACGAGAGAGGCCTTATTGTAAAACCAGAGTGGCCTGACAACCTGTCAAGAAAGGCTTATTGAAGTAGATATGAAGAGCTCAAAAGAAGAGAGGCTTTTTCCCTGCTCCTTGGAATGTATTTGGGATTGAAGCACTGTGGCTCTTCTTCAATAAGACTTTCTTAAACACCATAACTGTTACCTCAAAGCTAACTTGAGGCCAAGCCTGCCTCTTCTTCCAAGAGGAATCTGTATTCTAATTTCTTCCATTACCAAGTTAGCGCTCTCTTTCTTTTTAAGTCTAACAATTGAAAAATTCCTGCAGCCCACAGCATCTCATACCTAAACTGCTCCCAGGGGTTTTCATACAAAGTTCTTAATTCCCTGGGGATATTCTTTGGCTGCTGGGAGAATACTGGAGGTGTTCTGCACCAAGAAAAGGAAGAATTGACTTGGACAGCACAAATGCAGACTAAAGAACACAAATTACCATCTATTTTTTCAAGATTAAGGAAATTCAGTCTAGTTAGAGTAATTGGAGTGGCAAGAAATACTCATTTAAATAACATTTCTAATCTATGAGTAAATAGGACAATTGGCTTCCAGCACAGCTGTTTGCAATATACAAGAACATCCATCACTAGATTAACATGTGGAACCACTTTTTGTATAGTTTTTATAGAGATGTTTAATTATTTAAGAAAAATCAGAATAAGATTTGGGAGGGAAGGAAGAAAAAAAAAATCCCAGCCCATAATAAAATCCAAGCAAGCCGAGCCGTAACTCCTCATCCCTATTATCAGACAACAACTTTCATACTCTGATTACTCACATTGCAGACACACTATGCTACAAATGCAGCTAACTTACAAAATCACATAAAGTCCACAATAACCCCAAATCTTTCACTGTGCATGATAAGTGAAAAACATATTCCATTACCTTCAAAAATTCTTGTTGTGGCCTAGCCTGTTCTTCACTACAGCACACCCCCAAAGGCAAACAAGCTACATAACATCATTTCCCCCCACCCCTGGGGCAGGACCCTTTTATTGGCAACTTTTCCTCCTCATCAGTGGGTCACCTGGATGATCAATGAGTCATTCTCACATGTGGTTCATCTTCCTTCTAATCCCTGATTAGGGGGAAAAGGAAGAAATAGGTTATAGATGCCCAGAAGCAAATTCTCCGGGGGGGGTGGAGAAGCCAGGCCATCTCCAAGGGCTGAGCCACAGCTATATTTCAGTCTCACTGCAATGCTGCCAGCTTTCACCCACTCTGGCTGGAGTATTTCTGCCTGTACGCCATGTGTAAAAACAGTCCTCTCTTTCCTGCTGCAGCTGAATTAAAAAAATAGGGGAAGCATGCTTTATAAATACGATGTATTTTTAGTTGGGTGGGAGGGGGGAAACTGTGTATTGCTTTATGTGTGTCCTGGGCAGAAAGAGTTATGCTTTGTTCAAGTTGTGACCGAGCCCCACCAAGTGATGTGATGGAGCTGCTCCTAAGATCTGGGCTTCTGCCCCCTCTTCTGGTAACTCTCTGCCCCAGATGGGGCTCAGGCTTTCCGGAGGGAATGGAGGGGTTCTGGTGCCAAGGGTCCTTGGCTGGTTCCTCTCAGCTCACCTGGGCAACAATCTCACCTAATACAAATGAATATTTTTGAACAACTTTTAAAAAATGAGCCATGCTCTCTGCTCATGCTTTTTATGTGTTTGTTTTCTGGTGTTCAGAATACGCTCTGACCAGCAACATGCAAGAGCCACAGGTGTGAATGGTATTCAGGCACAGAAGATGAGTATTAAACCAGCAGGTCTTCCTGAAAGCCCAGGCTCTGACAAAATATTTGTACAGCAAAACTGGCACTGCCAGCTAAGTCTTCAGTTCTGCCTCCCAGGTGCTAACTGCGGGTCAGAGCCAAAAGACTTTGGAGGGCCTGCAGAGGGCTCCAAAATTGTGATCCCAAAAACTTTAGCTCACGTCCTGCCTTGCCAGAATGCTCGGTAGCTCTTTATTTTCTGAATTAAAGTTCTTACATCATCTATATTTGTGGCTCCACCTATCACTCGGCTGGCCACTTTTCCAACAAGGATGAGTGTTCAGTCCAAGCTGGGTGAGGCTGAGCCTTCCTCCACCTCAGGGCCCTGGGACACGGGTATGGGGCACCCTCTGTGGGCCCAAATGTTCACCATAAGGACCGATGTCCTCTCAAAGAGCAGCTATCCATTTAAGTCAGAGGCAGAAAATGTGGCTGTAAACCAGGCTTAGTGCAGGATAAGCACCCCAGCATGCTTCAGGATACCTGGGTGTTAACGGGATGTCTGTGATGTTATAACAGGGCTTCTGAATTTCCATTTCAGGCCCTTGGCGGAGCGGAGGCATGGTTGTTTCTCTGCATGCCCAGACCAAGCACACCCCTAAAGCCTGCTGGCAGGTTGTGTGTGGGTCTTCTTCTGGGGGCTCAGAGCTGGGCTTCCCCTTTCTGGACGAGCGTGCTGACCATTGGGCTAGAGCACCAAAGGAGGGGGAGGTGGGAGCGAGCCTCTTCCCCCTCCTCCTCTTTGGGAAGAAGGCGCAAGGTCTGCTCAATTCCTTTGAAAGGGCAGAGGTGCCCATTTTTAGGGGATAGGGTGATGATCCCAAATGGATCGGGGTCGCCATACTCGACCCACTCCTCAGTGTTTGGTGAGTGGAGCTTTTAAGATAGACTCAAATATAAAATAAAAGATAAAAATAAATAAATCTTGTAATGCTAATTTTCTGTGGCCAAATCTTAACAGTATTTGAAGTACTGATAATTATGTCTGATACAAATAGATGACATAGGTTTGAATTTGGGGTTTTTTTTTGACAGAACAGGGAAAGAAAAATGAGGAGAGAAGACAGTGGAGAAATAAAGCAGGATATGAAATACAGAGAAAAACAGACTCAGTGAAGAGGGAAGGGAAAAGTTACAGAGAAAAACTAAGGCAGAGGAGAGCCCCAAACCACACCAACTGTGTCTGGATGCTCCTAGGAAAGTGTTCTCTATGGCTGACAATTTATTTGGGGTGTTCCTATCATGGTGCCCAGTTTGGTTTTATGCATTCAGGTTTACGGTAGCTCTGGGACACTGGCTGGTGAGAGTGAGGAGCCGAGGCCGTGCCCAGCTCAGCACCCTGCCTGGTTGGGATCCCACACGGGATGGCCAGGCTGCTTCCCCTGCGTGCCCTGCAGAGCCTCGGCCTCCAACAAGGACACCCAGGGCTGGGCAGGGAGGAGAGGGGCTCACAGCTCTGCCGCCGCATCGCAAGGGTGCCTGTGAACTCATTTTAGCGGGGTCAACCCACAGAAAATGCACTTTGTCCTCCTGCCTGGCTGCTCCACAGGTGAGAAAGGAGGCCTGGAAGGTGCTAGAAAGTAGCCCCCTGGGTTTTTTTTTAAACTTCTTTCTGAATTTTCAATCTGATATGGAATTCCTCGCTTTGCTCTCCACTGTGTAACTTTTCTGGGGTGTGCTTAGCAGGCTACTTTTAGAGGATGTGGTTTTGTATCCCTCGCTGTACTGCTGAAACACTGGTAAGAGGGGCAAGGCAAGAGCAGAGTTGCACTGCAAACCTGGCTGAGCTCCGCTGGTGAGGCTGTAGCGTGGGGGTGAGGAAAGGTTTCTTAACCTTGTTTAACCTGCGAGGCTGTGCCACCTGGAAGCCGAGCAGGAATCCCTCTGCCCCCCACACCTTACATCCTGCATCCCTTCCCAGCTGGCGTTGGTTGGAAGGGTATAAGGAAAGGGTAGGGGGCACCTCTCCAGGCGAGTGGTACTGTTATCCGAAATTAAGGCTGCTGTAGAATGTCCATTGTGAAGCCCTACCCTATCTATGCTTTTGTTTAGTTAATAGATTGCTACAGTAACTGAAAAGGAGACAAGCTGATGCATTATTGCCTTGATTAGTAAATCATGAAGAGTTACTTAAGATGTGCCAAGGACAAAAACTAGGGGAAAGGTAATTAGGGCAAGGGGAGATCGCAACCACCAACTCAAATGGAAGCCAGAAGAAACAACCCCCCGCCCCCTCGAGCATGCCTAGTAAATTAAAATCAGCTGGTACCTTTAAATCAAAGTGAAGAAATTATGAACCAACGATAGGTATGATTAGCTAATACAATGTTTACTAATTAGATATGTTCATTGTAATGTATAAAAGTTAGAGAAAGCCTTGCTGAGTGTGCTAGCTGGGTGGGAGGCCACACAGCACCCAAATACACGCACCTTGGTGAGTTAACACCACCCCGCCTCCGCGCGTGAGGGCTGGCTTACTGCACACGGGGCACACGGACCCCCTTGGGGAGAAGAGGACGTGGGCTCAAGCCCCCCTGGGAGGGGCCTCGGCTCTCGGAGCCCCGCCGGGGTCGTGCAGACCCGTGGCGCAGGGGAAGCACCTTTGTACCGAACCCCGGCAGAAGC
>NW_009259707.1:4702572-4716444 GCF_000687185.1 Egretta garzetta | reverse complement strand
GTAACAAGCAGATGGGCGGGTGGGCGTTTTAGGCGCTTCGTGGGTATGTTGATAAACGGCAGTAGATGCTGTGAAATGCTGTGGCAAGGGAAAATGACCGCTGTCAGAGACAAAAAAAAAATAAATCTGGTGTCCTACTTGCTGTGCTACTTTGATTTATTTCCTTATTTTCTTCCCCCCCCCTTTTTTTTTCCCCTGGTAGTGCAGAAGTACTGTGTTTCAGTCTAGAGGAGAGATGCAGTCTTGAGGAGACCTAGCGTAAGCTATATTGGTACAATCCATAGCAGAGCAGTAGGTGCTGTATTTGGTTTTCAAAGTGAACTTACTTAGGTCAAGGCAGAAAGGAACCAAACTCAGCCTGTGAGTGTTGAATCAGTGAATTTGAATCATAGAATCCTAGGTTGGAAGGGACCTCAAGGATCATCTGATCCAACCTTTCTAGCTAAGAGCACAGTCTAGACAAGATGGCCCAGCACCTTGTCCAGCTGAGTCTTAAAAGTGTCCAATGTGGTGGAGTCAACCACTTCCCTGGGAGATTATTCCAATGGTTGATTGTTCTCATGGTGAAAAATTTCCCTCCCATGTCCAGTTGGAATCTCCCCAAGAGCAACTTGTGTCCATTGCCCCTTGTCCTCTCCTTGTGAAAAGGGAGTCTCCATCTTCCTTGTAGCTACCCCTTAGGTCCTGGTACACGGTGATGAGATCCCCTCTAAGCCTCCTCTTCTCTAGGCTGAACAAACCCAGTTCTCTCCCGGTCCTTTGGTAATCTTGGTGGCCCTTCTCTGGATCCCCTCCAGCCTGTCCACATCTTTTTTTGTATAGTGGGGAACAGAACTGTATTTGCATGTATTTAAAAAAATAAAATTTCTATTTAGCTTGGAAAAACTTCTACTGAGCTTCTCGACAATACATGGGTGCCTCTTGGCCTTGTTTTGCAGGATTATTGCAACTATTTCATGGTATTTCAGTCTTTTTAACTTTCAGGAACAGTCTAAGTGTAGATTTAGATCTGATTCCCTAGGCAGTGGGCTTGTCTGGCAGAGACCATGCTTGCTTCTCTCTGAGCACCTGTGTAGTCACGCTGACTTGAATCTACCAAGGAGATTTCCCATATATCCAGAGTTAGGTCTGCAAGGCGGGTGCCTGTGTGTCTTCTCCCCAGCGCTTCCTGATGCAGTGATCACTGATATGGTGGCCTGTTGTTCTGTTGAGGCTCTGTACATGAGCACTGTTGCCAGTGTGCTGCCCCGTCACCTGTCTGGTTTCCTTCCCCTTTCCTTTCACCTTGTGAGAGCTGCAAACGATGGTTACAATGCTTCAAACTTTGGTACCCTACCAGTACCTACCAGTTCAGGGCTGCAGAGAAGCCTCAGCGTCAGGAGGACGCATGCTGTGACTTTCTGGTGCCATCCAGACAGTTGCCAGTTTAGCAGTGTGCTGTGTCTCTTGAAAAACTTGCCTGCGTTAAGTTTTGGAAGTGGTAAAGTTCACCTTGAATGTGCATCATCCGTTTCTTGTTCTGTTCTAGGACCCAAATAAAGACACGGAGTGGAATGACATCCTGCGCAAGAAAGGTATCCTTCCTCCAAAGGAAAACCTGGAGGAACAGGAGCGTGCAAAGGAAGAGGAGCAGTTTGCCATCCTTCAGAAGTCTCTTGGTGAGTGACTAGCCAACTCGGGCAGCAGCAGTGTCTTGGAATGGCTCCTGGGGGAAGCTTGTACAAAGCAATGGCCAGCAGTGATGTTTCTATGCCTGTAAAGCAATGTGTCCTTTCCCAAGTCTGTAAGGGATACCAAAGCTGCTTCTCCTATAGGGCAATCATCTCTTAACAGTACCAAACAAATACGTTCCTGAACACGTGGATTCTTCCAGCACAGAAAAAATAGCTTTGTCCTTTATGTCAGCTCCATATTGTTATGGAAGTAAATGTTTGAAAACTGAAATAAGAACAGTGCGAAGGGAGTCTGCCGTGGGAATGTGCAAGTAAAAATATCTCATGACATTCCCTGTTGTATGCCTCCTCCTTCCTCCGTTGTTGGGGGATCCTTGCTGTGTTGTGTGTGTGTGTTAGGTACGTCTTCGCTGCAGCCACCAACCTTGAACGCTAGCACAGGGACTCGTGTGCTAGTCTAGGCAGCCTTCAGCTCGGAGTCCTTTACATCATCGTCTTTCCATCTATCAGTCTAAAGTTGCGTAATATTTTCTAAAAATCCAGTAACAGTAATACTTCAGAAAAGCCATGTTTCCCGTAGTTAATCTGTCCATAAAGTAAATAAATTCTGTTGGACTGATAAAAACTGATGGGTTTTAATCCTGGAATGATGGTTTTGCTGATTTGATGTATTTTCCATTCTAGTGAAAACTTATGAGGACATGACTCTGGAAGAGCTAGAAGAGAACGAAGATGAATTTAATGAGGAAGATGAGAAAGCTATTGAAATGTACAGGTCAGAGCAGCATGCAGAACTTGGCTTCAAGGAAAATCGGAGCTTTTTTCTTTTATATTCTGTTAGATATTGTTAAAGAGAGGAAGGATGTTGTTAGGCCTGATGATAGGAAAAAGTGGGTTGTGTTTCTGGTCTCTTGTAGAGTTTCTGAGTGTCTTTAATAGGATAACTGGGTTAAAATTCAGTGTCCTTTATCTACAACCTAGTTTTGCAGAGATGATGTGCACCCCCTGAGTGCATGGTTGGGGATTCTGAGAGCTTTGAAAATCACCTCCAAGATTTCTCAATTTTTGCATGAAAGAGAACAAGGTGCTGCAGATTTACATAATTACAGTATTGGTTTCCCATGATCTCTTTACCCCTACCATCCCTCGTGGGTTTTCCCATTTAGTTTGGTACTGTAGTATCTGCAGAAGAAATGTCTGCTGAGGGCAGAAATGAGTAAAAAAAAAAAAAAAAAAAAATTCATGAAACATAGTTGGCAATTTTAACTTTTGATGCATGTAAAAGCATCTGTCTGACTCTGTCAGCTTGCTTTTCTTGCTCTGGGGTTTGAAGAAGTTTGTAATGTGCCTCTGAAGTCTCGGTTTCAACCAGCTCCTTTAAGTGTTTTTCTGTCAAAAATGCATCTATTCTCAAGATCTCTTTCCCGTTCCTTGCTGTTCAGGCAGCAAAGGTTAGCAGAAATGAAAGCAGCTCAAATGAAGAATAAATTTGGGGAAGTTTTGGAGATTTCGGGAAAAGATTACGTTCAAGAGGTTACAAAAGCTGGAAAAGGTATATGGGTAGTCCTGCACCTCTACAAACAAGGGTAAGAATTTGTTTTTAACCTTTAAACCTTTCGCTGTCGATAGCTGAAAATACTCTGGACAAATGTGTAGTTATTGTGGAAATTAAGGAACTGATTCTGGAGTTCTAAGAAATAAAAGAATTAGTAATTTCATTACTGTTGACTCAAAACAGCTGAACTTGGCTCTAAAACTATGTTACCATGAAGTTGCTTTTTTATACATCTATACAGCACAGTGTGACTTCTAGTGTACGGCTACTGTAGAGGTAGCTGCTGCCACTGCATCCAAACTTTGGAAATTATTCTGGATGAAGTGCGAGGGGCTGTGCATTAGAGGGATTGCTGTGTGTCTTTAGCCTGGTTTGTAGAGGCATAAAAAAATGTGTGCTGGCAGCCCAGAAGGCCAACCGTACCCTGGGCTGCATCAGGAGAAGCGTGGCCAGCAGGTCAAGGGAGGTGATTCTGCCCCTCTACTCTCCTCTGGTGAGACCTCACCTGGAGCCCTGCGTCCAGCTCTGGGATCCCTAGCATAAGAAGGACATGGACCTGTTGGAGCGGGTCCAGAGGAGGGCCACAAAAATGATCCAAGGGCTGGAGCACCTCTCTTACGAGGACAGGCTGAGAGAGTTGAGGTTGTTCAGCCTGGAGAAGAGAAGGCTGCGGGGAGACCTGATTGCGGCCTTCCAGTACCTGAGGGGGGCCTATAGGAAAGATGGGGACAGACTTTTTAGTAGGGACAGCTGTGGCAGGACAAGGGGGAATGGTTTTAAACTGAAGCAGAGTAGGTTTAGACTAGATATAAGGAAGAAGTTCTTTACAATGAGGGTGGTAAAACACTGGAACAGGTTGCCCAGAGAGGTGGTGGAGGCCCCATCCCTGGAAACATTCAAGGCCAGGCTGGATGGGGCTCTGAGCAACCTGATCTAGTTAGCAGTGTCCCTGCTCACTGCAGGGGGTTGGACTGGGTGACCCCTAGGGGTCCCTTCCAACCCCAAACATTCTATGGTTCTGTGAAAAAAGGAGTGAACAAGGTTTCCAAGTCCTGTCAGCTTGATGGAAAAACTTGTCAAAAAGGTCTGATAAAATTGCCAGAATTTTCTGGGAGGGGTTAGTAATAAGTAATTTTGTTCATTGTTTCTAATTGCCTCACAGGTGTTCATTGTCATTTGCATAGTTTCTTCCAGGAGCTGCTTTTCTTTCTATTTTGCCCTTGCTCATGCAATTTCTGGATATCACATCCTCATAAACCAGTTTCTCTGTATGTGGGGGGAAGGCTGTATTGCTTATATCTTAAAACAAAAAAAACCACCAAAACCTCCAGTGATGCTGATTTCCTTTTGAATGCTGGAATAGTGGGCAAGAAAAGCGTTCAGAAGTTGCTTCTGGTACATTTGTCTTTCCGTAAATGCTGCTCATTGAGCTGATATTTTGGACCTTTCTTCTGGAGCAGATTACTGTCTAATTTGTCTTTTTTCTTATGTGTGTCTGTTGCTGTTCTTCACAGAATTCCACTCTGTGCCTTAATAAATCAACATATGAGTGGGCTTGCAAGAAAGTTCAGAGACGTGAAATTCATCAAAGCTATTTCTACGACCTGCATTCCCAACTACCCCGATAAGAACCTGCCTACAATATTCGTCTACCTGGAGGGAGACATCAAAGCTCAGTTCATTGGGCCTTTGGTGTTCGGTGGCATGAACCTGACAAGGGATGGTGAGTGTCTGCACTTCCAGTCTTCCAAAGGAAAAGCAAAACTGCTTTGCTGGGAATGAGAGAAGTGGGGGTTTAGGAGGAGAAGGAAGGTACTAAAAACCATATTAGATTGGTTCTTTTGGGTTTGTGGGGTTTTTTGGGTTGTTTGTTTGGTTTTTTTCCGCCCCACCACCCTTATGGCTCAACAACATGGGCTTAAGCCTATCTTGTGAAAGCAGTGAGTGGCTGAGCTAGCCAACGTATAGATATTTATCTTATGTGTGTGCAAGTATTCACACCCTGTGTTGGGTGAAACAAATTTTCCTGAATATACTAAAAGGTAAATAGTGCCCATGCACATTCTTTGGGGCTCTTGTGCCTGAATGACTGACCGTGTCGCTGGTTACTTGATAAACTGTGTGCTTGATAACTGGTGCTTGCCCATTGCATCATAGAGCTTCTTGTTTCATTTTCAAGCCAATGGTGTATATTGGTCTGCTGTACCTTCCTGACACGCAGGCTTCACTCCTTATTAAAGAGAGCCTGTCCCTTTGCCCAGATGGGGCTGCTAGCCTGAAATTGGGCTGCTTCCTTTCCCTCTTGCTGTTTCCTGGAGATGGCAGCACGTTAAGCTCCTGCCTCAGTGGTTCAGGGGGCACAGGGCTCTCTGGGGAGCAGACATTACTTTTCCTGAAGGTCGCTGTTTTCCTTAGACCTTATTCTCCTTGCTCATCTCAGCAGCCTGGAGGGAGGCTGGGTTGTGCAGCCTGGTCAGCATGACGGGCTTTGGGAGCCGAGAGTGGCAATGCAGGTCTCGCAGAGTGCTGTGGCTCCTCAGTAAAAGCTTCTGTTTGGAGGTGGTTGGTCGGGGATGGTGTCCTACAGCAGTGCTCGAAGACAGAGGTCAGCAGTGAAAAAGGCTCTTGGAAAGCAATTGTAACTCAGATGTAACCTAGCGGATTTTACTTCAGTTAAAAGGATACTCATCAGCTTTCAGAGTAGGCATGTTGGTCCAGATGCCTCCAAGCTTTTTCAAGGGCAGACTTCAAGGGCATCTTTATCTGAAGTGAATCACAGTTAAGCAGCATTTCAAGATCCCTGCTGAATGATGTCACTGCCTGTACTGGGACAGGATGCAAAGAGATGGGGTTTTTGTCTTTGGTTTTTTTATTTGGGTTTTTTGGTTTGTTTGGGTGGGGTTTTTTTGGTGGGGTTTTTGGTTTTTTTTTTTTTACTAAACCTCTGAAGTTTACAGGCTACCTTGAGTGTGTGCTGTAGAAAACTGCCTTCAGCTGTCGGGAGGGGGAAAGCTCACCAATGAGATGGCTGATTTGAGAACAGCTAACTAACTACAGCGGTTGCCTAATTATGCACTGACATGAGTGGTGGTAGCAGAACCTGCAGTTAGCTTTCTCCTGTTTTTAGCACATAAATAATTGATTTGGGGGGGTCCAGAGGTGACTGAGTCAGCTTAATTCAGTCATCACAGAAAGCTGGGCGCTGGAATTCTGCACTTTCTTTTATTCCTTCCTTCTCCCTAAGCCTAAGTGACTTCCACTGGAGATTAAAGAAAGCATGAGGTGGTACTCATTACTCTGTAATGTCTGAAAGAAATTAGATTTAATGATAGGGTTGCCAGCAGGGCTAGGAGAAAAGTTGCAACTGAATGTGTTGTATTGACTTTCTGCTGCTTCTGGGAAGCAATCCAATTTGGGCCTATATAGTAATAGGCCTACTACTGATGGTGGGGTCTCTCTTATTGTCTTACTAAGGAACTAATAATCAGCGCGTGGTGTAGCGGGAAAGAGGTGAATTGCATTTCTAAAGTACATCCCTGAAAAATACCTGTAATTCAGGTGTGTAAAGGGAATTGCTACAATTTTTTTGCCCCTAGGCAAATCTATTCCCTGCCTCTTCTGGCTGTGATTAGCTTGATATATGATGCACACAGCTGTAACACATGAGCAGTATTCCTTCACCAGCAGTAAATGTGCAAGCCTGTTTTCTGCCCTTAGGTGGTTTGAAGGAGGTGGGCTTCACTCTTGGCAGGAGGGCTGCCTCATCTAAAGCTGCTGTTCTGTATCCATCACCTCTTTTATGCTCCTGCTTGTAGAGGGAGCAGGGATGCCATCGGTGGGCTGTGGAGCAGTACCCCGAGCTCTGTGCCCTGTGCTGAAACCTGTGCCAGCACTAGTGACTGTGAGGGGATGGCTCAGCTGGAGTGGGTGTGGGAGACAGGGCAGGGACCAGGACCTGGGGGTGGAAAAGGAGTGGGAGGAATAGAGCAGGGCCCTGTTTTTGCTGGTGGTGATGGCAGGGTGATAAGAGAAGTCAGCTGGGGAAGCAAGGGCAGGCTATTTCCAGTTTGCTGCGCTGCATTCATGGCTCTCTTGTTTTGCTTTGCACAGAATTGGAGTGGAAGATTTCGGAGTCGGGTGCCATCAAGACTGACCTTGAGGAGAACCCCAGGAAGCAGATCCAGGACAAGCTCATGTCCTCAATCAGGGCGTGTGTCCCAGCCAGAGGGGAGAGTGACTCAGAGGATGACTAACTCCTGCGTTGGCATCAAGATGGATACAGTACACTTGCAGCCAGTGTTCCTACCTAGAGCACTGGAGACGCGCATCAAGGTCTCGCTGAGCCCCAGAAGGGTAGTGTTTCAAGATGGCCATTTGTCTAGAAACTTCTAGAAACTGAAGAATTTTCTTTTAAAAAAACAAAACAAAAACTTATTGCAGCTTCACTTAAGATCCTGAAAGACATTTTATATTATGAAGCTTGAGTAAATCTTGCTCAAAGTTTTAAAATATAGACATGAGTAGAAACAGAGGTCTCTTGTTATTATTTTCTTAGTGAATTGTTGACTTTAAAAGAAAAAAAAAATCAACCTGAAATATGAAGTAGCCTTAAGTGCACTGGTTTTGACAAGATTAACTTGTGTAAATCAAATCTAAATAGCTCGTCTTAAACAATTGGTTATAGCACTTAGTTGGGCCTCCTCTTAGCCCACCATGTGTTGCTAACAAGGCTGCCCCAAGGACTTTTTCTTATATTTCTGATGGATTCTGTGGGTGGATGGTACAGAATGCAACACTTGATAAGCAACAATTTTTTTTTTTTCATTTTGTATCGGTTCATAGTGACCCTTAAGTGTGTTTCCCCCACTCTGTCTCCTCAGTCAAATCTGTGTGTAGTTCAAACAACAAATAACTGTTCCTTAAACTTCACTTGAAGTTTTAAGATCCCAATAGAGAGCTTCCTCTCTGAGATCTGAATGGTAATTTAAGTGTCACTTAAGTATCTCTTCTCTTTTGTGTATTTTGGAAAAGTAGCTAAAACATTAACGCTGTGCAAGTGAGCCAAATGCAGCAGAATACAAGCTGATAAATCCTGAATATTCTTATTGTACATAGAACCACACTTCCCCTGACACTGGACTATCCAAAATGCTATCAGACCCAATGCTTTTTCTGTATTTATGTACAACTTACAATCTAGGATGAGGACAGCTCTTTTTCTCCATAAAAGCATATTTTGCTTTGGAATGACCTCTGAGCACATGGACTGGGTTCCTTTTGGAGCAAATTCTCTAGAGGAGCAGCTCCCAAAGGGCAAGTTGGTCCAAAGAGCTAGGCTAAAGCTAACCTGAAATAAGGCCCTCTGAAATATGTGTAGAACAGATGTCGCATCCTCAGCCTCTCCCTCTAGATCTGCTGCTGTTGAGCAGTCTGGATTGCTGATGCAGACACAGCTGCTGTACTCTTCCCAACCTGTTTTTAAAGTTTATCAAACCACCTAGGAAGGGGAGGTGGAATCTGCAATCCATCTTGTCTAGTTGATGCGACAACTTCAATTTGAAATCTGATTTTAAAAGTAGGCAATGCTTTGGATACTTTTTTTTTTACTTCTGTTATTCCCGCTTTTATTGTCTCCCACTTCAGTGCCTCTATGCAGGCAGAGTAGCAATAATGTCACAGCTACCTTTTCACTGTCTTCTAGACCATTGATGATTCATAGACCACAGCAGGATAGGCGCCCAAAGCAGGATGACTGCTGCATTTGGATGGGGTTGCTGAGGGCTCTGTCCTGAGGGATTTTGGAAACATCTAGGGATGAAGACTTCTCAAGTTGTCCCACTGCTTGACTGGCTCCAAGGCAGCCCTCTGTTCTTTGCATCCCGCACAGGACAGCGCAGGCAGCAAGACCTTGAGCCAGAATAACTACAGACAGAGGAGTCTGTTGTCCAGAGCTTGATCCCAAGCTTGTTGTTCAATCAGGACAGACATCCCTAGGATACTAACTATAGACTTGCTGGAGCTAATCAACAGAGAAGGCTGAAGAAGAGAGTGCATCTTCTGACTAGACCATACTAGCTTGCAAGGACCTTAGCCAGTGGCTCCCAGCTTAGAGTATGTGGCTTGAACCCCCTTCTGGAAGGGGGATGCTCAAGCCCTCTACTCCAGAAATTCTGCAAGCTTTCCTCAAAAGCTTCCTGCTTGCTCCTATCCATGTTGGCACAGTGATTCTTGTTCCATAACCTGCAAAGTAAGCCATCTTAGATGGGACGGTGTCCCCTCACCAGAAGGGCTCATGCATGGTGACTGAGGTGCTGCTTTGGTGCAGGTTTGAGTCCCTTGGGCAGAAGCAAAAGTTGAAGAGAATTGCTGATGC
Source organism: Egretta garzetta (assembly GCF_000687185.1). NCBI lineage: Eukaryota > Metazoa > Chordata > Aves > Pelecaniformes > Ardeidae > Egretta > Egretta garzetta. The sequence goes on along the minus strand of NW_009259707.1, from coordinate 4,706,843 downwards.
TCTTGGCATGTGGTGTGATAAACCCTTGGATAAAGAAAGAGGAGCGGTAGGGCTTTGGGCTGTTTCCATCACAGTCTTCTCTTCCAGCAGGGGGTAAGAAAACCACAGTTGCCTTCCCCTTTTGTATGGAGTCTAATGGGTTTCGTGGGCTCTGGGACCACCAAGAGGACTGAGCTCCTGAAGAGGACCAGGGCTGTGTCTGAGCATCTGGCTGCGGCAAGCTAGATACCTTATGCCCATGAATGAGGCTTATGGCACCCCTGGGTAGTAGTTATGCCTATCTTTTACATGGACTGAACCAGGCCTGCCCAGGAGATGGCAGGGGAAGGGGAGATTGCCTCTTCTTCTGGCCTGCTCCCTGCTGTCTGTCAGGGCCACAGCAGAGGCTGCTTTGCTATTTTAATAGGCATTGCTGAGCAGCGCATAAGGATTCAGGAGAAATGGAGACAAAGGTTGACTTGTACCATCTTTTGTCCTGAGCTGCTTAACGTGTTGACGTGTTGGGGGATGCCATTCGAGGATGCTGTGCTGAAAGGGGCAGATGTGAGAATAATCGCAAACCAGAAGAGGCTGAATGTTCTGCCCAGATGCCGAGAGCCACACGGAGCATCATTTCAAATGGCCTCTGTGCTTCTCGGTATTTGGCTAAGTGTGAAAACAGCTTCTTGTTATCTTACTCTCTTTCTTGCCAATCATATTGCCCTGCTCAAGGCTTTTTGTAGAAATTAGGTCTCTGCAGGAAATGGATAATGAGATCTGTTTAACCTTTTGGCAGAGCAGAAGCTGTGGAAGCACGCAGTTAAAGGGAATGAGCTTTAGCTTAAAAGGAAGCCGGCTGCTAAACAGCAAACCAAACCAGCCAATTAATATACATAGCAGAATGAGGCAATATAGTGGGAGAAAATAATTGGAGAGCCTGAACTCTCATTTGCAAAGATTTGGGGCACTGTTGCTAAATGCACTAGCAATATTTTTGCAGCCTGTCAGTAGTTAGTGTTGGATTAATGCTCACCTCTCACTGGTGTGAGAAGGGTCTTCTGCCACCCTATCATGGGAGAAGTCAGAGGCAGCAATCCTGTAAACAGTGGTGAGGCTTGTGCAAGTTACTGGTCTGTGTACCAGTGCGAAAGCATCCCTGGCTCATCCCACGCTGCAGCAGTGCCAGCAGCTGGGGGGAAAAAAAATAATCCTGGGCCATAGACAGGTGCAGATGATTTGCTGTTAGTGGACAGTCACTCTGGAGGTTTTTTTGTGTGAAATGAAAGTGAATCGCTGGTAATAAAAAAGTGTCTGAAGTCCACAGGTTAAGTGAGCAGCCACATTATGTTCATAGCAGGCTGCCTTGATCCTCCGCTCTGATTTTCCTTTACCCAGACCCACTTGTATGCACATTTTGCCCTTGCCAAACCCCGAGGGTAATGTTTTACATCCTCTTCACATGCAGAGGGAGAGGCAGGTGTTGCACAAGCAGGGCAAGGCCATAGAGGGTTGAATTAAGCTGCCATTTCTCCAGGTACTTAATCCCATGGCGGTTAGGAGCCTGCATGTAGGCAGAAGTGTCTGCAGGACTGCGATTGCAGGAGGTGAAATGAAGGAGCGTCCTTTGACTACCCGTGCTGTGCCATACCTGGTTTGGTCAGAACCCCGTTTCCCAGGGCTCAGTTCAGCCTTGCCTGCCTCCTCGTTGGGTCTGGCCCATCACCTCCCTTCCCAAATACTGTCAGGTGGCTATTTGGTTGGCCTCACTGCCAGGAGAAGTTTAACTGTGATAGGATGATTCACGACGAGAAAGCTGGATGCGTGCCTCCAGCTCTCCTGGATCAGGATATAGAATAAACACCCCACGTTAAGGCCGTAAGTTAGCATGACATCTGAGTACACGAAGAAAATAGCTCTGATCTACAGAAAGTCCTGTGAAAGTTAAGGCATATTTTTTATTCCTGTGTTACAAACTCAAGTTTCCTATTTTCCAGGCTGTGTAGCAATGGGAAATGAGACTTCTAATACAAACCTCAGTAACTTAGTTTGGACTAGGTCTTGTTTTGTGAAGGGGTTAAAACCACCCACCATTATATGAACTTTTTGCCGTGTATTTGTTGGGATCGGATCACGTCTAAAGAAACTTTGCTCTCACTGAGATCAAAGGGGAATGCTTTCCCTTCTCCATTCTTTTAAATCACTACATTGCTGAAACTAATCTATTCCCTGTCAATTGTTTGGAAGGCAGTTGAACTAATTTCTCATTACAGCCCGTTATAAATCACTCCTCATTTCAATCTCATTTAGCTAATTCAGTCATCAAAGGACTGCAGGAGGCATAAAGTATTTTATTGATGCATTTAGGTTTTCACAGAATTATTGAAGTGTTGAACTTCTTAGGTCTATCTGTTTGTAGATGGCTCTTGTGATGCAGGGAGAGGCTTCGTTCACTCGTCTGGAAGACAGAACCATTAAAAAAGAAAATCCAGGCAGTGAGAGACTCTCTCTAGGCTTGCGTGGGAGATTGATGAATGATCTGACTTGTTTTTGTATAATGTGTTAAAACTTTCATCTCTTGACACCATGCCAAATTTTTCAGGGCTTCACCAGATTAATTTTAATTTACAGAGCTGACTGAAGGAATTGAGGTCTGATAAAAAATGGCAGGAAAAATACCGAGTAATTCTGAGGTTGTTTCTATTTAACACTTCAAATATTAAATATGCAAGGAATTATGTAGTCTAAGGCAGAACAGTCCATGTAACAGATGTTAATGGACAATTAATGAGATGAGTGTAATTATGCATATTTGCAAGCCTCTGGTTCAATATATCTACTGTAAGAAGTTATATTTCTTCCAGTATATCGAACAGCTTAAACACAAAGATGCTTCTCATGGAGGCAAAAGTTACAGTATTTGCTAGCAAGAGCAAGTCGTGTTTTTCCAGACAGCTGTTGCCTGCCCCCAAAGTGACAGTGACTCCTGCTATGGCGTGTGTCATCGTGGCCCCACTCCCCTAAATATCCCTGGGAATACTTCCATTTACATGGAGGGCAGCAGAGCCAGCTACCAAACTTTTCTGCTTGCCTGTTTGCAGTTCATCCTTCTGTGAAATAGTACAGACTGTCTGGGGGTGTTGGGAAACTTCATTAATTATCTGCCCGTATGCAGATGATTTCTGTTATGTAAAGCTGAAAGTAGGGATGTCCTGCGTCCTTCACGTTGACTATCACTTTCTGTGGTTTAGTTCTTCCTGGCCGCAGGTGGTTAGAGGACTGTTTGTGAGGGCCACCTCCATGGCAGGAGAAGACCAGCAACAGACACTTTGCAAAGATCGATCTCTGCCACAGCACGAAGGCATTGATTATTTTCTTTAGTAAGAAAGTGCTGGTGGTAAAAAAGGTGCAAAGTTTGGCAGGATGAAGCAAAACAAGGAGAATATGCAACATGTGGAGTCGGGTTTCCCATCTGGTAACATCCCCAAATGTCTTCAGCTGAGATGCATTTACTCTGGTTACATTTAGCTAGCCAATTTAATAGTGCTGGGGAATGGGAAAGAAACCGGATCCTGCAGGGTGAACCAAGTCCAGCCTGGTTCTAGGCTGATCCTAGAAGTGCTTGGAGACATTTCTTGTCTTCTTTCGCTCCCTGAGAAGAGGGGGAGAGCCCTCAAGACAGTGGAAGAGCTGATGGGCATCATGTGTAGGTAGGTAAACAGCGGCTCAGATGGGAGGCTTAAATGAGAAATCTGTCTGTTGCTAGAGAAGAAGGGTAGAGGCAAGAAAAATAATAAAAATTTGATAGCTGGCATTCTGAGGAAGATTATGAGGGATATTTGGTGCTGAGCGAAGCACTGCTCTTCTCAAAGGATGGGTTTCACATGTGTAGCTGAAGATTGTGCGCTGAGGCTAGCTGTGTGGATGAGAGCATTAAATCACAGACCCAGAGGAGAATTTTGGTGCAGATCCCTGAAAGCTCCGTCCCTTCCCTCAGTGTATAGGAAGACAAAAGTCAGATAAACATGGATGCTCTGACCCATAGAGAAATCGTAGAATCGTCAAATCGTTTAGGTTGGAAAACACCTTTAAGATCATCAAGTCCAACCGTTAACCTAACCCTGCCATTCCAACACTAAACCATGGCCCTAAGGACCTCATCTATTCTTTTAAATACCTCCAGGGGTCAGGACTCAACCACTTCCCTGGGCAGCCCATTCCAGTGCCTGACAACCCTTTCTGTGAAAAAATTTTTCCTAATGTCCAACCTAAACCTGCCCTGGTGCAACTTCAGA
>NW_009259707.1:4698749-4702457 GCF_000687185.1 Egretta garzetta | reverse complement strand
AGACTAAACAACCCCAGTTCCCTCAGCCTCTCCTCATCAGACTTGTGCTCCAGACCCCTCACCAGCTTTGTTGCTCTCCTCTGGACATGTTCCAGCAACTCAGTGACTTTCTTGTAGTGAGGGGCCCAAAACTGAACGCAGTATTTGAGGTGGGGCCTCACCAGCGCTGAGTAGAGAGGCACAATCACTTCCCTGCTCCTGCTGGCCACACTATTCCTGATACAAGCCAGGATGCTGTTGGCTGCCTTGGCCACCTGGGCACACTGCTGGCTCATACTCAGCCAGCTGTCAACCAGTAAATGTTACGGGGTAGACTGCAAGGAAGTGCCACTATTAATGAGAGCAGTAATTAGGCAGGTTTTCAATAAGTAAAATCGATCAGTACAAAAAATCCTGTGTAATTCAAGCCAGGAAAAGATACCGCTGTATTATTTCCATACTAATAAGCTGTCTTTAGCATAAGCTCAGGAAAAGTAATGAATCTTGCAGGTGAAAGGAGCTGTTTATATCCAGTTTTACAGGACACATTAAGCACTGCTGGCATCATGTCATCTGGCATATGGTACAGATCCAGCCCAGCACATAAGATGGGCTTTCTCTCTACATTAAGATGTCAAATGGTACTCTCAATTTAACAGCAGCACGCTGACATTTTCGAACTTAGCTACTGCCCTGTGTGTTTGTGTCATCTTGTAAAACAGGTATCAGGGCAATTTTAAAAACTGTTCAGTAATGATGCCATCTCTGGCTTATCGGTAGCAGTCCTGCTTTGAATGCAGGTGTAGAAAAGAGAGAAGAGAGAGAAAACATCTCATCCTTTTGCTGACTAGTAGCTGATGCTTCAGGCCTTGCAACCTCAGGGTGCTCCCAATAAGAAAACGGTGACGAAGAGCTTTGGTGGCATCTCTACAAAACACACGTGCCCCTGTCCTCCTGCTCTCCTGGTGGTAGGATAATCAGCAAGCACATGAATGTCCTCCTAGCTAAAACACTGGCATGCTTCCACTGCTCCAGGCCCAAACCAGGGGGAAATCTTTAACATCAAATCCACATCAGCTGTAGCTGTCACTCCAAGTCTGTGTGGAGCACATGGGATTTCATTAGAAAGCCATGCAAGAAATTGGGCCTTGCCACATCCCTTGGGTTGTGTCTCATTCACCTTGTTCTGAGATACAGGTAGTGCCCCAGAAATCTAGGCACAAAGCTGGATAAGATCTTGTGGTTTAGTTTTAGGTACTCCTGCAAAGAGCAGGGAGTTGGACTTGACGATCCTTATGGGTCCCTTCCAACTTGAGGTATTCTATGATTACCTTGCTTAGAAAGCAGGTAGAAGGAAATTGAGAGTTTTCTGCAGGCTCAACTTCACAGAGGGCCCCCCAAAAGACCAAGCCATTTCCTCTGCAGTGCAAAGGACCCCTTGGAGATGGGCAGCTTCAAAAGATCAGGTCTTGTGACCTGATCCAGTTAGCGGTGTCCCTGCTCACTGCAGGGGCGTTGGACTAGATGACCTCTAGGGGTCCCTTCCAACCCAAAATATTCTATGATTCTATGATTAACTCAGTGATGCAGAAGTCACATGCTCCCTGTCAGTGCTGGTGGATTTTACTCCGTTACCCCATCAAACGGGAACATACACAAACCAGAGCTCATCATGCCTTGGTGATGGTGTGGCAGTCAGTGTAGGTGGGATCCTGGCTGAGGGTGAGCAGCTGGTGGGGCTACACAGGACGGGTGCTCAGGCCCACCGAGATCCTGGATGTGCTTGAAACCACCAGCTCTCATGCCCTAGCTTTGCTGGCAGCAAGACCAAAGCTTACCTGGAGCAGAGCTGCCCACCTGCAGGTGATGGTTAAAAAAGCATGGAAGAAGGTGGCATAGGGTGGAAATCCTGGGAATGGTCTAGATTTCATGGAGTATGAGGTGCCAGGTCTTTCACATACGCCCGTGGGAGGAGTCCCAGGCTGCTGTGGTACACATTGCCCTGTGGTTCAGGTAGGATGTGCTCATGGATGGGGTGCGGAAATGGGATCAGCTGCTCTCTGTGGCTGTGGCAACTCCTCCCTGCATAAACACCATGGCTTTGCTGGGCCTCATATTCCTCCCCAGTAAAATTCATATTTATGTTTACTGACCACATATAGATGTTTCAGGGCTTTGGTAATTTATATCTGCAGTGAGAGATGAAACACTGTGAGGGCAATTGCTACACTAGGGTAGCTGTTGTTTTGTCTATTTGTCCATCCATGCCAGATTTTCCTATGCAGGAGTTCTCTGCGGTTGCCACACTTAACTGTGCCTCTATAGGCAGCCTGTGAGTAAATGCTGCTATTCCACTTGATAAAGAATAACAGGCTTTTGTAGAACTTTGTTAGCCCTGATTTTCCACTATTTTATTGATTTCATTGTGATCCAGCTGGCTTTTTTCATTAAATATACTTAACGAAGCGCTTCACAAGATAAAAAGGAAACATTTGCTAGCCCAGAAAGCAGTTCAGATCTTGTTCTCACTTTTTGAGGACTGGAACAAGCTGATCCAATTTAGGAAGACTTCTCCATTCAAGGGCTGGAATGCTGCTTCAGGCGTGTTGGAGTTTTCAGGAGAGGAGGGAAGGATGAGAAACGTCTGCAGTGCCGCCTCTCACAAGCGTGGCAGGTGCAAAGTAAATGCAATTGTGCACAAGATGGCAATGTTCTCCACAAAAAGGACCTTTCCTTCCTTCCTTCCTTCCTTGCCACAGCCTGCCTGTGCACTTTTAGACATACTGCCTGTTTCAGCGAAATAGCAACGGCAGCACTTGAGATGCTCGGTTCTGCTGTGTGCGGGACTGGAGTCTCTGTGAATACATACAGTGAGATATGCACACCAGCTGTATAGCCAAATACGCCTCACTGCAGACATGTGTAAATCTGTCCCCCAGGTTTCTGACAGCTTTAGCTAACGCACCAGACAGCAGCATGTTTTCCCTGCGTTCTGACCTGACTATTACCACACATGAACGTGGTGTCTACAGCACCAGCTTCGCAAGACTGTTTTTCGGGAAGAATACATCTGTCACCATCTTGGTGACAAATAGCTGCCCATACGTGCTTCTGATGCACCCATCGCCACAGCTCCAGGCGTCTTGTCTGCAAAAACTTCGCATCTAAAGCAGACTCCAGAAAGAGTTTGGATCCAAACCCAGTCAAGGCTGAGGAAGGGGCTCAGCCTGTCCATGGCAGAGCAGTCCCATCCCAGTGCGTGAGACGTGAAAGCCTTCACAGGACTGAAGCATGCCAGTTCCAGCTTGTTGTCCTGGCCTGAGGTGAGACGCCTTTCCATGACTTTCTCTAGGATGGTCTACTTCTTTTTCTGAGAAATGCCTACAAAAATAGATGGTTTTTAATGGGTGAGCTACATGGGTTAAGCATTAGGACTCTCCTGATTTAGAGAGTAGAGAGCACCCTGGACCAGGAGCAGGCACCTCTAGACTGAGAAAACTACTGAGTGAAGATGCTGAGGGCTAATATCTGTCATTGGTGTTAAAAAAGACCCAGAAAATAGAAACCCAAAAAGTTTGTATTGGTTTGAAAGAAGAATACTGATAAAATATTAATCCAAACTGAATATGCAGATATGTGAGAGTCCCTTCACAGACCTTTGATTTTCTGATCAGCCTCAGGGAAGTCGTGGCCTGGCATTGCAGGTACCAGTCTTCGGTGGGCGCACGA
>NW_009259707.1:4696278-4698711 GCF_000687185.1 Egretta garzetta | reverse complement strand
CAGCCGCAGCCGCCAGCCTCCCTGTAGCGGAGCCACATGTGAGGATGCTGCGAGGATGCGGCCAGGATGCTGCCAGTGCTGCCCCTCCGGGCTGCAGCTCTGCTCCCTTGTTGGGCTGTGCCAAGGCACCAGAGAGGGCTCTTTGGGAGAGCAGCAGAACTTGCCATCTCCATAGCAAAAACTAATCCCTAGGCTTGGTGAGGGCATACCTAGGCACAGCCCTGCATGATGCTCGATAACTGAGAGTCAAGCCGGTTCCTTCCGCCAAACCGTACTGAAGCTCCTGGCAGCTGCACGCGAGGGCACGGTCCTGTTGTGGCAGATCCCTGGAAATGGCGTGGGGTCTCGCATCCCCCACCTGAATGAACAGTGGTGTGTAATCCACTGAGAAGCTCTTCAGTGTCTGTCACCCGCTGAGCAGGCTAGGAGGGCTCTTAGCCCTAACGTGAGACATCTTATAAAGCTCTTGCCCTAAATCCCTGCTACAGGTGCTGATCCAGCTCATCTTCATAGGTTCACCTTCCTCTGTTCTTCCTGAAAACGCATTTGCACATGACAGTATTGCTTTGATACTTCGTTTACAGAGGAAGAAACTATCCACGTTGAACCCCCAGTTTTTTGTTCAGTTTTGTTTTTTTTTTAATGGCCAACCCCCCCTCAGCCTCCCCATCAGGTATGATGACGAGAAAAGCAGTATCAACCCAGACAGTTTCCAAATCAGAGCTGGACTCTGGATGGGCACGCTGAGAAATGGCCAAAGAGGACCTGCCTAGAACTACTGGAGCACACAGCATCGGGTACACCCGAGAGCAGCAAGGTGGCCATCTCTCCTTACATCCGAGGGGGGATGTGTGGTTTCTCCAGTCTTAGGACCTAATGCTGTGCTTCGCAAAGCTGTAGTGCTGCTCTGTGAGATTTCAGGACCCTGTGTCTTGGTGGGCTGCTCGTCGCTTGGAATGTGGATAGTCACTCAGAACAGAACAAAAAAATATGTTACTGAGCAATAAGTGAAGTTCCTTGAGGTGGACTGGCCACTGGGCAGCCTGCCCTCTCCCTCCCGGAGTCCTGCCCAGGTGGGATTCTGCAGCCGAGAGAACACTAAACCGCAGTAGGCACAATCCACGATTTACGCTTTTCACAGGGAGCCGAAGGGCTCTCCAAGGGCATGTGCACGGCCTGGATGTGCACGATGGGCCAGGAAATTTCTGGATTTGGGTAGTTGTGGTGTCCATAGAAGCTTACTGCCTGTGTCCGTGGGCAGAGCACCTCGTACATCTCTATTGCTGTAACGTGATTGACATTCTGTTATTAGAACCTCCATAGAGCTTTTCAAACCTTAAATAACCCAGCCTCATAATCACTCTGGGCGGTAATTAAGCTGCCTGGTTATCAACAGTGGAACTGAAATGTGGAGATGGGATCTAGATTTTGGATGAGAGATCCTTCTCTTTTGCAGGCCAGGTCACGAAGCATTAATACGAGTAGTGTGGACCGGGATTTCTGCTTCTGTCATGGCTCGGCATCAATACTTGAGTTAGATGTTTAGGAAGCTCCAATTTCCCAGCCCTGTTCTCAGAACATCTTCCTGTAAGACAGAATCCCAATGTGTCTTGTTAGAAAAATGAACAGAACAGGATGTTTTAAAAAATCTAAACATTACCCAGATCATGGTAATTTGGAGAACGTCACAGGCATGTTTCTGTGTCTTGGTGCAATGCTAGTGTCTCTCTTTGTATCAGGTTTTAGCCTAATCTGTGATGGACTGAACTTTTTTTTTTTTCCTTTTTTACCATGGCAACCTCACTATGGTGATTTCAGGGCTAGGGAGCTTTATATTTATCTTGACCAGCATGAAGAAGTCTGAGCCTCATTAACTGAGGAAGGTGGATGGATAGCATATGGAACACCCTGCACACGAGATGGCACGTCCCTTCCCAGGGCAACCGGGTCATTCGTATTATCTACAAGAGCCGCAAGTTTCCTTTTGGAAATACTGAGTTGCTAACTGTTCTCTCTGTCCCAAGGGAAGAAAATCCAGACAGATGGCTTCAGAGGAACCTTGCATCTTTAAGGGAAGATATCCTCCTAGAACAATAATTAATGCTGGTGGGATATTATTTTTTTAAATTTTTTTTTTTTTTTTTAGAAACTTGGAAAGAATTCAGTATCGCCAGAGGGCATTAACACAGAGCCTAGCAGAGGACATAGAAAGATAAAGAGGGGGAAAAAAAATGCTATCACAAAACAGTGATCCTATTAAAATGACGTTGAAGAATTCTATTAGTGCTCTTTGCCCCCTCGCCTGCCTGCCTTCGAAGATTCCAGGCGAAACACAAGCTCTCGTCAGTCAGACAAAGCCTCCTCATAATCTCTGCTAAAAGGTGACATTCACACATTGCAGAGGGACACGGGGTGGGGGGGGGCTCCTGGCTG
>NW_009259707.1:4692906-4693433 GCF_000687185.1 Egretta garzetta | reverse complement strand
GAGATGGCACGTCCCTTCCCAGGGCAACCGGGTCATTCGTATTATCTACAAGAGCCGCAAGTTTCCTTTTGGAAATACTGAGTTGCTAACTGTTCTCTCTGTCCCAAGGGAAGAAAATCCAGACAGATGGCTTCAGAGGAACCTTGCATCTTTAAGGGAAGATATCCTCCTAGAACAATAATTAATGCTGGTGGGATATTATTTTTTTAAATTTTTTTTTTTTTTTTTAGAAACTTGGAAAGAATTCAGTATCGCCAGAGGGCATTAACACAGAGCCTAGCAGAGGACATAGAAAGATAAAGAGGGGGAAAAAAAATGCTATCACAAAACAGTGATCCTATTAAAATGACGTTGAAGAATTCTATTAGTGCTCTTTGCCCCCTCGCCTGCCTGCCTTCGAAGATTCCAGGCGAAACACAAGCTCTCGTCAGTCAGACAAAGCCTCCTCATAATCTCTGCTAAAAGGTGACATTCACACATTGCAGAGGGACACGGGGTGGGGGGCGGCTACCGGCTGTGCAAAAAGG
>NW_009259707.1:4690308-4692783 GCF_000687185.1 Egretta garzetta | reverse complement strand
GGCTCCGCTCTGAGCGAGTGGGGCTGAGCTACTGGAAGAGAAGCGGGAATACCGAGGCGGCCTCGCCTCTGCGGGAAAGGAGGCTGGCGTTACGCAGGCTTTACGTGAGGACCCTCGAGCACCGGGCGAGCAGGGTGGACTTCAGCCTCGCTGCTTCAACCTCAGCTGAAGCACCTTGCAGTGCCGCTATCCTCATCATCTGTGTTTAAATCCCGTCGTTTGAGCTTTGGATTTGTTGACCCTTATTGTTGGTGATGATCATTAGCAGCACACAAGTAGAGGGGGGAAGAAAAGCTAGATTCTAAGCTAGTCTTCTCCCCCTTCTCCCCCCCAAAAAATAAACTATTATCTTAGATATGCTGCTTAGTTTGGTACTGTGTGCTATATCCCAGGGTTCCCCAAAACAGCGGCAACTTTGTGAGCCACGAAAACTGAGACTAAAGATTGCTCTCTACCCAGGATCGCTGGGAAAAGGCAAGACCTCTTTCCCCACTAGCAGCTAAACCTTCTTATTTTCACTCCCTGCACTTGTTCTGCCAGAACGTTTCAGCAAATGTCTATTTACGCAAGGGTGTCTAGTGCACAGTGCACAGGATTAAAAATCTATTCTTTTCTTAGGCATGTTCAAAAAAAGTTTTGAATTCTATTAATTTCTCTCTTCACCTTTTTTTTCGTAAGAAAACCTTTTTGGATTGGGATCAAAGGGATAGTTTATTGCTCTCTGTAGAGGAGCAGATTCTCTTTTACCTTTGGAAATTACTAAACATAGCACAGAAAACCCATACACCGTCTTGAACAAATATCTGCTCTAGTCAGCAGAGGTCACGTCTAAGCTGGAGTAGTTTGTGTAGCGTTGGGCACCACGTTCCCTGAGAGATACGGCCCAGCTGGAGTGAATCCAGAAGGGAGCTGCGGGAAGGATCAGAGGGCTGGAAATCATGGCCTACCAGGAAGAATGACTGCATTGGGGTTGCCGTGCTTAAAGGAAAGAAGATTAAGGATGGGGGAAGGGAGAATGATAATGTTCCTCAAATATGCAAAAGACTGCTGCTGAGAGAGGAGGAAAAATTTCTTCTCCCTGGTGGAAAGCAAAAGAAATAATGGGTTCAAATTGCAGCAAAGATGACAAGTTAGGCGTTATGAGAAAGCTTTTTTAACAGGAAGAAAAATGAGGCACTGGTCAGGGTTGTCTGAAGACACACGCCACAGACCCCACTGGAAGTCTTTAAAACGAAATTAAGCAACTGTTCCTCTTGAGCAAAGGAAAGGAACAGATGCCCTTGGAAGTTAAAGGGACTATTACGGCATTTTAGAGGAAAGTAATTCACCTGGGCTACCGGTAAAGAGGCAAGTTGAAAAAAAATTAATAAAGTTTTCGTTAATGCTTTTCTACATCTTACAAACTTTTAAAATCATCCTTTCAAGCCGCCTAAGATTTACTAGGTATGTCAGCATTAAAACATTAAGAGGTGACACAAAAACAGCCAAATGTAAAGGGGAGATGTTTATAGGTTTTGGTACTGAGCTGCGCTTGGCAGCTCTGAGCCACCGACTCACCCAGGGGCACTTGGAGTGGTCTCGCCCTCTGGAAAGCTCATCTCTTTGCAGGTCATTCAAGTGAGGAAGGCAGACCTCCCTCCTGTCGCTGCCAAAAGGTGGTTGGGAGAGTATTATCGGGGCAATCCAGGAAGGAGAATTACACCTGCTCTGAATGGTGGCTGAGCACCAAGCTGGGTATGTAAGAGGATGGAAATGGGAAGAGATGATAAGAAGATTGCCAGGTTGGCCGCGGCAGCCCAACACATGCTGGCAAGCTTCCTTCCCTGCCTCTCCGCTGCGACCTCTCAGTCACCCTTGGTATAGCTCTTGTAATGCTCTGCCAAATAGGATTATTCTCCGGCAGAGGGGGAATTTACACATTCCATAGGACTTGATGAAATAGCGATTGATAAGGACATGCCACAGTGTTAACTGGAAAAAAAATCCATATATATTGTGTGTGGGGGGTGGGGGGAGGTGGCTGGGGGGGAAAAGGAGAGTTACACCCCCTCTTTGGTTGGTTTAAAGCCCAAGCAACCTGTGCGTGAGTGCAGGGAGTCCTCTCGCAAGCCTTGTGCTTGTTAGAATTTAATTGCTTGCTGATCGTGCTGCTGGTGAACTGGTGCAAATAGAGATGATCCCTCATTAATGCAGAGGCTTATGTGAGACCAGCTCCAAGGAATATTTTCAGTAGTGTCTAAATAGACACAGCACATTCTGGGCAGCTCTGAAATGGGGATGTAGCAAGGTGGGTGCTGGTCTCTTCTCCCAAGCAACAAGCGATAGGACGAGGGGAAATGGCCTCACGTTGCACCAGGGCAGGTTTAGATTGGACATTAGGAAAAATTTCTTCACCGAAAGGGTTGTCAGGCTCTGGAATGGGCTGCCCAGGGAGGTGGTCGAGTCCCCATCCCTGGAGGGATTTAAAAACCCGGT
>NW_009259707.1:4673835-4689564 GCF_000687185.1 Egretta garzetta | reverse complement strand
GTTGTCAGGCTCTGGAATGGGCTGCCCAGGGAGGGGGTCGAGTCCCCATCCCTGGAGGTATTTAAAAGCCAGGCAGACGAGGTGCTTAGGGACATGGTTTAGTGGTGGGATGGCAGGGTTAGGTTAACGGTTGGACTTGATGATCTTAAAGGTCTTTCCCATCCTAAATGATTCTATGATTCTATAAATACTCTCTGGTTCAAGTTTCCTGTCACGAAAATGCCATTGTATTAACACATGTGACGGAAAAAAAATCAGCAAGAAGTCTGTCTGGGATCTGTCTCTCCACCCTCTGGGTATTTTTAAAAGTAGGTCTGTGAGTTTGTCTTAGAGGGTATTTGTGGCCTGGAACTGTGTGGAAATGCATTTGGAGACACATCGCCAGTTGAGAGGTCAGAGGGCCAACGGCTGCTATTAATTACCTTGCAGCTAGGCAGGAGCTGAAACGCTGCCCTTCGGCCTCGCTCAGCCGGAGAAAGCATGGCACAGCTGTAAAGAGCTGTCAGGGAAGGAGAAAGCTGCACCTGCCTTTTGCTTGTTGCCTCACGTGGGGAAAAAAAAGAAATGGAAAGGAAAAAATCAACTCTCGGGAAGCTATGTGCGGATTACTTCTCTTCCTTTTCGGAAGCCAAAGACGTGTCTTCTTTTGCGCAAGACGTGAGCTGCATGTTGAGACACCTTGTGATTATAAACTCTCCTCAGCAAAATTACTGAGGGTCGAAGAATTTGGGGACTCGCGGGATGATCTGATTGGCAGGACAATTAGGTACGGGCTGAGTTCTTTCATTTCTGCTGGAAACTCGGTGTAATTACAGCCCCTGTCTCTGGCCTGCGTGATGCCAGAGGTCGGATGAGGTGATCGGGGTACTCCCTCTGGCCGTAAAAATCTATTAACCTCGCTTTACACCACGCACGGCTCAGGCACACAGAAATTCAATACCTGTCTGCCGTCTGAAAGCTCTCTCATCAAGGAAGAAGAAATAGAAGTACCAAGGCGAGCAGGGTTTCTCTCTGATTTTTCCATTGAAATTGCTGGAGAGAAGCTCCCAGGCAAAGGGTTCAGCTTCAAGAGGCGGCTGGGTTTTGGAAGCTCTGCACCAGGTGTAGCTGAGTGGGGAGCCTCGGCAGGAGCGGGCCCCATGGCTGGGGAGCTGCCCAGCACGTGACCGACGTCGGTGAGAGCGGCGGGACACAGGGATTGCCGTGCTCGCTGAAGGTGCCGCTTTCCTAATTTAAAGGGGATGGAGAAGGAAAATCTGGTGGAGGCTTGCTACCCTTTCTTATAAAAGGAAAGCTCTTGAGCACAGGAAATTAGGCTGCCCCAGAAATGGGCCAGAAAACCACCGTACTCCAGAGACTGTAATCTTTATTTTCGCACATATAGGGCATAAGGATTTTTTTGAGTGAGGCTCCTACCTATTTATCAGCTTTCTTAGGGGTTAGGTTCTGGAGAAAGGGGCTAGTGAGAGCTTCCAGTTAATTTGGTAATCTGCCTTACTGAGTGGGAGGTTCATCCGTCTTAAGTTAGGTACCTGAAAGTAAAAATGTCCAAGCCTGAGCCAGCCAGCCTTTTACTCGCTTTATAAAGAGGTGGCGAAGGCAGGTCGGACTACTCACCCTCTGGAGATGCCCATTTCCCTGCATCATCTGTACAAGGAGTCTCGGGTGACCACTTCAGCCTTCAACACCTGACTTACAGGAATCCAAAGTTAGGTGAGATTCCCTGCAGCCATCAGAGTAAAAACTGCAATGCTTTTAACAGATGAGGTAAATGGCATTAGAGAAAAAAAAAAAAAGCCACCTAATAATCAATCATTAGCTTAATTAGCTCCAAGCTATGAAGTCAGACCATTCCAACTGGAGGCCAAATCCAGCCTGTGGGCTGATTCCATCTGGCTTAGCTCTGCTTCTGCCGTCGTTACGTGGTGGGACGGGAGGGGACGGGGAGCAGCTGCTAGCGCCCTGGGTGACGTCCAGCAGTTCCTAATGCCTCCCACCATGCTTGCGCCCAGCCAAACCCCCAGCCCAGGGAGGTGCTGCGTCCACATGGCTCGCGAGGGGAGTCTCCAAATGGGCATCTGGGCTCCAGGAACGCAAAACAAAGCTTGGACCACCCTGCAAATTAAGTCATTCTTCTTGGCCAGAAAGAGACTTAGGAAAGTAAACATCTTGAAGACTGTATTGCACAGGCCTGCTTTCAATAGCAGAAATTAAGTGCTTGGATGTGCAGCCTGGGCTGAGAGGTAGCGTTAGTGCAGTTGGGGTTCATGCAATTCCCTTTGGAGGAATTTTCACAAAGAAAACAGGGCTTTGTGTTTTCTGACATTTGCTTTAACTCAAAGGCATTGTGAGGACTTTTACAGAATACCAATTAGACTCACAGGTTAGCAAGTGAGAGCTATGTACTTCATGTTGGCCGAGGTCACTGCACAGCAGAAAAAAAAATCAGAGCTATTCACAAACAGTCTATCCCAGAGCTGCAAAGCCTGATTTCTCCACTTTAGCCAGACAAGGGTTGTTAGCAGAAGTAGCGTCTTTCCTTACACCAGCTGATCCAGTTAGGAAAGAGTAGACTAGCTATTGGGCTGTGATCAAGGTCTGAAACAGAACCTGGCAACCAGATGAAGAGCTTCTGCTCCCAGGGGCTCACCTGGGCTTTTTTTTTCAGCTACAACATCCAGTCTAGGAAGAAATATCGCCTCACTATAAGTCGTGACTTGCTTCTATCTCTGACAATCACAGCTACTGCAATGTTGCTCTTAATTCCTTCCTATCGCTATTCAACAATTACATGGCTTAGGTCCCTCTTAAAATATCCTTGTGAAGTTTGGTACTTTTTTGTTTGTAAACAGCTTTGTTTAAGTTTTACAGGCACTGCCTGTTAATGCTAGGGCTGCTGGTGCTGTGGGATGGGTTGCGCTCTCGGGTCACCAGGGAAAACCCAGCTGCATTGTGCTGGGCTCAGGGAGAGCTGGGCACTCCAAAAGGTCCTGGCATGGCCCGTAGGTGACGTATTATGGAGGTAAAGCAATCCTCTATCCCAGAGAAATCTTTCCCTGTCATTCCTCTGACTTGAGAAAGCCGTAGAGCAAAGCCTGTTCTGTGTGTGGAAGCTCCTTTCCTCCCACGCCACCACACAGCAACCACACCTTCCTGGGGGAGGATTTATGCTCACAGCCCAAAGCAGCAAGAACAGGAGGGATTCCCTGAAGCAGAGCCAGGACTCACTGAGGGACAGACACCACCACTTTGGGCTACGGGAGGGACAGGTTATCCCCTAAGGTTCCTGTTCCTGCCTGTATACAGCTTCTCCATCACCTAAATGCTCCAAAGGCCACCCCCTTCTGGCCAAATCCAAGGTTACTCCTCTGGAGCAGGATGCTTGCTTGGGCCACCTAGTCTCATAGCATCAGGGTGGGAGGAGAGAGATGAGTGGTGGACAGCTCTCATTTCCCTTGAAGAGGGAGTTCAGTTCATTCACGAACAGCCATGGAGCTATGTCCTCCTGGTGTTTGGGACTATTTTCAGAGTGAGCCAGTGACAACACACATGAGGAGGAGCACACTGTAATGTTATAGTATATCTTCCCAGTGGTGTGGGGCATGAAAACCCTACCTTTCGTATGGCAGTAATGCACAGTGTTTAACAAAAATATATAAAGTAAAGCCAAGGTAAATTGAAACTATTTACTCTCAATTTTTACTCATTTTACCTTTAATTTGGCAGACAGGTTTACTTGCTCTCTCTTTCTGGTATGAAACAAAGGCAACATCTTTAATAGCGATACAGCCATCCACAACAGAATTCAGCCACCTACACAGCTTAAATCAGAACATCTTTTACTGCTCATGAGGGGAATTTATCCAAGTAACAGCTTTTAAATTGACCACGCTAGTGTTTCTGGGATAAGATCTCCATCATTTCTCGGCATTTGTCTCCATCTGTCACATTAACCTTCCTCTGATTTGTCTCTTCTAAATGCCAGCTCACCAGGGTCAGAGGGACAAACAACGTAGCCAGGAGGGCCTTGAGATAGTGCAGCTCTTTCCCCATTACCTGGCTTGGCACACGTGCATCAGGCAATGCTTATGTGGTAGCTGAGACCGAAGCCCCTGGAGGGTCCCCCAATTAATCTGTCCCTTGAACAGAAGAACAGTGAAAAATGTCATTCTTCTTGATGGATGTTGTCCTCTCACAGCTGATCTAAGTCCTGGTCCTGTAACTCCTCACCTGTGTATATCATCACTCTCTTTAACCTTTCTATTGCTCTACACAGTAATTATGTAGGCAATGGCTGTGTTGCAAAGAAAAGAGGATTAGGTACCAATGCTGGCCCTAAAGCCAAGTGGCTTGTTGGGTACAGCTCCTATACAAATTCCTATACAGTTCCCAGCCTGAAAGTCTATTTACCTTCAGTTCACACAAGCTGAAGGAGAGGGTAGCTGCTGTCTTTTCTAAATTTTAGTCCACACGGTCCTTAGCCTAATTGTTGAAAGAAATAGGTGCTCTATTCAGGTTGATATGAGGCATAGTGTATAGGGGTAGCATATACTATCAAACTTCTCATTGAACTCATTATTAAAAGAACAGCTTGCAATGCTAGGAAGAGTTCATTGTCAATTAACGATAGCTCTGTCTCAAAACAGCACTCGGAAAGTACACACAGACGCGGGCATGTGCATGCACACACTGCCTGGTTCATGACCCACTCTTTCTTAAGTTCTCTGGGTACTACATGCAAAGTGGAACCCTTATTTCTTTAAATAACTCATTTCTTCCTCTTTCAATGAACTTACTCATGCTCTTTGAACTTCAAGGTAGAAAAATCAAAGGCAGTCACTGTGCCTCTTAGGATTTCTTGACCTACTTTGTACTGATCAGTTCTCATCTCCTACAGAAATGTGGAAACTGTGTCAGAAGGATTTACACAATAAGCTGTCAAGAATGTTTCTTCTTTTAACTTTATGCATTTCAAGGAACGGAACCTGAAAGGAATACGCACAAACTTTAGGTACAATTGTAGGAAAAGTGTCTGTGCCAACAGATAATGTAAAAGATACCTCTGTGGGCTCAAGAGGCTACTTGAATGAGTTGTCAAGTGTAATTCAGAAAAGTGTCTCTAAATTCTTTCATGTTGGCAATAAAATCAGAACTATTGCAGAGTGATTTTGTTGGCAGAGAAAGAGGAAATTTGGTAACTTGGGGGGGGGGAGGGAAAGAAAAATATTTTCCCGTTTGAAGAAAAAATTCCACTAATCAGTCATCGCTCAATGGCATGAGACAAATGCTTGCAATAAAAAGTAATGATACATTATGAACATATGAATGACTTCATATTTTAAAAATAACATAATCAGAGGTCTGGTTAGGTACTGGTTAGAGCACCCCTCAATCTGGCAAATGCCCATTAAATCAGCAGTCCAAGGCGCTGCTATGCAGAGATTGGGACAAATTAGGTGTCTTTGTGAGATAGCCTTTGAATTCTTCCCAAGATAATGAAGGAAAACTAGTTACCTAACAACCTCTGTCCCCTCCTCCTCACCCTCCTCCCTGGGACTTCTTTACCAATGAGGATTTCTCCCTCCTGGCAGGACCTGAGGACCATACCTAGGAATGCAACAAGATACGATATGAAATGACAGTCTTATAGCTTGGGCATGGTGAATAAACAACCTTATCATAGAATCGTTTAGGTTGGAAAAGACCTTTAAGATCATCAAGTCCAACCATTAACCTAACACTGACAACCCACCACTAAACCTTCTGAAGAAGCAGTACCTTGCAAGAGTAAGAAGGGGTTTTGCTCAGCGTCATTAGGGGTCAGCCTCATGGTTGTCACTGGGTGCCCAGAGACATGAGTTGGTGACATCAGGCAGGGCTGGTCACCCCTGTAAGGCTTGCACTGTTTTGTGCTAAAACAGATAACAAACAACATGCAGTGCATTTGTTGCTTGGAAATGCCCTTGCTTCTGGTAGCAAACACCTCTCTACATGAGTAGCGATACCGCCATTAAAACACCACCAGCTTTTCTGAATACAAGAATTTAATTTTTGACATGTCCATTAAGAGCTTCAGTATCTTTTTGTGCCAGTATCTCTGTGGCTGCAGTGATGGGCATGTGTGTTCATACATGCACATGCGTGTGCCTGCTTTTTCACAAGCCTTTACTGTGGAAACTGGACACCTGTATCTCTATGTCTAACTTAAGCACTTTGTGGGGACAAAAGCAGGGCAAACCTGCTCATTGCTGTAATCCATCCAGTACTTTTCCATTGAGCACTGCCAGAAAGAATGCCTCTGGTTCAAGGGAAGAGCTTTTCTCAGACTATATGGGAGAAAGTCTGCCTGTAAAAGAAAAAAATGATTTAAAGGATGTTGGATCCTTCAGTGACAATCAGCAGCAGCATTGTCAGGTGAGTAAGTGGCACCAAACACAACGCTGATCTCGCATTGCTCCTTTACAAGAAGAGTGACCTGTCCTGAGCAGAGAAGGATTTAATTGCCCTGCGTTCCCTGCACTGCGTGGCAATTTGTCAGAGGGTTCTTTGAACAGTGGTTGAGTCCCCATCCCTGGAGGTATTTAAAAGATGGGTAGCTGAGGTGCTTAAGGATATGGTTTAGTGGTGGGATGGCAGGGCTAGGTTAACGGTTGGACTTGATCTTAAAGGTCTTTTCCAACCTAAATGATTCTATGATTCTATTCTATTCTAACAGCTTGGTTTCACACCACTGTACAGCAGTTGCCCGATGGGACAGCAAGGGTTTGCTGTGCCCGGAGCTTGTAGCATGTTTGCTTCAGGCTACATTCTCACGCTCTCCTCAGCCCCACACCTCCTGCCCCTGTAGCCGCTACCGGGGCTCGGTTTGGATCTTGCTCTTTTCTGCAATGTTTTCCTCCAATATGGAGGTGATGTGCAGGGATGAGAGGGCCTATGCCGTGCCTCCTGAGGCTGTTTGCTGTGAGCTCCCTCAGACCGCTGGAGCTGGACCCTTTGCTAGGAAAGGGGTTATGTGACCTGGGCTGACCTTCCTCCCAGCCGGCACAGTGCCCTCTCCTCTCCTGCACCCAGTCTGCTCCGCCATCTCCTGTGAAGACCACGAGCTGCTTCTCTGGCAGAAAAATGGATGTTATAGGCAACTTCCATTTAAAGCCTGCTGGTGGGAACACTTCTCGTCAGCAGGATGTTGTAAATACAGGCGGACACGTTCCTGTGCTTGCAGATGAATGCATCACACCGCTGCGTTGTTCTGAGCACAGCTATTAAAATAAGAGGAGTCTGATATATATTCACCGCCATACATTAAACGTTCAGCCCGCTAGCACCATGTCCTCTCCATTTTGTGCGTGTACCAGCAGTAACCAGGTAACAGTAAACTGATTTACATTCTGCAGCGATTATCTGCAGTGATGCGCTCCATTAAATGGGTGGACGGTGGCTTACTTTTCATAATCCATGGTGACATACTGGAGATGAAAGCGACAAAAATTATAGGCAGCTCTTTGGCTGAAGACGAGACAGAAAAGGCATGGAGGAAAGAGAGAGGCCCAGGGGGTCGCTCCTGCAAAATGCGTGGTGCCAAGTATCCCCATTTCCACTTGTGGGCTGTGAAAGGAGGGTGCTTAACCCCTCAGACAAGTGCGGGATGGAGCTCCCGTTTGGGAAGTAAACATTCATTTCTTTGCAAATATCATTTTCTGCAGTTCAAAGAACATTAAGCCAAGTGCAACCTTTGAATTTGCTACTTTTCAAGTACTCTTCTATTTTTTATGAAGGAACATCTATGACTGTGCGTATGCCAGCGGGTATTTGAGGATTTAGCTCAACACGGGCTTAGTTTGAAAAACAAGCCATTACTGACCCAAACATCATGAAGGCAAGTAATGAAGACTGAGATGGAAGCAACTTGAAGAAATTGCCGAAAAGAATCTCAGATGCCTGAAATTTGTATTAGGCTGCAATTTTTTTAAGCCATAGGACACTTGAATAGAGATAAACACTCAAACTGGGTCAGCTCACAAGCATTCAACAATTCCACATCTTTCCTCAACGGCTGCTTCTTGGGTCACAGAGCCTAACGCTGCACAGTTAAATAAATCAACCGGGCCATCATTTGCGTCTCCGTGTTTCTGAGGCCAATTGTGGCCACTCTGGGGCCTCTGGGGCTTCTGGAAGAGCCATGGTTGAATCCAGGGATACCTGAAAAATTGTTTTACTCACAATTAGCACCCTAAAAAAAAAAGACTTAAATCAGCCACACGTCAAGACAGCCTTTAAAATCAGAAACATAAAAATAAGTCCCTACAGACTTGCCTTAAAAGATAGCTCCAAACTCAACAGCTCTGAAGTCTAATAAATGCAATCTAAACATCTTTTGAGCAAAACATACTGGTGAAAAGAATGTTTATTGTGTTACAAAAATCAATGCAATCTGCAGGGACTGAATCAAATAGCTGTACAGTCTACCCTGTGATTCATTTTGCTTTCATGAGTAAGGGATGCTAAGATGAAATGGAATATACATGTAGCTGGAATGGTTGGAATATACATGGTGAGAAAATATAATCACTTTTTTCCAGCTTGGAATCTGACAGTGACATATGTTTTTCATTGCTTTCATTAATATATCAAAATGTTTCTGTCACGAGGGGAAAACCACTAATTCATGAAAATGCAGATTAGATGCCACAACCCCTAAACTAACAGAAAACCTTTCATTTGTGTATAATTCTGAAATACTACCATCAGCCAGTCTTCTGCTGGCATGCAGGATTTGCTATCATCATTCACACATACATTTTTGTGTGAGTTAGACTTGCAGCTCATATTTTCAAAGTATTTGTGTCAGTCTCTGGGCTCCTTTGCTTTAAGTGAAATATATAACTGCATGAAAAAAGATTGGCAGTGTCACCAGCAGCATCTCTTTACTATAAAGGGGAGATGAGTCAAGCAGAAATTAAATTATAATCAAGTAATACCTATCTTCCATGCAACTATCAGCCCCTTACTTGACAGGACTGAGGTAGATGATAAATACTTTTTTTCAGTGGTTTGAATGTTAATTGTTTGAGCTCATAATATGGGAAATGTTTTGTAGGGGACATTCCTGCCTCAGGTGTTATATTCCTGCTAAAGGTATGTTTGCAGGAGAAAGCAAGCAAGCCCTGATAGTGCTCTGAGCATCCTTGGAGCTGCATGAGTTTGGTGCTTAATTCAATATACCCCAAGACACAGCAGAGCTGAACGGTTCGCACAGGGTACCAGGCTGGCTATGGCCACTCTGATCTTGATTCACAGCACCACTCATCTGGCTGCTCTAGAGCAGGGGCAAAACAAGACTGCATCTGCCTACAAAGCACTGTGGACATCTCCCAGCCAACATCTCCCAGCTCTTAAACAAATAAAGTGCACGTGCGTGGAGATGAGGGGACGGGAGGGTCGTGGTCACAGCGCTGGACCGAATCTGCATTTTTCTGTGCAGCCTTGAGCTAGTCATTCCTTTTCCTCCCATCACAATTCCTCATCTGAAAAGCCGGGATAAAGGTAGTGACTTCTAATTAGCACAAGGATGACTTTATAAGGAGCCATGCTAGGTTTGCGCACCAGGGTGATGAGGGGCCATGCAAGTACCAAGCCAGAGGGAGCAAAAGGGGAAGGTTGAAATGTTAAATAATATACTGCAGTAACAGTGTTCCTTATTTATTTTTTCTACCCAGGAGAATTTCTAAAAGGACAGTAAAGCGATGGCAATCGGCTCGTCACATCACAGCCCGTCACAGCCCTCCTTCTCTCCCAGGCTGTCACTGTGCACCCACTGAATGAATAGGCAAACCCAACCTCATTTCGGCTTGGGACACGGGCTGTCAGTCACTTCTGACAACAAGCATTTGGTGCCCGTTTTTAGCAGGATTTTAACAGATCAATCTTTATCCGGTGGTTCAAAGAAGCAGTTCCATCTGCATGCAGCTTGGTACTTGCGAACGCTGCGCTTGATCTTTAAAACGTATCATTGTTCTGAGTCACCGGCTGCTTCTGTTTTAATGTAGGTGATCTGATTCACCAAAGTGAGTTAATAATATAACTGGGGAAAATTAAGTTCCTATTTCTATGAAAGCATAAATGTTATCTGAGACGGTGACATTTACGATTCACTGAAAAATATGATTTGTTTTATATGCAGTTGTTGAGCTGCCAAGGAGCTTTTTTTATTTCTAGCAATTTAAGCTTCTCTGTAAAGTAGATGATTTAAGACAGGCAGAAGATGCCTTTTCCTCACTGATCCATTATGTCTGCCTTTTCCCTTTACTCTTGGTCTGCAGCAGGCGAAGAAGCAGCGCTGGTTAGAAATCACTGGATAAATGTACACAGCTCATTTTTCTTTGTAATGTGAGAGAGGGAGAACAAAACCTTATAAAACACAGACCCATTAAAAAAAGGGAAAAAAAAGGAACAGACGATTCTATCATGATGGATAACACTTACACAATTAAATAAAAATACACTTGCAATACCAAAGAGCAGAGCACGTTTCATTTTTATCTGCAGTGTCACTCTCCTAATGGCTTCTGTCACAAAACCTAAACAAAACAAATCTGTGAAGCAGACAAAGTCGCAGGTTTCAGGGCTGCAGAGCTCTGCCAGGTGGATGGGGAAAGTAGGTCAGTGGGTCATTAATGCAAACCTGACGGGAAAGAAACCCCGACCTGCTGAAAAGGAAGAGGTTTAGCACATTCGTCCATTCGACACGCTCCATGCATCTCGTTTCCTCTGAACAGGCATTGCAGTTCAAGCACTACAAGCCAAAACGCAGATCTGAGGGCATCTCAGAGGCTGAAATACCTTCATCCTCTCATATTGTGCGGACCTCGCAAATCGCATTACATAGGTGGTGGGGGTTTCACACTCGAAGAGCGACATATATTACAATTTCTGTGTGCCTAAGTACACTGCAAATAATTTTCAGAAACCTATACGGCCTTATTTCTATTACTGATGAAGGCACTTAACCCTTAAAATGTTTGTCATCTTTTTGCATCCTCCTAAAAGCCCGAAGTATTTTTGACATTTCATTTTCCAAAAAGACGTGATAGATGCAACGTTGGGAATGTCCACCTGCAGCCTTGCACCTTTAGCTACTTTGCAGCTTTCCCCTCCCTCATATGTGTCGAGGGACACGAGGTGGGGAGCGAAAACGATTCCCATTCCCTTGGGCACGGGGGGGGAGAAAGCCATACCATGCCCCGCAGGCACCTCTTGTGGCATGGGCTGCTCCCCTCCGCTCTCACACCCGCCTCCCCCAGGCTACCCCAATGGAGAGACATCAGCAGCAATCTTCGCCCCCTGGCTTTCTGAGTGTTCTTCTTTATGCTTAGTTTACCTCTTGGTATAGACCTGCCTAGGGTTTTTTTAGTTGTTGTAAGTCTAAGTCAAGCAAATCTGGGTTTTTTACACATTTTCCTCTTCTGATCAAGCAATCGAGCACTTTGGTGGTTTGTTTGGTTGTGGTTTTTAAATTGTTTAACTTAATCAGAGTTTCTTGGTTTGTACTATTTTAGTTTGGCACTGAGTCTTTCCATCTCTCTTTTTTTTTTCTTCAGAGTTTTGGATTTCCCCCTTGAAAAGCCCCTTGCAGGAAATCCAGAGCCAGTGGTTAAGAAATCTGCTGCAGCTTGGAAATCCTTCATGATACGTTAGTTCTAGGAAACATCTGACAAACAAAATAGTCCTTTGGTGGGTAGAGTCATTAAAAAAATACATGTAGGCAAGGACAGAAATCTGGAGTTAAGGTTTCTTATTTCTCTTCCGTACAATAATTTCCTCGCACTTGTTCAACTTTTCTTTTGCCTGAACTTATACTGGGCCGCTTGGAAAACCTGAACGCAGACATGGCACCATAAAAAACCCACAAGACAGACACATCCCATACGCTATCCTGCCTGGTTTAGCTCAAACTTTTCTGAAATGACAAGTCAGATAATCAACCAAATGGTGCGTGCGGCGACAGCAGATAACCGCCTACAGCCTAGCTTGTCTCTGCTCAGTACCAAGGTGGCTCTGGGTGCCTCCTCAGATCGCGGACCCGAATGCCTCATCCCGGTCAGCGTCTGATCCTTTGGAGGGTGAAATAATTCTCCTGGCACAGCCAGCAGTTCTACAGCAGGAGGAGGAGCTGCCGCCGAGCCTCCTGGCTCCCACGCGTGGCCCTTGCCGCGGGCTTGCATATCGTGTGACTGGTTTCGTGTGTCTTGAAAGAGGTGTGTAGTAACCTAGTGGATACCTACAGGTTGGAGATACTGATGTAAATCAAAATGATTTAAGCAATTTTTTAAATTGCGATTTCAATCCTTAACAAAGAATGGCTAATCCTTGTTTGCTGCTTGTTTGGAATTTGTAGTTCTAGAATATTTCCCCACACAAAGGCCCGTGCCCAATAATAGATGTGAGTTTATGTTTATTTTTGCAAGACTAGAAGGCAAACAAAATCCACATGAATTTATCTGTGTAGTTATGGTTTACAAACGTTTCTTCAGATCCTTAATTTGTAAGTTATTTAATTTTGAAATGCCAGACAAAGCATCTCTTATTTATTAGATGATGCTTCCTTCTTATTTATGATTTGAATGAATATGTAATTAATTAAAATATGTGAAATCAACACTTTGCTATTGTTTGAATTATCTCAGTAATGTTAACTTAAATGTGCTGTATGCGTGGGACAAAGTGAACGTGCCATAGCACTTTAAGCAACTAACCGGTTTTATTAAATAAAGAAGGTAACATTTCTGTTAGTCTGATTAAATTGGTTACTTACAGCCACCTGCCTTTTGATTAGCTTAGAACTAGTAGTTTTCATCCTCTCACATTATTTTTTACTCACCGATCTGAGGGTGAAACCCAGGGGGTTTTGAGTTTTTAAACAAGTACTTGGTTTTCAGTTTAAATGACCTAGTCCTTGACCAGAGCTACTTGCAAAAAATGTTGAAGCAGAATGTGTTCCATTGGTACTTACAGTAGAAGTTACCTTTGATTGATTAAAAAAAATGATCTGTCACTGTAGCAAACCCTACTTGTAAGTGTTTCCCGAATAAATTCCCCTAGTTGTAGGATGACTTTCTTTAAAACTGTGCCTGCAAACATATACTGCCTGTTACTTTTAATGTAATTTATATTGTTCTAACATATAATAATAAATTTAGACCTTCCCTTATGTTGTCATATTTTACATTTTCATTTTAAGCCACTATTGTTTTAAAGAGAAAAATAAGATTTAATTTCAACTGTAAAATCCATTTTTTAAATGAAAATATTAACAGACTTTAATCAGCACAGCAAGGTGATTACACCAACAAAACAAATTTAGCAGCGTTACTGTTGCCATATATGTCAACTTATTTTATGTAGTAATAACTTGAAAGCATAATTTTATTAATTACCTCTCTAGCAGTTGAAAGTGCTTCAGACATATTCTGTTGATGAAGGGACACGCTACGAGTGCAGCCTAATTTCTACTCAAATCCTGTGTTTAAGTCCTTGTGGAAATTGAATAAAACAAAGCATTTGCTGAGTGTTTTGTTAAATTGAGAGCCAGAAGAGGGATGCCCACCAATTTAAAGAGATTAAGGATCACTCCAGAGAGTCTAAGTATCTATTTGACATCTCCAAGTAACATGAAAATAGGAGTTGGGTGAGCAGTCAAACAAAAATTAAAGCTTCGTTTCAACTAATGGGTCACGATGCAAAGTAACAGCGATGTAAGAATGATTTGCACTGAGGTGCTGCTACTGAAGTTGTCATCTTGGCTCTAGAGGTCATCCTGGACTGCAGAAGCAAACCCATGCACAGACAGGCAGGGGCTGTGAGGGGTTTTTACCGTAGACAAGCTCCAGGGGTTTTTATGGTAGACAAGCTCCAGGTTGTCATCCTGCCCCCAGGTACCCAGCCAGGGGCCATCTCCTCCATTGCTCCCCATCTGGGGACCCTTGGGGACAGATCCTCATGGGGTGGAAACAGCCCGGTCCTGATGAAGCCGACACCGATTTCCACCAGCTGAGTACCTGTCCCTTAACTTGGTGCGTGCCCTACTGGGGAGCCAGCAAGTGCGGGTTATACAGAGGGAATTATCTTTGAAATGGATTTCTAAAACAATGCATTTAACATATGAAAGCCTGGGAAACCGAAATGAAAATTTTTACATTCTTGGCATTCATTTGTAAGTTGGCAGTGACAGCTTTCATCCTACAGAAAACATTTTTTATCTCATGAAAGTTGAAAATAGCTTTGTGCAGTACTGGTGCCTCTCGCTAAGATGGGGCTTTTCATCCGTGACCTACTTTGCTTTCTGCGCAGTATACCTAATGAGTAATAATGACTTCGGAAAGGGCAGTGCTAGAGAAGAAGTTGAAGTAACGCCTCAAGATGCTGTCTGTGGAAACATCAAACGGAATATTTTTCATCAGGCTGAAGAAAGGAATCTGGTTAAAGTACACATAAGTTTAAGAATTAAACAACACTCAGCCGATGGGTAAAGGCTCCTCGCAGGAAGCGGCTGTCGCGATGTGGGGCTGGCGGTCGTGCTGTGACAGCGCAGCGGTGGTGCTGTCGCACGCCCCGGGGGGCCGTGCAGCACACGAGCATCCCTGCGAGCACTCGTGGCACCCGCTGGCAGGGTGGCGCGGGAACCCGATGCTGCTGATGTGCCTCGGCGGCGAGTGGGGCACCCCTGAGGCTCTGCGCCCTGCAGCCCTTCAGGTGGGGGAGAGATGCGGAGGGAGCCAAGGGGGGGGCTGAGCAGGTGGGAGATGGAGCTGGGAGCCACCGAAGACAGGGGTACGAAGCTCCATCGCCACTTGGAGGGCTGCTCGGCCTTTTACCTGCCAGTCACTCATCTAAATGCGTGCCCCCGTCCCCATCTAAATTAGCCCATCCGCTCCTCTGCAGCCCTCCTTTACCTTGCACCACCCTCCAGCTGAGAGCCAGAGCCGCGCGGTACCCACCTCCCTCTCTCCTCAGCAGTGGAGCCGATGCACAAGTTCTGCTGCCCCAGCCCTTGTCAGGTCCATGGGTCGCCTTCCCTTCGCAACCCCCCAGCCCACAAGTCCCCCCTGCCCCATTCACGGAGGGTAAAGCTCTGCCCCTCCTCACCCTCCCTGCCCCATTTGTCCTCCAGCACCGGAGATAACAGTTAGTTTCATTGTGATAATCTTGGTTAGACAAAAAAGGTAAAATTTTACTTTTATTATTATTACTACTATCATTCTCCTTGTCTTTTTAGACTGGAGTACTTTGATTTTGCTGGAGTGGAAAAAAATATGCTTTTTTCTTATTGGGTGACTGAAACTTTGTTAGATTGCAAAGGTAATTTATTTTGTTCTTCTCAGGTGAGCTGAGAATACTCTTGGCAACAAGAGTATTCCTTGTGAACCTGTGTAGAAGGGAAAGGATCTTATATATAAAAAAATCCGAGCAAGTCTCCATTTCAAAAATCCATGCAAGACACAACGTTGCATCATTTTTCTTTCCTTCTGTCAGCAGAAGCCTATGAGTTTTCACACCAGGCCAACTTTGAATTGTATTTTGCTTCTTTGCCCATGGAACATAATCAGAAACCTGGGGAGATTTCATGACAAGCACAAAATGCCTTCCTGAAGAACGAGTTGTGTATAAAGCAGGCCAAATGCTAAGCAGTTGAGAGATGAGCTGCAGAAGGAAGACGAGTTGTGAGTTTGCTGT